>NW_026974951.1:0-300000 GCF_030014295.1 Loxodonta africana | reverse complement strand
TGCTTCGTTCACCGCCAGGGTCAGGGAATTCTCCTCTCCACTGCTGGGTCCAGTAACGGGATGCAAAGGATCCCTTTGTGCCTCCTGGCTCACCAAAATTGTTGCTGGAATAAGGTTCTTGCCCCTGACTGGTCAAGAATGAGCAGGTAAGGCACGTAGTTTTCCACAAGAGCAAAGCATTTTTGAAGAGTCTCGCAGGCGGAGACAAGGAGAGCCTAGAGCAAGGCTTACCCTCATCTCACAGAACAAAAGACAGGCCCGAGTTTTTCAAAGTTCTTGGGCAGGAAAAATCCATGTTTATTCATAGGCTCAGGCCAGGGTTATGTTAACTAAGGTGCAGCCACAGCAGCTTTCCAAGATGGCTCCTGTCCTGGAGGCCTCTGGGATGCGTAGCAGGACTTATTATGGGGTGTCACACCTGTGCAGTCTCTCGCTCTCTGGGTTCGATTCCCTGGCTGGGGCTGTAGCCCCTCACTGCCCCTGGTGGAAGGTCACACGTGTATGTTCTGCGCATGTCCCTGGGTCTGGTTTTCTCCAGCTGCTTCTGAAAGTCAGAAGGGGGCCCTTCTGCTCCTTCTCTTACGAAGTCTCTAGGTTCCACACTCATCCCCCTGTTTTCTCTCTTATAATACAGTCTATTTCTCTTTTACTTGCTTCTCCTCTAACTACACTAGTCTCTTCGTTATTTCTCAAACAGGTACCCTCTATTCTCAGGCCTTTGATCCCTGTCTTATAACCACAGTAGCCTCTTTGCTATTTCTCAAAGAGTCACCCTCCGATCTCAGGGCCTTTGCTACCTGTCTTAAAGATATTCCCTGGGTGTGCTTAATTCCTGTGGCCAAAGCCAGAAAAAGGCGGTTGAGTGTCCATGGACAAAATGGAGGACTCTGCAGAACTGGCCAGTTAGACCGGAATTCTCCTATTGGCTCAGTGTTTGTGACCTGTCCCATCAGAAGTTCCACCCAGTCTTCCGGTAGCTGCCACCACGGTGATTGGGAAACAAACCTTAGCTCCTGCAGTGGACCTTCGCCTGGCCTACCTGGCCTCTTGACCCTCACCCAGAATGCTGTGTGGATGAAAGAAAGGATGTCGACCAGTGACCACGTGTCCTCATTTCCTTGGAAGGATCAGAGCCCTTGCCTGGGGCAGAAGACAGCCAAAGTCAGCCTGAGCCTAGACACCTTGTGACCTGTGACACTGCCACCAGTGATAGATGTTGATTTCCATGCTCACCTATCTGCAGGTGGCAGATTCAGAGTGGTCGGAGGAGAAGTGTAGCTAGAGATCACACACTCACGGGGGCACGGGCAAAAGTTCAGGAAAAATATCTGACGTTGTGGAGCTCAAGCAGAGCCAGTCTAGGGCCCAGACCTCCCTCCTGTACGTGGCAAGCAGGTGATCCATATGCCCACATCCACAGACTCTGGACTGCTGAGGCCCTGGATGCCTGGATTTCGGCCTTCTCTTCGGAGAAGTGACGCACATGCAGTGTGCCACCAGCGGCTTTGGACCAGCAGAGGGTAAAATCTTGAAAATGGGGGCTTCAGTTGACTTTGCCTGTGCTCTCCTTTGGTTGAGTAACGTGCTGTTTTTCCTAGCAGGAGAAGGCATTCTTGGAGAAAGGCAGATCTGATGTGTGCAGACAAGGTATGTGCTGAGACGATGACAGCGTAGAGACTAGGATGGGATTTTCATACCCAGGCTAGGCTTCTGGCAGGTATGTTTCAGTGTTTTCTGTCCATTCCTCTAGGCCTGGTTTTCCCATACCATGTCTCAGCCAAATTAGTATTCTCCGCAAAGGCTTCCATCTGCCTGCAAGCTTCACCAGGCCAGGGTTTGCCTGTGGTGTAGCTCCCCTCAACAATCACTACTATCAAGACCTTCTACACAGACTACCTGCTCTTCTCTGCCCGTGGGCAAGCAGTACAGCCAGAGGCCTCCATCCTTTCATCTCTAGTCTCTCAGGCACTCCAAGTTGTGATGTGTCTCAGGGGTAGAATGAAGAGCTTTTGTACAATGAACTCAGAGAGAGAGAGAGAGAGGCAAGAGATGGTGAGTGGGGATGCCTTCCTACTGATATGCTCAGGAAAGTGGAAAACGGGTACCTGGCGTGCTCCCCCAGTTCCCTGAACCTCTCTGCACCAGGGGCTCCCATCTGCCTGCTTAGCTTTTCCCAGGTTGTACTAAAATCATGTGGCCACAGCCAGAGGTGGCCACTAAGTGTCATAGATCACAATGGAGGGCCCTATGTCATAGGTCAGGTGGGCCAGATCTCTCCCATTGGCTTGGTACTTCTGACCTGGCGCCTCAGAAGCTGTACCCACTCTTCCGGGGGCTGGAAACATGGTGATGGTGAACAAGCTTTATTCCCGCACACCCATCCTTCACCTGGCATGCTGACCTGGCCCAGACCTCAGTGTTGATAAAAATTAATGTCCACCACGGCCCAGGTGGCACCATCTGGGATAAAGGATTCACGCCCTTGCCTGGGGCAGAAGACAGCCAAGGTCAGTTTGTGCCTAGAACTCTAGTGACTTGTGACACTGCTACCAGTGATAAATGGTGATTTCCACGATCACATATCCCCTGGTGGCAGAATGATAGTGACGGGACGGGAAATATGGCTAGAGAGCACACATTCACGGAGGCACCAGACAGAGTCCAGGGCCAGTAGTGGACGTCGTGGAGCTGAATGGCGAGCCAGTCTAGTGCCCAAGGCTCCCTCCTGTATGTGGCAAACAGGTCATCCATTTCCCCATATCCAGAAACCACTGGACTGTTGGCTCCCTGGCTGCCAGGATTTCAGCCTTGTCTTCAGAGGGCAGACACATAAGCAGTGTTCCACCGGAGGCAGTGGTCCTGTCGGGAACAAAAATCGGAAAATGGCAGTGTCACTTCATTTGGGCGGTACTGCCTTTAACTGAGTGGCATGTTATTTTTCCTAGCAGGATAAGGCATTCACGGAGAAAGGCAGAATTATATGTGCAGGCAAGGTGTGTGCTTGTAAGGCGATGAGGATGAGACCAGGTTGGCATCTTTAGTCCCAGGAGATATTCCTGGCAGGTATAGGTCAATGTTATCTGCCCATTCCACTTGGCAGGGTTGTTTTTTGCCATACAAAGGATCAGCGGAATTACTAGTCGCCGAAGAGGCTTGCATCTGCCCACAAGCTCCACCTGGCCAGGGTTCGCCCGTGGTGAATTTCCTATGTAAGTCAATAGTATCTAAGACCATACAGATAGACTACCTGCTATTCTCTGCCCACGGGGAACCAGTACAGCCAGAAGCCTTCCCCCTATCGTCTCCAGGCTCTCTGTGAAGCACTGGTACTTATGATGTTTCTCAGGGGTGGAATGAAGAGAACTCTCTGAAGGAATGCATACAGAGAGGGACCATAGATGCTGAATAAGGACACCTTGCCCACTGATATCCTCAAGTAAGTGGAAAAAAGGCACTTGGCCTACCTTCCCAGTGTCTTGAACCTGTCCACATCAGGGTTTGTCACATGTAAGGATATTCCCTGGGTGTGCTCAATTTCCGAGGTGAATGCCAGAAGAGACAGTTGAGTGTCAGTGGACAAAATGGAGGACTCTGCGGAATTGGCCAGTTAGGGTGGACATCTCCTATTGGCTCAGTGTTTGTGACCCATCTCATCAGAATTTCCACCCTGTCTTCCAGTGGCTGTCTCCATGGGGATAGGGAAAGAAGCCTTAGCCCCGCCCACTTGTCCTTGACCTGGAATACCTGGCTTGTTGACCCTCACAAAGACCCCTGTGTTGATGAAAAAAATAATGTCCGCTAGTGCCCAAGTGTCATCATTTCCTTTGAAGGCTTAGGGCCCTTTCCTGGGGCAGAAGACAGCCAAGGTCACCCTGAGTCTAGATACCTAGTGACCTGTGACACTGCCGCCACTGATAGGTGTTGATTTCCATGTTCACATATCCCCTGGTGGCAGATTCAGAGTGGTTGGAGGAGAAATGGAGCTAGAGAGCACATAGTCACGGGGGCAAGGGCCAAAGGTCATGAAAAATAGCAGACATCATGGAGCTCAAGTGGGAGCCCGTCTAGGGCCCAGGGCACCCTCCTGTACATGGCAACCAGGTCATCCATATCCCCACATCCACACACACTGGAATACCGGTGCCCTGGCTGCCAGGATTTCGGCCTTGTCTTAGGAGACCTGACACATGTGCAGTGTGTTACTGGAGGCTGTAGACCAGCAGATGGCAAAATGTGGAAAATGGTAGTTTCAGTTGTCTTTTCCTGTACTCTCCTTGGTGGAGTTTGCCATGCTGTGTTTCCTAGCAGGAGAAGGCATTCATGGAGAAAGGAGGATTTGATGTGTACAGACAAGGTGGAGACCAGAGTGGGATCTACAGACCCAAGCTAGGCCTCTGGCAGGTATGTGTCAATGTTTTCTGCCCATTCCCCTTGGCCGAGTTTTTCCATACCATGTGTCAGCCAAATTTAGTACTCTGCACAAAAGCTTCCATCTGCCTGCAAGCTTCACCAGGCCAGGGTCTGCCTGTGGTGTAGCTCCTCTCAGTAATCAAGACCTTCTACACAGACTACCTGCTCTTCTCTGCCCATAGGCAAGCAATATAGCCAGAGGCCTCCACCCTTTCATCTCTAGTCTCTCAGACACTCCAAGTTGTGATGTGTCTCTGAGGTAGAATGAAGAGATTTTGGAGGATGAACACATAGAGAGACAGAGAGAGGCAAGAGATGCTGAGTGGGGATACCTTGCCTACTGATATCCTCAGGAAAGTGGAAAACAGATACCTGGCCTACTCTCCCAATGCCCTGAATATCTCTGCACAAGAGGCTCCCATCTGCCTGCATAACCTTTACCAGGTTGTGCTGAAATCGTGTGGCCACAGCCAGAGGTAGCCACTAAGTGTCATAGCTCACAAAGGAGGGCCGTATGTCATTGGCCAGGTGGGCCAGATCTCTCCCATTGGCTCAGTACATGTTACCCAGCCCCTCAGAAGCTGCGCCCGCTCTTCCAGTTGCTGTCTGCATGGTGATGGTGAACAAGCCTTAGCCACGCCAACCCGGCCTTCACTTGGCCTGCCGACCATCACCCAGCCCTCTGTTTTGATAAAGATTAGTGTCCGCCATGGCCCAGGTGTCACCATCTGGGATAAAGGATTCGGGCCCTTGCTTGGGGCAGAAGACAGCTAAGGTCAGCTTGTGCCTAGATCTATAGTGACTTGTGACACTGCTGCCAGTGATAGATGGTGACTTCCACAATTACATATCCCCTGGTGGCAGAATGACAGTGACGGGTAGAGAAATATCGCTAGGGAGCACATGTTCAATGACGCATCGGCCAAAGGCCAGGGCCACTAGTGGACATCGTGGAGATGAATGACGACCCAGTCAAGGGCCAAGGATCCCTCCTTTATGTGGCAAACCGCTGGACTGCTAGGGCCCTGGCTGCCAGGATTTCGGCCTTGTCTTTGGAGGAAGGCCACATACACAGTGTTCCACCAGAGGCAGTGGACCTGTCGGGAGCAAAAACTGGAAAATGGCAGTTTCACTTCATTTGGGCTGTACCGCCTTTGACTGAGTGGCATGCTGTTTTTCCTAGTAGGATAAGGCACTGATGGAGAGAGGCAGAATTATGTGTGCATGCAAGGTGTGTGCTGAGAGGGTGACAAGGTTGAGACCAGGTTGGGACCTTTAGTTCCAGGAGAGGCTCCTGGCAGGTGTGGGTCAATGTTCTCTGCCCATCCCACTTGGCAGGGGGTTTTTCACCATACAAAGGATCAGCGGAATTATTAGTCGCCAGAGAGGTTGCATCTGCCCACAAGCTCCACCTGGCCAGGTCCACCAGTGGTGACTTTCCCATGTAAGTCAACAGTATATGAAACCATCCAGATAGGCTAACTGCTATTCTCTGCCCATGGGGAACCAGTACAGCCAGAAGCCTTCCCCCTATCATCTCCAGGCTCTCAGGCCCCTCATACTTGTGATGTGTCTCAAGGGTAGAATGAAGAGAACTCTCCAAGGGACCACGTACAGAGAGGGACCATAGATGCTAAATAAGGCCACCTTGCCTACTGATATCCTGAAAAAAAAAAACAAAACCCAGTGCCGTCGAGTCAATTCTGACTCATAGCGACCCTATATCCTCAACTAAGTGTAAAAGAGGTGCTTTGCCTGCTCTCTCAGTGTCTTGAAAATGTCCACATCAAGGGTTGCCAGAAGTAAAGATATTCCCTGGGTGTACTCAATTCCTGTGGCAAAAGCCAGAAGAGGCCATGGAGTATCGATGGACAAAATGGAGGACTCTAAGGAACTGGCCAGTTAAGGCGGACATCTCTTATTGGCTCGGTGTTTGTGACCAGTCCCAACAGAAGTTCCGCCCAGTCTGCCGTGGCTGTCTCCATGGTGATTGGGAAAGAAGCTTTAGCCCCACCTAAAATATTATTTTATTTTTACTTGACCTTCACCTGGCCTGCTGACCCTCACGGTGACCCCTGTGTTGATTGAAAAAAGTAATGTCCGCCAGTGCCCAAGTGTCATCATTTCCTTTGAAATGTCCCTTCCTGGGACAGAAGACAGCCAAGGTCAGCCTGAGCCTAAATACCTGGTTACCTGTGACACTGTCGCCAGTGATAGATGTTGATTTCAACACTCACGTATCTCTGATGGTTTCCCATGTCAATAAAAAGTTTCTAAGACCATCCAGATAGTCTATCTGATATTCTCTGCTTATGGGGAACTGGTACAGCCAGAAGTCTTCACCCTTTCATCTCCAGATTCTCCCTCAGGCACTTGTGATGTTTCTCAGGGTTAGAATAAAGAGATATCTATGAATGAACACATCCAGAGAGGGACCATAAATGCTGAGTGAGGTCACCTTGCCTACTGATATCCTCAAGTAGGTGGAACACAGGGACCTAGCCTGCTCTCCCAGTATGTTCAACCTGTTCACATCCAGGGGTGGCACCTGTGAAGATATTCCCTGGGTATGTTCAATTCCTGTGGCCAAAGCCAGGAGAGGCCGTTGAGCGTCCATGGACAAAACATAGGACTGTTCTGAACTGGCCAGTTAGGCCGCACCTCTCTTACTGGCTCAGTGTTCGTGTGGCGTCCTATCAGAAGTTCCACCCAGACTTTCTGTGGCTGTCTCCATGGTGATTGGAAACAAACTTTAGCCCCACCCACTCGGCCTTCACCTGGTCACCTGGCCTGTTGACCCTCACCCAGCCCCTGTGTTGATGAAAAAAATGATGACGGCCAGTGCCCGTGTGTCTTCATTTAGTTTGAACGATTAGGGATCTTTCCTGGGGCAGAAGACAGCCAAGGTCAGCCTGAGCCTAGATACCTAGTGACCTGTGACACTGCTGCTAGTGATACTGATTTCCACACTCACATATCCACTGGCAGCAGATTCAGAGTGGTTGAAGAAGAAATGTACCTAGAGAGCACACATTCGAGGCGACACAGGCCAAAGGCAAAGGAAGATAGTACACATTGTGGAGCTCAAGTTTCAACCTCACTAGGGCCCAGGGCTCCCTGTTGTAGGTTGCAAACATGCCATCCACATCCCCACATCCATAGACTCTGGACTACTGGGACCCTGGCTGCCAGGATTTCGGCATTGTCCTGGCAAACCTGATGCATATGCAGTGTGCCACCGGAGGCTGTGGACGAGCAGATGGCACAGTTTTGAAAATGCTCGTTTTGCATGACTTTGCCTGTAATCTCCTTTGACTGAGTGGCTGAAGTGTTTCCTAGCAGGTGAAGGTGTTCATGGCGAAAGGCGGATTTGATGTGTGCATGGAGGTGTGTGCTGAGAAGATGACAAGATGGAGGTCAGGGTGGGATCTTCTGACCCAGGATAGGTGTCTGGAAGGTATGTATTAATGTTTTCTGCCCCTTCCACTTGCCTGGGTGTTTCCATACAAGCTGTCATTGGAATAAGTAGTCTCCGGAGAGGCTTCCACCTGTGAGCAAGCTTCACCTGGCCAGGGTCCGCCCATGGTGTAGCTCCCTCATCAATCACTACTATTTAGACTTTCCAGATAGACTATCTGCCTTTCTCTGCCCATGAGCAAGCAGTACAGCCAGAGGCCTTCCCCCTTTGGTCTTTTGTCTCTAGGCACTCTTTCAGGCACTCCAAGCTGTGATGTGTCTCAGGGGTAGAATAAAGAGAGTTCCCAGAATTAACACATCCAGAGAGAGACAGAGAGAGGTAAGAGAAGCTGAGTGGGGATGCCTTGCCTACTGATACTCTCAGAAAAGTGGAAAACAGGTACCTGGTATGCTCTGCCAATGCCCTGAACCTGTCCACATCAGGGGCTCCCATCTGCCTGAACTGCCTTTCCCAGGGTGTGGTGAAATCCTTTGGCCACAGCCAGAGGTGGCCACTGTGTCACAGGTGACAATGGAGGGCCCTGTATCATCCGCCAGGTGGGCCAGATCTCTACCGTTGGCTCAGTAGTTGTCAGCTAGCCCATCAGAAGCTCCTCCCACTCTTCTGAGGCTTGTCTCCTTGGTGATAGCAAACAAGCCTTAGCTTCGCCCACCCGGTGTTCACTCAGCCTGCATCGCCTGCTGACCCTCACCCCGTGCTCTGTGTTGTCAGAATTAATGTCCACCAGGGCAGAGGTGTCACCGTCTGGAATAAAGGGTTCGGGCCCTTTCCTGGGACAGAGACAGCTAAGGTCAGCTTGTGCCTCGATCTCTAGTGACTTGTGACACTGCTGCCAGTGATAGACGGTGACTTTGACATTCACATATCCCCTGGTGGCAGAATGATCATGACAGGAGGAGAACTATCGCTAGAGAGCACACATTCAATGAGGCACCAGCCAAGGGCCAGTGACCTTACTGGGCTACGTAGAATTGAATGGTGAGCCAGTCTAGGGCCCAAGACTCCCTCCTGTATGTGGCAAACAGGTCATCCACATCCCCACGTCCAGAAGCCTCTGGACTGCTGGGGCCCTGGCTGCCAGGGTTTCGGCCTTGTCTTCGGAGGCCAGCTACACCCTGTTCCACCAGAGGCAGGGGACACGTACAGAGCAAACATTTGAAAATGGCAGTTTCACTTCATTTTCTCGGAACTACCTTTGGCTGAGTGGCATGCTTTTCTTCCTAGTAGCATAAAACATTCAGAGATAAAGGCAGAATTATATGTGCAGACATAGTGTGTGCTGAGGTGATGAGGTTGAGACCAGGTTGGGATCTTCAGTCTCAGGAGAGGCCCCTGGCTGGTATAGGTCAATCTTATCTACCCTTTCCACTTGGCGGGGTTTTCCACCATACAACGTATCAGCAGAATTAGTAGTCGCCAGAGGGGCTTGCATCTGCCCACAAGCTCCACCTGGCCAGGGTCTACCCGTGGTGTATTTCCCATGTCAATCATCAGTATCTAAGACCATCCCGATAGACTACCTCATATTCTCTGGCCATGGGGAACCGGTACAGCCAAAAGACTTCCCCCTTTCATCTCCATTCTCTCTCTCAGGCACTCATGATGTTTCTCAGGGGTAGAATGAAGAGATTTCTCCAAATGAACACATCCAGAGAGAGACCATAGATGCTAATCGAGGTCACCATGTCTACTGACATCAAGTAAGTAGAGTGCAGGTACCTGGCCTGCTCTCCCAGTGTCTTGAACCTGTCCACATCAGGGGTTTCCACCTGTGAAGATATTCCCTGATGTGCTCAATTCCTGTGGCCAAACCAGAAGAGGCCATTGAGTGTCCATGGACAAAATGGAGGACTCTGCTGAACTGGCCAGTTAGACCGGACCTCTCCTCTTGGCTCAGTGTTTGTGACATGTCCCATCAGAAGTTCCACCCAGCCTTCCTGTGGCTGTCTCCATGGTGATTGGGAAAGAAACCTTAGCCCCACCTACTCGGCCTTTACCTAGCCACCTGGCCTATTGACCCTCAGCCAGACCCCTGTGTTGATTCAAAATATAATGTCTGCCAGTGCCCACATGTCATCATTTCCTTTGAAGGATGAAGGCCCTTGCCTGGGGCAGAAGACAGTCAAGGTTAGCCTGAGCCTACATAGTGACCTGTGACACTGCCGCCAGAGATAGAATTCGATTTCCTCACTCACATATCCACTGGTAGCAGATTCAGAGAGGTTGGAGGAAAAATGTACCTAGAGAGCACACATTCAAGGTGGCACAGACCAAAGTTCTACTCTGTCCTGTAGGGTCAGTTATGAGTTGGAATTGACTCAACAGCACACAACAACAAATGTATGATGGAAATTGAGGAGTACAAAGCTCCAAGAAATGGTCCTCCCTTCTGGGTCAAAGGATGGAGGACAGAGAAAACAGAGATCCAAAACCTTGGAAAAAAAGAAGTCTGGGAGGAAGATTGTTGGTGGAATAAGGACTGTGAAGGGCTACCATACATACTGAGGAATCTGAAGTGTAATGTGCATGCCTAAGGATGGAGACATGCTCATAAAAAAAAAATACTGACAAGGCCTTAGGCTTGCACCTCTGGCTGATCTTTGGGCTCCATGCAAACAGGAAGCGAATGCCAAGGCAGAGTTTTAGGCAGTCTGTGTTAGCATTGAAAGGATGTCCCAGTTCGGAGCCAATCTGCAAAGACTGGGAGAGTATTATTTTTTCTTTTTGGGTACAAGCATTTAAAGAAATCACTGTGAGATCATGAACTCACCATTGAGATAACAGAACAGAAACTTCCGTGGCCAGACATGACAAGGAATACAAGCTTTGCAGAAATAATTTGGAAATGTCACTAAGTAAATGGATGATTGGCCCTCAACAATTAAAAAAAAAAAAAAGCCCTAATTACAGGAGAGAACCGGCTTTTTCATAACCATAGTATATTATTTAAAATACCCAGAGTTTTCCTCCTTTTCTCAACTTTTAAGTCTTGTTTGATAGGCCTGTCCAATCTTTGCCTGAAGGGTGAACCTCAGGAGTGACTTCATTACTGAGGTGAAATGGTGTCCAGGGGTCATACTTTCAGGGTTTCTCCCATCTCTGTTTGGCTATCAAGTCCTGTCTTGTTTTTTGTTGTTTGTTTGTCTTTGTAGTCCTTTATTTATTTTTTAAAGTTAACATTCAAGTTCTTAATCCATCCGTAATTAATTTTTGTGTATGGTAGCAGTTAAAGCCCTGCTTTTATATCCTCCGTAAGGTTAACCACATAAACCAAATTTCTTGTGACACTTGTTATTTTTATTTTAAATAATACTTTTTTTTTTTTAGGATTCCTTAACTGGATTGTGTTTGTACCTTCATTGACTTTTATTTTTCAACTCCCTCCACCCCCCTAAAAAACAGCAAGTACACAAAACATAATTTTCTGTACATAAAAAGCCTGAGATTTTTCACTACTAATTAACAATTAAGTTCTTAGGGAGGCAAGAGTAATGGTTAGATATAAGCTCTTTAAAGTCAAATAAATTGGGTTTGAATCTTATGTCTATACATTTCTTAAATTTTTATCTCTTTAAAGGAAATTATTTAACTCATATTTCAGCATTTTTGTAGTAATGAAATAAAATAATTATCTTAAATCCCTTACCATGAGAACTGACATAAAATCTCAGTAATTTGCATATCTCTTGACCCACACAAGGAAGAACAAAAGATTTAAGTAATATGCTGTAAAATGTCTTGGATTTGAATCTGTAACTTTTTCCCTGATGTATCTTTGAAATAAAGCCCAAACCCATTGCCGTCAAGTCAATTCCAACTCATAGTGACCCTATAGGACAGAGTAGAACTGCCCCATAGAGTTTCCAAGGAGAGCCTGGTGGATTCAAATTGCTGATCTTTTGGTTAACAGTCATAGCACTTAACCACTATACCACCAGGGTTTCCATCATTGAAGTAGAACCGCATATTTTCATGAAAGAGGAGTAAAGAATGCCTATCTCATTCTACAGAACTAAATGTATTTTTAAGCCCTTTTCTCATATATGATATTTTTAATTCCAGTTTTTCCAAACTAAGCATGTGCTTCTAAGAAAATGTTTTATTACAAAGAACAGTAATAATTAAAATATATTTAATGTATAACTATAAAAAGATGTCCTAGAAGAGGTCCAATCCTTGTAAATAATACTCAGGGTGTTTCGTATATTGAGATCGCTCTAAAACTGCTAAGTGACCAACCAATACATATGTTGAAAGTATCAGGAGTACTCCTAAAATACCATAACCATTCTTATCAAACTATTGTACTTAGTTTTGATCTGCAGCTTCTCAGAAAGCTTTCAGTATGTCTCTTTTCAGAGATGATTTGTAATAACTTAATAAAAGGAAAATAAGACAATGGTGCACTGCAGAGAATATACAAATTGGAAAAAAGATGATATAATGTATGTTGTTCCCAAAATATAGGGCATTGAAGCCTACAGTTTGAGAAAAAAGATTGGAGTTGGCATGTTGGATAGTAGTTTCAGCATCATATTTTGTCAACCAAGTTAGCACTTCATACACTGTGGAAAGGAGGTTTAAGTTCCCTGCACTCAACCTTTTTTTTTTCCCCCTTCAGGTTATCCCCTCATCTCATTTCTAAGTTTGTATATTTATTCTTTTTTTTAATAATTTTTATTGAGCTTTAAGTGAACGTTTACAAATCAAGTCAGTCTGTCACATATAAGCTTATATACACCTTACTCCATACTCCCACTTTCTCTCCCACTAATGAGTCAGCCCCTCCAGTCTCTCCTTTCGTGACAATTTTGCCAGTTTCTAACCCTCTCTACCCTCCTATCTCCCCTCCAGACAGGAGATGCCATCACAGTCTCAAGTGTCCACCTGATACAAGTAGCTCACTCTTCATCACCATCTCTCTCCTACCCATTGTCCAGTCCCTTCCATGTCTGATGAGTTGTCTTCGGGAATGGTTCCTGTCCTGGGCCAACAGAAGGTTTGGGGACCATGACCGCCAGGATTCCTCTAGTCTCAGTCAGACCATTAAGTCTGGTCTTTTATGAGAATTTGGGGTCTGCATCCCACTGATCTCCTGCTCCCTCAGGTGTTCTCTGTTGTGCTCCCTGTCAGGGCAGTCATCGGTTGTGGCCGGGCACCATCTAGTTCTTCTGGTCTCAGGATGATGTAAGTCTCTGCTTCACGTGGCCCTTTCTGTCTCTTGGGCTGATAGTTGTCGTGTGACCTTGGTGTTCCTCATTCTCCTTTGATCCAGGTGGGTTGAGACCCATTGATGCATCTTAGATGGCCGCTTCTTAGCATTTAAGACCCCAGATGCCACATTTCAAAGTGGGATGTAGAAAGTTTTCATAATAGTATTATTTTGCCAATTGACTTAGAAGTCCCCTTAAGCCATAGTCCCCAAACCCCCACCCTTACTTCGCTGACCTTTGAAGCATTCAGTTTATCCTGGAAACTTCTTTGCTTTTGGTCCAATCCATTTGAGCTGACTTTCCGTGTATTGAGTATTGTCCTTCCCTTCACCTCAAGTAGTTCTTATCTACTACCTAATCAGTATATAACCCTCTCCCTCCCTCCCCCCTCCCCCCTCGTAACCACAAAAGTATGTGTTCTTCTCAGTTTATACTATTTCTCAAGATCTTATAATAGTGGCCTTATACAATATTTGTCCTTTTGCTTCTGACTAATTTCACTCAGCATAATGCCTTCCAGGTTCCTCCATGTTATGAAATATTTCACAGATTCGTCACTGTTCTTTATCGATGCGTAGTATTCCATTGTGTGAATATACCACAATTTATTTAACCATTCATCCGTTGATGGACACCTTGGTTGCTTCCAGCTTTTTGCTATTGTAAACAGAGCTGCAATAAACATGGGTGTGCATATATCTCTTCGTGAAGGCTCTTATTTCTCTAGGGTATATTCCGGGGAGTGGGATTTCTGAGTTGCATGGTAGTTCTATTTCTAACTTTTTAAGAAAACGCCAGATAGATTTCCAAAGTGGTTGTACCATTTTACATTCCCACCAGCAGTGTATAAGAGTTCCAATCTCTCTGCAGCCTCTGCAACATTTATTATTTTGTGTTTTTTGGATTAATGCCAGCTTTGTTGGAGTGAGATGGAATCTCATCGTAGTTTTAATTTGCATTTCTCTAATGGCTAATGATCGAGAGCATTTTCTCATGTATCTGTTAGCTGCCTGAATATCATCTTTAGTGAAGTGCGTGTTCATATCCTTTGCCCACTTCTTGATTGGGTTGTTTGTCTTTTTGTGGTTGAGTTTTAACAGAATCATATAGATTTTAGAGATCAGGCGCTGGTCGGAGATGTCATAACTGAACATTCTTTCCCAATCTGTAGGTGGTCTTTTTACTCTTTTGGTGAAGTCTTTAGATGAGCATAGCTGTTTGATTTTTAGGAGCTCCCAGTTATCTGGTTTCTCTTCATCATTTTTGGTAAAATTTTGTATTCTGTTTATGCCTTGAATTAGGTCTCCTAACGTTGTCCCTATTTTTTCTTCCGTGATTTTTATCATTTTAGTCTTTATGTTTAGGTCTTTGATCCACTTGGAGTTAGTTTTTGTGCATGGTGTGAGGTTTTGGTTCTGTTTCATTTTTCTGCAAATGGGTATCCAGTTATGCCAGCATCATTTGTTAAAAAGACTATCTTTTCCCCAATTAACTGACACTGGGCCTTTGTCAAATATCAGCTGCTCATATGTGGATGGATTTCTGTCTGGATTCTCAATTCTATTCCACTGGTCTATTTGCCTGTTGTTGTACCAGTACCAGGCTGTTTTGACTGCTGTGGCTGTATAATAGGTTCTAAAATCAGGTAGAGTGAGGCCTCCCACTTTCTTCTTCTTTTTCAGTAATGCTTTACTTATCCGAGGTTTCTTTCCCTTCCATATGAAGTTGGTGATTTGTTTCTCCATCACATTAAAGAATGTCATTGGAATTTGGATCGGAAGTGCATTGTATGTATAGATGGCTTTTGGTAGAATAGACATTTTTACTATGTTAAGTCTTCCTATCCATGAGCAAGGTACGTTTTTCCACTTAAGTAGGTCCTTTTTAGTTTCTTGCACTAGTACTTTGTAGTTTTCTTTGTATAGGTCTTTTACATCTTTGGTAAGATTTATTCCTAAGTATTTTATCTTCTTGGTGGCTACTGTGAATGGTATTGATTTGGTGATTTCCTCTTCGATGTTGTTTTTATTGGTGTAGAGGAATCCAAGTGATTTTTGTATGTTTATCTTATAACCTGAGACTCTGCTGAACTCTTCTATTAGTTTCAGTAGTTTTCTGGAGGATTCCTTAGGGTTTTCTGTGTATAAGATCATGTCATCTACAAATAGAGATAATTTTACTTCCTCTATGCCAATTCGGATGCCCTTTATTTCTTTGTCTAGCCTAATTGCTCTGGCTAGGACCTCTAGCACAATGTTGAATAGGAGCGGTAATAAAGGGCATCCTTGTTTTGTTCCCGTTCTCAAGGGAAATGCTTTCAGGCTCTCTCCATTTAGAGTGATGTTGGCTGTTGGCTTTGTATAAAAGATGCCCTTTATTATGTTGAGGAATTTTCCTTCAGTTCCTGTTTTACTGAGGGTTTTTATCATGAATGGGTGTTGGACTTTGTCAAATGCCTTTTCTGCATCAATTGATAAGATCATGTGGTTTTTGTCTTTTGTTTTATTTATGTGGTGGATTACATTAATGGTTTTTCTAATATTAAACCAGCCTTGCATACCTGGTATAAATCCCACTTGGTCGTGCTGGATTTTTTTTTTTTTTTTTTGATATGGTGTTGAATTCTATTGGCTAGAATTTTGTTGAGGATTTTTGCATCTATGTTCATGAGGGATATAGGTCTGTAATTTTCTTTTTTTGTGATGTCTTTACCTGGTTTTGGTATCAGGGATACGGTGGCTTCATAGAATGAGATGGGTAGTATTCCGTCATTTTCTATGCTTTGAAATACCTTTAGTAGTAGTGGTGTTAACTCTTCTCTGAAAGTTTGGTAGAACTCTGCAGTAAAGCCATCTGGGCCAGGGCTTTTTTTGTTGGGAGTTTTTTGATTACCGTTTCAATCTCTTTTTTTGTTATGGGTCTATTTAGTTGTTCTACTTCTGATTGTGTTAGTTTAGGTAGGTAGTGTTTTTCTAGGAATTCATCCGTTTCTTCAAGGTTTGCAAATTTGTTAGAGTACAATTTTTCATAATAATCTGATGTGATTCTATTAATTTCAGTTCGGTCTGTTGTGATGTGGCCCATCTCATTTCTTATTCGGGTTATTTGTTTCCTTTCCTGTATTTCTTTAGTCAGTCTGGCCAATGGTTTATCAATTTCGTTAGTTTTTTCAAAGAACCAGCTTTTGGCTTTGTTAATTCTTTCAATTGTTTTCCTGTTCTGTAATTCATTTAGTTCAGCTCTAATTTTTATTATTTGTCTTCTGGTGCCTGATGGATTCTTTTGTTGTTCGCTTTCTATTTGTTCAAGTTGTAGGGACAGTTCTCTGATTTTGGCTCTTTCTTCTTTTTGTATGTGTGCATTTATCGATATAAATTGACCTCTGAGCACTGCTTTTGCTGTGTCCCAGAGGTTTTGATAGAAAGTGTTTTCATTCTCGTTGCATTGTATGAATTTCTTTATTCCCTCCTTAATACCTTCTATAACCCAACCTTTTTTGAGCAGGGTATTGTTCAGTTTCCAAGTATTTGATTTCTTTTCCCTAATTTTTCTGTTAGATTTCCACTTTTATGGCCTTATGGTCTGAGAAGATGCTTTGTAATATTTCAATGTCTTGGATTTTGCAAAGGTTTGTTTTATGACCTAATATGTGGTCTATTCTAGAGAATGTTCCATGTGTGCTAGAAAAAAAAGTATACTTTGCAGCAGTTGGGTGGAGTGTTCTGTATAAGTCTATGAGGTCAAGTTTGTTGATTGTAGCAATTAGGTCCTCTGTGTCTCTTTTGAGCTTCTTACTGGGAGTCCTGTCCCCCTCTGAAAGTGGTGTGTTGAAGTCTCCTACTATAATTGTGGAGGTGTTTATCTCACTTTTCAGTTCTGTTAAAGTTTGTTTTATGTATCTTGCAGCCCTGTCATTGGGTGCATAAATATTTAATATGGTTATATCTTCCTGGTCAATTGTCCCTTTAATCATTTTGTAGTGTCCTTCTTTATCCTTTGTGGTGGATTTAACTTTAAAGTCTATGTTGTCAGAAATTAATATTGCTACTCCTGTTCTGTTTTGCTTATTGTTTGCTTGATATTTTTTTTCCATCCTTTGAGTTTTAGTTTGTTTGTGTCTCTAAGTCTAAGGTGTGTCTCTTGTAGGCAGCATATAGACGGATCGTGTTTCTTTATCTAGTCTGAGACTCTCTGTCTCTATATTGGTGCATTTAGTCCATTTACATTCAGCATAATTATAGATAAGTATGTGTTTAGTGCTGTCATTTTGATGCTTTTTTATGTGTGTTGTTGACAATTTCATTTTTCCACTTACTTTTTTGTGCTGAGACGTTTTTCTTTGTAGATTGTGTGTTCCTCATTTTCATAGTATTTGACTTTGTGTTTGCTGAGTCGTTATGTTTTTCTTGGTTTTTATTTTGAGTTATGGAGTTGTTATACCTCTTGGTAGTTACCTTAATATTTACCTCTATTTTTCTAAGTAAAAACCTAACTTGTATTGTCCTATATCGCCTTGTATCTCTCTCCATATGGCAGTTCTATGCCACCTGTATTTAGTCCCTCTTTTTGATTATTGTGAGATTTTACATATTGACTTCAATGATTCCGTTTTGAGCATTTTTTTCTTTTTAAAATTAATTTTAATCTGTTTTTGTGATTTCCCTGTTTGAGTTGGTATCAGGATGTTCTGTTCTGTGACCTTGTGTTGTGCTTGTGTCTGATATTATTGGTTTTCTGATGAATTTCTTTTAGTATTTCTTGTAGCTTTGGTTTGGTTTTTGCAAATTCTCTAAACTTGTGTCTATCTGTAAAGGTTTTAATTTCGCCTTCATATTTTCGAGAGAGTTTTACTGGAAATATGATCCTTGGTTGGCAGTTTTTCTCCTTCAGTGCTCTATATATGTCATCCCATTCCCTTCTTGACTGCATGGTTTCTGCTGAGTAGTCTGAACTTATTCTTATTGATTCTCCTTTGTAGGAGACCTTTCTTTTATCCCTGGCTGCTTTTAAAATTTTCTCTTTATCTTTGGTTTTGGCAAGTTTGATGATTATATGTCTTGGTGATTTTGTTTCTGGATCAATCTTAAATGGGGTTCGATGAGCATCTTGGATGGATATCCTTTTGTTTTTCATGATGTCAGGGAAGTTTTCTGCCAACAGATCTTCAACTATTCTCTCTGTTTTCTGTTATCTCTCCCTGTTCTGGGACTCCAGTCACATGCAAGTTATTCTTCTTGATAGAGTCCCACATGATTCTTAGGGTTTCTTCATTTTTAAAAATTGTTTTATCTGATTTTTTTCCAGCTATATTGGTGTTAATTCCCTGGTCCTCCAGATTTCCCACTCTGCATTCCAATTGCTCGAGTCTGCTCCTCTGACTTCATATTGCATTGTCTAATTGTGTAATTTTATTGTTAATCTTTTGGGTTTCTGAATGCTATCTCTCTGTGGATTCTTGCAACTTACTAATTTTTCCACTATGTTCTTGAATAATCTTTTTGAGTTCTTCAACTGCTTTATTTGTGTGTTCCTTGGCTTTTTCTGTAGATTGCCTTATTTCATTTCTGAAGTCATCCCTGACGTCTTGAAGCATTCTGTAAATTAGTTTTTTTATATTCTGCATCTGGCAATTCCAGGATTGTATCTTCATTTGAGAAAGATTTTGATTCTTTAGTTTGGGGAGTTGTAGAAGCAATTATGGTCTGCTTCTTTATGTGGTTTGATACTGACTGCTGTCTTCGAGGCATCACTAAGATATTGTAGTGATTTGTTTTATATTTGCTCACTGAGTCTTATCTTGTTTTGTTTTCTTTCAATATACGTAGATGGGCTACTAGATTGCGCTGTCTTGATTGTTGTAGCCCTTGAGTCAGTTATGTCCTATTACCAGCTGGTCTGGGCTGTTACCAGATATATAAGCCTAAGAGTCCATTCACTATTCTTGAGTAGGATCTGATTTTGGGTCATCAAGTGTGTGGTGTAGACTGTCACCTATCCACCTAGAGAAGTAGTGGTGATAGTTGTGTGCACCAGATTCTAGTAGCAGCAAGGGTTCACACTCTGGGGGGGCAGGATGCTGACAGGCTTCTGCCAAGTGCCAGTGAGGTAGGCGCGTCTCTATTCCTAGAGCACTTTGGTGGGTGGGCTCTGCAGCTGTACCTTAGGCACCCAATGCAAGTACCTCTACAGATTGGTAGGTGTCACCCCCCTTAGGCCCCTAAGGCAGGAGGCTAGGTGGTGTGGGGGGAGCTTCAGCCCTCAGTTCCCTGTGGTGGGTCAGTGAGGGCTCTGTTGAATATGCAGAGGTATCAGACCTGGGAAACTTGTCTTTGCAGTAAATCCGCTAAAAAAAAAAATGCAGTCAGATCCCTATCAGAAATGCCTTTGCATTATAATAGCCACCTTGTTCCTTGTAGGGATGAAAGCTCCAGACTGTGGATCACATATGCTTGGCTAGAGCTGGTTCTGTGCTTTCAGTCCAATTAGGGAAGGATTTTTGGTCCCTGGGTTTTTTGTGGTTGCTTCTCTCAGGCCAGAAGAATGGGTTAGGAAAAGACCAAAAAAAAAGGGGAAAGAAAAACCGCGGAGCAGTTCTCCCTCTGGCTCAGGAAATTCCAATGTTAATGAAGCCGCCTGGGAAGGGGAGGGGAGGGTTCAGAAAAACAGGAGAGAGTAACACCCCGAAATATAGACAAAAGTTACTTATCTTGCTTGGGATGACTATTTTATCTGAGATTCCCGAGGGGCGTCTCTCCTATGTGTGCTGGCTGGGTAGAGATTGCCCTCAAGAGTCAGGCCCGTGACCCGTGCTTGTGCTGTCTCAGAAGCCACAGTTAGTTCCTCCGCTCCCAGTCCACAGCCCAGTGCCAAGGTTCCCCGGCTGGGATGCCGCACTTCTGGCTCCAAAACCAGTCGCTGCCTCCCGGTGACTTCTCCTCCTATCAGCCGTGTCGCTGCGCTGCCTGCATGCACTGGCTGGGCTTCCCCTGAGGTCAGTTCAGGGGGCTAGGGCTGCGCCCTGTATTTGTGCCCTCTCAGGATGCCATGCTCAGATCCCCTGCGCCCAGTCCAAAGCCTGGCACCAAGGTTTCCTGACTGGGATGCAGGCTCCAGGCTCTGAAAATAGTCGCTGCTTCCCCGTGGTTGTTTGTTCTCAGTCTCTGTCACTCAGGTCAACTCTTTAGATCTGTGTTTGATGGTCAGCGTTCGTAGATTGTCATGTATGTGATCGATTCACTTGTTTTTCTGAGTCTTTGTCACAAGAGGGATCCGAGGTAGCTTCTACCTAGTCAGCCATCTTGGCCCCGCCTCTCCTGTCTTCCTTTTTAAGTTAGAATTTTGTTCTTCTTTTTTCTCCAGCTCTGTCCATGACTCTCTATTGTGATCCCTGTCAGAGCACACAGTGGTGGTAGCCAGGCACCATCTAGTTGTACTGGACTCAAACCGGTGGAGGCCATCATAGATGTGGTCCATTACTCCTTTGGAATAATCTTTCTCTTATGTCTTTAGTTTTCTTCATTCTTCCTTGCTCCTGAAGGGGTGATACCAGTGGAGTATCCTAGATGGCCACTTACAGACTTTAAGACTCCAGACGCTACTCCCCAAAGTAGAATGTAGAACATTTTCTTTATAAACTATGTGATGCCAATTGAGCTAGACATTACCCGAGACCATGGTTCCCACAGCCCTCAGCCCAGTAATTTGGTCCCTCAGGGAGTTTGGATATGTCAGTGGAGCTTCCCTGGCCTTGCCTTCTACAAATTGTGCTGGCTTCCCCAATATTGTTTACTGCCTTACCCTTCACCAAAGATACCACTTATGAATTGTCTATTTAGTGTTTCTCCAGTCCCCCTCCCTTCCCTCGTAACCATCAAAGATTGTTTCTTTTTCTGTATAAACCTTTTCAGTACAATAGTGGTCTCATACAGTATTTGTCCTTTTGTGATTAACTTATTTCACTCAGCATAATGCACTCCAGATTCAGATTCATCCACGTTATGATACGCTTCACAGATTCATCGTTGTTCTTTATCATTGTTTAATACTCCATTGTGTGTATGTACCACAGTTTGCTTATCCATTCATCCGTTAATGAGCATCTAGGTTGTTTCCATCTTTTTGCTATTGTGAACGATATGTAATGAACATGGGTGTTCTTATGTCTATTCCTGTGATGACTCCTATTTCTCTAGGATATATTCCTAGGAGTGGGTTTGCTGGATCATATGGTATTTCTATTTCTAGCTTTCTAAGGAAGTGCCATATTGTTTTCCAAAATGGTTGTATCATTTTGCATTCCCACCAGCAATGCATAAGGGTTCCGATCTCTCTGCAGCCTCTCCAACATTTGCTATTTCCTGTTTTAGTGATTTGGGCCGGTAATGTTGGGGTGAGATGGTAGCTCATTGTGATTTGAATTACATTTCTCTGGTGGGGAATAGCTAGTGAATTGTGAGCATTACTGCATGTGTCTGTTGGCCTCTTGAATATTTTCTTTGGTGAAGTATCTGTTAATTTCCTTTGCCCATTTTTTTCTCCTTTTTTATTTTTCATTTTATTGTACTTTAGATGAAGGTTTACAGAACAAACTAGTTTCTCATCAGAGAGTCAGTACACACATTGTTTTATGACATTGGTTAACAACCCCGTGACATGTCAACACTCTCCACTCTCAACCCTGGTTTCCCCATTACCAGATTTCCTGTTACCCCCTACCTTCCAGTCCCTGCCCCAGGGCTGGTGTTCCCCTTCAGTCTTGCTTTGTTCCATGGACCTGTTCAATTTTTGGCTAAAGGGTGAACCTCAGGAGCAACCTGAAAGCGTGCCTGGGGGCCATACTCTCAGGGTTTCTCCAATCTCTGTCAGGCCAGCAAGCCTGATCTTTCTTTTTGAGTTGGAATTTTGTTCTACATTTTTCTACAGCTCTGTCTGGGACCCTAAATTGTGATCCATGTCACAGGAGTCAGTATTGGTAGCCAGGCACCATGTTGTTGTTCCGGACTCAGTCTGGTAGAGGCAATGGTAGACATGGTCCATTAGTCCTTTGGACTAATCTCTCCCTTGCATCTTCAGTTTTCTTCATTCTTCCTTGCTCCCGAAGGGCTGAGACCAGTGGAGTATCCTAGATGGCTGCTCATGGGCTTTTAAGTCCCCAGATGCTACTCACCAAAGTAGAATGTAGAACATATTCTTTATAAACTATGTTATGCCAATCGAGCTAGATATTCCCTGAGATCATGTTCCCCACAGCTCTCAGCCCAGCAATTCAGGCCCTCAGGGTGTCTGGGTGTGTCTACGGAGCTACCATGACCTTGTCTCATTCAGGTTGTGCTGGCTTTCTCGGTGTTGTGTACTATCTTATCCTTCATCAAAGCTTCTACTTATCTATTGTCTATTAAATCTTTTTCCATCCCCACCCCTCTCCGTGCCCTCATAACTATCAAAGATTGTTCCTTTTTGTACTTAAACCTTTTCGTGAGTGTTTACAGTAGTGGTCTCACTCAATGTTTGTCCTTTTGTAACTGACATTTCACTCAGCATAATGTCCTCCAGATTCATCCCTGTTAGGAGATGCTTCACAGATTTGTCATTATTCTTTATCAGGAATGTGGAACAGGGTGTTATAAAAACAAAAAAAGGGGGGGGGACTATTCAGTGTACAAAAATATATATAGTTCTGGGAAATTAAGATGTATCAAAAGTGACAACTCAATAGCTGGATTAGAAGATAAAGTTGAAAAAAATCTCCCAGAAGGTATAGCAGAAAGGCAAAGAGGTAGAAAATTAGAAAACTAGGAGATCCAACTTGTTAAAAATAGGGAATCAAATGGGGGGTGGGGGGAGAGAGAGAAGGAGTTTCAGTGGGGGAAGAAAACATCAAATACTTCAAAAATTTTTCAGTAACTAAAGAATATCATAGCTTCCTGGAATTATGAATTACGGCATCAAAATTTATTCAAGAAACATCGAGAAGTTTATTAATTGTATTATTTTACCAACCGAATTTATATAATCACTGGGGGGGGGGATTAAATTTACAATAGCCTTTATATAGTGTCAAATGTTTTTCTTTAACAGAAGGAGTTTTGAAAACAATTATTTGGATGTCATGTATTAGACAAAAAAAAATTGAACCATGAATGGGGTTAACTGATTTTCTATTTAAAGTATCTGTTGGTACCACTATAGAACTGGCATCATTTACCCATTAATAGAACCAACATATGTGCACAAGAAAACTTGAAAAAATGAGCAAAATTAATTTAGAAGGCCAGCCATTTGATCTAATTGAAAAGTCATGTTTCATAGAGTGATATGTAATAGACCTGTGCTGTATATGTCAAAATGTCTTTAAAAAATACTGTCTTTGAGCAATGTTCTTAAAATAACCAGGAACTTTTGAAGTGGTTGCTGATGTTTCTTCAGCAGATATGTGCATTTAGATTTTCAGATTGTCAGTGATATCCCTGAGCTCCATGATGGACGGAAAATGTCAACAGACATTTTGGGAACTTACATGTTCATCATCAACTATCCTGAAACATGAAAATATAGTACTTAATATTTTACTAGACATGCACTTCAATTCGTAAACCAATTGCTACTAAAAGTATTTCTTGCAAAATAAAAAGTGTTACTAAACAAAAAATAACTAAATCATTGTAGATTTACACCAGACAAAAATGCTCATTCTATGAAGCAAGAGCATTCAAACTACACGCTAAGTGCTCTATGACAGGATTTCTCTCAGTCCCTATGTTTTGCCTATATTTCACATAAACCTAATATATAATGTCCCACATTCACTGACCATCTGACTGGCAGCCTGGTGACTTTATGCATCTTACAGGCCATAGCACAAGCCACTGAAAAACTACCTGCTAAATGAAGTAGCTGGCAGAAGCTTTAATACTTCTCCTACCAGGACCAGAGGCCATAACGAATTATCTAGAGATGCGTGATTTTTATTATTGATCATTCTGCATACTGTCGTTGGATGATAGAAGTTAGTTATATTGCACCGGGACAGGATCAGGAAAAAAGAGTTGGGGCACTGGTTATTGTCCATGTTTAATAACATTTTCAGCTGAGAGCTGCATGTGTATCTCACATATTACGGTACTAGATGGGAACATGCAAGAGATGGAAGTGCAAAACTGAGGTCTCTACTTTCAGCTTATGTTAGTTCTACTAATGACATTTCTTTAAAAAATGAAAAACCTTGGTCAAATATTAAATTGCATGGGGTGGTAAGATAAGAGGTGTAAACAAGACAGTTAAATCAGGATATTTAATCATTCAGTGTTACTTGTCTGATTTGCCAGAGCAAAAACCAGACGAGTTGGAGAATATTGGTGGTTAATCCTCAACTTAATTGTTGATGCCAATTGCAGCTGTGTTCCAGATCCATTGTCACTACTGGAAACTCTTATGTAGCTTTTGATTCAGTAAATGGTTTAAGTTGTATTCTATCAGCAAAAATAATCAGAAGTAGTTTGCCTTCACCTGGCAAGGTCAGCAGCACACTTTCTCAGGACTATGTCTACAGACGATTGATCTATGACTATATTTAGAACCCAGGGAACTTTCATGTACTACCACCATGAATAAAGGACACAGTGTTTTTGGGACCACTTACTATGTGGTAACCCATAAGGCTTACAGCTCTAAAGGCAGTTCACAGCAAGAGAGCGCTCTGGAGCAGATCCAGACTGCAGTGCAAGCTGTCTTACCACTTTGGCCTCATGCCACAAGAAATGCAATGCTAATTTAAATGTCTATGGCAGATAGAAAAGGAGCCCTGGTGGTGCAGTAATTAAAGCACTTAGCTGCTAACTGAAAGGTTGGCAGTTCGAACCCACCAGGTGCTCTGCGGGGGAAAGATGTGGGAGTCTGCTTTCATAAAGATTACATCCTTGGAAACCCTATAAGGCAGTTCTACTCTGTCCTGCAGGGTCACTGAGTCAAAATCAACTCGACAGCAATGGGTATTCTTTCTTTTTTCTATGGTAGATCCCCTTGCCTTTGAGTAGATTCTAACTCACAGCAACCCTGTAGTACCGAGTAGAACTGCCCCATAGGGTTTCCAAGGACTGCCTGGTGGATTCGAACTGCTGACCTTTTGATTGGCAGCCAAACTCTTAACCACTACACCACGAGGTTCTCCATAGGGATGCCTTATAAAGCCTTGGAAAAATCAAAGAGTAGAATTGCAATTGAGACCCTTAGCGTTTTTAGAGTACTGTCAACTATTCTCCATTTGATAGGCAGTTCCTACCTGGCTATTTTCCCTGGGTGGTATAAATAGTTTATATTCTTGAATGATAACTGGAAGTTTGACGGTTTAAGCCCTCCCAGAGGCACGTCGGAAAAAAGGCCTGCAAATCTACTTCTGAAAAACCTGCCATTGAAAACCCTATGGAGCACAGTTCTACTCTGACATGCATAGGGTGCCCATGAGTCAGAGTCAAGTCAATGGAACTGGTAGTCTAGTAGTACCTAAGTATTGGGCAGTGGTAAATACTGACCTCTTGATCACAAGACACCATGTGAGTATGAGACCTTAGCTGCCTCTATCAGAAAAGAGGTAATTGGAACCATAAATCAGCATTTCAAGAAACACGGAAATGAAAAGACGATCCACAAAATGTGGAAAATTTTTTGCAAATCATGTATCTGGTAAGGTACTTATATCTAGAATAAGGAACTCTCACAACCCAAGAATAAAGAGACAAACAATCCAACTAAAAAATATGCAAAGGACCTGAATACATGTTTCTCCAAAGTATGTATACATATAGCTAATAAGCACATGAGAAGATATTTGGCATCTTTTCATGCCAAGACATGTAAATAAAAACCACAATGAGATAACACTCCACACCCATTAAGATGACTAGAATCAAAAAGTCAGATAACATCAAGTGCTGACGAGGATGTGGAGAAATAGGAACGCTGATACACTGCTGGTAGAGATGTAAAATTGTGCAGCTGGAAATCAGTCTGGCAGCTCTCAAACGATTAAACACGGTGTTACCATATGGCCCAGCAATTCCACTCTAGTAAATATATACCCAAGAGAAATGAAAACATATGTCCACACAGAAATTTGTACGTGACAACTCATAGCAGAATTATGAACAATAGCCAAAAGGTAGAAACAACCCAATGTCTATCAATGAATAATTGGATAAACAAAATGTCATATATCCATACAAATATTATTCATCCATAAGGAGAAATGAATTTCTGATTTATGCTACAACATGTATGAACATTGAAAACATTATGCTAAGTGAAATAAGCTAGACACAAAGGAACCAATATTGTATGATTTCATTTCTATGAAATACTGAAATTAGGCAAAATGCATAGAGACAGATTAATGCTTACGAGGGGCTATTGGTCTGGTTATCACTGCTGAGTGTTCAACTTGACAAAAGCAGAATAAGAACCTCCATAAGCATCATTCCCAAGTTGGCCCCTGATGTTGGCTATGGGGACAGATTGCGTACACTGGAGCCCTTTTATCATGGAAGTTACAGTTACTTACCAACATTGGAATAGATCCTTATTCTACATATGATTTTTCTTTCCTTGCTAGCCTTGTTTCTACTTTGTTATTGTTAGGTGCCATCTAGTCAGCTCCAGCTCATGGGAACACTATGTACAACAGAATGAAACACTGCCCAGTCCTACACTGCTCTCATGATCATTGTTATGCTTGAGTCCATTGTTGCAGCCACTGTGTCAATTCACCTCATTTTTGGTCTTCCTCTTTTTCACTGACCCTCGACTTTACCAAGCGTGGTGTCCTTCCCCAGTGACTGGTCCCTCCTGATAACGTGTCCAAAGTATGTGAAATGAAGTCTCACCATCCTCATTTCTAAGGAGCATTCTGGCTGTACTTCTTCCAAGGCAGATATGTTCATTCTTTTGGCAGTCTGTGGTACACTCAACATTCTTTGCCAACACTGTAACAGAAAGCTGTCAATTCTTTTTTGGTCTTCCTTCATTGTCCAGCTTTCACATGCATATGAAGTGAATGAAAACACCATGGCTAGGGTCAGGCGCACCTTATTCCTTAAAGTGACATCTTTGCTTTATAACACTTTAAAGAGGTCCTTTGCAGCAGATTTTCACAATGCAAGGTCGTTTGATTTTTGCTTCTAGTAGCACCACTATATGTGGACTCATAAATGCCTCATCTATACCACAGAATCACACATAACACCATCTATAACCAAGAAGATGGTCTTACAGAAAAGGCACTGGGGCTATGGGCTTATGCCATGAGTTTTACTATATGCCCCATCACCCAGAAGCAGGTGGCTTGATTGAAATGTGAAGTCACAGGACACCATCTGGGAGACAATACCCTGTGAGGTTGGGCACTCCTTCAGCATACAGTATGTGTCTTATACCAGCAACAAATGTATGGTGTCATTTCCCTTATAGACAGTATGCAATGGTCTAAAACCCAAAAGGTGGAAATGAGAATGCCTCCATATTATTACATATTACAATTACTATTACTGTTTTTTTGTTGTGAGACACGGTTGAGTTCATTCCAACTCATAGCAGCTGTAGGTGCAACAGAATAAAACACTGCTTGGTCCTGCACCCACCATCCTCACAATCATTTCTATATTTGAATCTATTGTTGTAGCCACTGTGTTAATTTATCTAGTTGAGGGAATTTTTTTTTTTTTTTCTGCTGACCCCCTAATTTACTAAGCAAGATGTCCTTTTCCAGAGACTGGTCCCTCCTGATAACATTTCCAAAGATGTGAGACAAAATCTCACCATCCTCGCTTCAAATGAGAATTCTGGCTATACTTTCTCTAAGACATTACTATTTCCTACTGTCATGGATTGAATCCTACCCCTAAAATTGTGTATCACCCTGGCTATGCAATGATTCGCAGTATTGTGTGCTGTCCAAGATTTTGTGATCTGATGTGATTTTCCTATGCACAGTAAACCCTACCTCTATGATGTCAATGAGGTGGGATTATCGGCAGGTATGTTAATGAGACAGGACTCAATCTATAAGATTAGGTTTTGTATTAAGTCAATCTCTTTTGAGGTATAAAAGAGAAAAATGAACAGAGAGACAGGGTGACCTCATACCACCAAGAAAGTAGTGCCAGGAGCAGAATGTATCCTTGGGATGCAGGGTCCCTGTGCTGAGAAGCTCCTAGACCAGGGCAGAATTGATGACAAGGACCTTCCTCTAGAGCCAATAGAGAGAGAAAGCCTTCGCCTGTAACTGGCACCTTGAATTCAGACTTCTAGCCTCCTAGACTGTAAGAGAATAAATTTGCCTTTGTTAAGCCATCTACTTGTGGTATTTCTGTTATAGCAGCACTAGGTAACTAAGCCACCTACGGAAGAGCCCACACCAGAGTGTGTCACCCCGTGAATGCCCAGACCATGGCATGGCTGCAGAGCGAGCCAGCCCCCCGTGGCCCACTGCCCAGCTGCCTACCAGGACGCTGGGCAGCAGCGCTGCTCCAGCTTGGTCTGCCGTGTCCCTCAGTGCCAGTGGATGGTGAGTGGCTGGGAGGTGCAGGGCCTGGGGTGGTGCCTGGGGTCCCGGTGGGGAAGGGGAAGCTCACTGAGGCTGCTCCTTCAGAAGGAATGGGCAAGCAGAGAGCCTGGGAGGGAATGAGGCAAACAGCCCTCCTGTGACCCAGCATCCCTATCCGGACCCTTCAAGTCTCCTCTTGCCCTGGTTCCGGCACTCTCTCTGTGCCGCTGAACCTTCCCTTTAGCACCAGGTGCATCCGGAGGGAGCCTGTGGTCAGCCCTTCAGTCCCTACGCTAGCTTTCCCAAGATCTGCACGAAAATTCTTTAAGATAAAGTTGCCTCTAGGGTGCCCTCAAACCTATTCTGCAGAGATTTAATTTCCCACCATCCCTCATTTCTCAACATCTAAGAAATGTCTCTTCAGAAGGCAAGGCCAGTGTTTGGAAGACTCCTTCCAATATTTTGACTTGGTTCAGAAAGATCTGAAAGATAAGTGGGAATAAACTAGGCAAAGACGGGAGGAGAGTGTGCCCTGGGTAGAGGGAATAGCACGTGTAAAGGCCCTGTGCATGGCAGGGAAAATGGGAAACAGGATATCAGATAGAGTCTCTGGAGCCAAGGGTATAAGGCAAGGATGTCGTGCCACATGAGGCTGGAGAAAGAGATAGGGGCTAGATTATTGCAGAATCTCTGAGAATCGACCCACTTTTGTTGTTTGAAGCTGCACTCAGCTTTTAATACTTTCCTCAAATTAGCGTGGTCAGAGCCCTGCCGTCAAGTCCATTTTGAAAAGCTCATTCAGCTGTATTTTGATTTTGAAACAAAAGCCCCTTGATTTGGGGGAACTGAAAGAAGAAAGCTTCAAGGCCAGGAGCTTTCACACCCATGAGAGGTTTCCGGTTAGTCCAAGCTTGGTGAAGGAGAAAAACCCTTGGCTGATTTAGGATGCTTTGTAATGATATAAAATGTCTTCCCTATTTAGCAATGTTGGGTAAAACTAGAAGAAGACAGGGCAAAAAGAATAGTGATGGTTTGGGGAAAGGGGAAAACCAAGAGAAAAAAGAACTCCAGATACTGTCTTAGAATTTTCACTGTTTTTTGTCCTTAATACCACGTAAAGGGCTCTTTGCTTCTGATCAAGGATGAATGTCTTATTGCCGATAAAGACTGCTGTTAATTCTTTACTTAAGTTGAGATATACTTCATATAACATAAAATTCAATATTTTGGAGTGTCCAATTCTGTTGCTTTTACTCTATTCACTGTATTGTGCAACCATCACCACCATCTGATTTCAGAACATTCTGGAAGAGAGGAAAAAAAAAACAAAACTAATACCAGTCAGTCCACTATTAATTCTTTATGGTAGTATTTTTTTTTGCTTGATTGACACTGAGATATGAAAATTAAGCTAATTTTAAAGAAGGCAAGTAGAATAAATAGGAGTCCTATTAACTTTTGAATTACATGTACTGTTGCACCAATTTTCATTCCTCTTAAAGAAATATCTGTGTAATCCAGGTTTTCAAGTTCATCCCATTATCACTGCTTAAGCAGAATGGCAGATAGGGATCAATATTTTGTGCTTATTTGACTTGATGTTGGTCAGAGAAAATTGTAGGCAGAAATATCATTGGATAAAAAGAAAGACAACAGCAGCAGAGCACACGTTTTCTTGTTTTGTTAGGAATGCCTCCTTTCCTCCCTTCTTCTTCCTTTTCTGGTGGAGAATTATGGTTACACTTCCTTTTAAGAAACTCCATTTGCTGGAGGCAGGGCCAAGATGGCTGACTAGGTAGAAGCTACCACAGATCCCTTTTGCAAAGAAGACTCTGAAAAACAAGTGAATCGATCACATATATGACAATCTATGAACCTGGCCATCAAACACGGAACTAAGGAGTTGACCTGAGTGACAAGGGAGAGAAAAGCCGCACGGTGAAGCAGCGACTGCTTCTGGAACTGGCGTCCTCCGCCACAGCCCTTGAGCCCTTGCACTTCCCTGGTGCCAGAGTGGTTGGGCTGATCACAGCTTACTGAGATGGGGCAAACACAGGACGTAGCCCTAACCCCTAACCCCTAACCCCCTGGAGTAACCTCGGCAGAGACTCAGCCAGTGCAAGCAGGCTGCACACTGACGCGGCTGACAGGAGAACGAGAACCCACGGGGAAGCAGAGACTGTTTTCGGAACCTGGAGCCAGTGTCCCAGTCAGAAAACATTGGCCCTGGCCTTTGGTCTAAGCACAGAGGAGCAGATCACAGCTTCCTGAGATGGCAAAAGCACGGGAAAAAGCCCTAACCCCTTGGAGAAACCTCAGTGGGAAACCCAGCCGGTGCATGCAGGCTACATGCTGACGCAGCTAACAGAAGTAGGAGAAATCACGGGGAAGGAGCAACTGGCTTTGGTGCCTGGAGTGCAGCTTCCCAGCCAGAAAACCTTGGCAATGGGCTTTGGACTAGGAGCGAAGGAGCTGATCACGGCTTCCTGAGACAGCGCAAGCACAGGATGCAGGCCTGACCCTCGGGGGCAATCTCAACCCAGCCAGCACACACAGGCTACACGCCTTTCTGGAATCTCAGATAAAAGTCTTCACCAAACAAGAGAAGTAACTTTGTCTATATCGTGCTACTCTTTCCTATCTATCTGATCCCTCCCCTCCCTGCCCCAGATGGCTTCATTAACATTGGAATTTCCTGGGCCAGGGAGTGAAGTGCTCTGTGGGGTTTTTTTTTTTTCCTAACCCATTCTCCTGGCCTGAGAGAAGCAGCAATTAACTATCTGGGAGAGAAAAATCCTTCACTGACTTTCCTTAACTGGAATCATACAGAACCAGCTCCAGCCAAGCAAAAGAGATCCACAGACTCTGGCTTTCATCCGTACAGGGAACCAGGTGGCTATTATAATGCAAAGGCAATTCTAATAGAGATCTGACTGTAATAGTTTTAGCAAAGCAGTGGAAAGACAAGTTTTGGAGGTCTGATACCTCTCTACCTATTAAACAGAGCCCTCGCTAATCCACAGCAGGGAACTGAGGGCTAAAGCTCCACCCACACCACCTAACCACCTGCTAAAGGGGTCTGAGGATAGTGACGCCTACCACTCTTTAGAGGTACAAGCATTGGGTGCCTAAGGTACAGCAGCAGAGCGCACCCACCAAAGTGCTCTAGGAATAGAGAAACTCCTACCTCACTGGCACATGGGGGAAGGCTGTCAGCATCCTGCCCTCCTCGGAGTGTGACCCCATGCTGCAACTAGAATCTGGTGCATACAACCACTACTCCTCTAAGTAAAGAGGTGACAGCCTACACCACACACTAGGTGACCCACAATCAGCAAACCTAAGCTGATTCTGTTCAAGAATAGTGAATGGACTCATAGGCTCATATATTTGGTAACAGCTCAAACCAGCTGGTAATAGGACATAACTGATTCAAAGGCTACAGTAATCAAGATAGCACAATCTAGTAGCCCATCTGGGTATAATGAAACAAACCAAAACAAGAAGATAAACCTCAGTGAGCAAATATAAAATAAATCATTACAATATATTATAGATGGCTTGAAGACAGCAGTCGATATCAAATCACATAAAGAAGCAGACCATGATTGCTTCTACAAATCCCCAAATTAAAGAATCAAAATCTTTACCAAATGAAGATACATTCCTGGAATTGCCAGATGTAGAATATAAAAAACCAATACACAGAACGCTTCAAGACGTCAGAGATGATCTCAGAAATGAAATAAGGAAATCTGCAGAAAAAGCCAAGGAACACACTGATAAAGCGGTTGAAGAAATCAAAAAGATTATTCAAGAACATAGTGAAAAAATTAATGAGCTGCAAGAATCCATAGAGAGACAGCATTCAGAAATCCAAAGGATTAATAATAAAATTACAGAATTAGACAACTCCACAGGAAGTCAGAGGAGCAGAATTGAGGAACTGGAATGCAGAGTGGGGGAGTTAGAGGATAAGGCAATTGACACCAATATAGTTGAAGAAAAATCAGATAAAAGAATTTTAAAAAAGGAAGAAACCCTAAAAATCATGTGGGACTCTTATCAAGAAGAATAACTTGCATGTGTTTGGAGTTCCAGAACAGGGAGGGAAAACAGAAAATACAGAGAGAATAGTTGAAGATCTGTTGGCAGAAAACTACCCTGGCATTGTGAAAGATGAAAGGATATCTGTACAAGATGCTCATCGAACACCATACAAGATAGATCCCAAAAGAAAATCACCAAAGCATATTATCATCAAACTGGCCAAAACCAAAGATAAAGAGAAAATCTGAAAAGCAGCCAGGAATAAACGAAAAGTCACCTACAAAGAGAATCAATAAGAATAAGTTCTGACTACTCGGCAGAAACTATGCAGTCAAGAAGGCAATGGGATGACATATATAGAGCACTGAAGGAGAAAAACTGCCAGCCAAGGATCATATATCCAGCAAAACTCTCTCTCAAATATGAAGGTGAAATTAAGACATTTACAGATAAACGCAAGCTTAGATAATTTGCAAAAACCAAACCAAAGCTACAAGAATTACTAAAGGAAATTCTTTGGTCAGAAAATCAATAATATCAGATACAAATACAAAACAAGGTCACGGAACAAAACATCCTGATATAAACTCAAATAGGGAAATCACACAAAAAAATATGATTTATTTAAAAAAGAAAAAAATGCTCAAAACAGGGAATAGTTGAAGTCATTATGTAAAAGATTACAATAATCAAAAAAGAGGGACTAAATACAGGAGGCATAGATCTTCCATATGGAGAGGAAAACATGGAGATACAAAAAAAAAGGACGATACAAATTAGGCTTTTACTTAGAAAAATAGGAGTAAATATTAAGGTAACAACAAAGAGGTCTAACAAGTCCGTACTTCAAAATGAAAACCAAGATAAACATAACGACTCAGCAAAAATAAATTCAACTACTATGAAAATGAGGAGCACACAATTTACATAGAAAAACTTCTCAGCACAAAAAAAGTAAGTGGAAAAATGACATTGTCAACAACACACAGAAAAAGGCATCAAAATGGCAGCACTAAATTCATACTTATCTATTATTACGCTAAATGTAAATGGGCTAAATGCACCAATAGAGAGTTGCAGACTGGATAAAAAAACACGATCTTTCTATATGCTGCCTACAAGAGACACACCTTAGACTTAGAGACACACACTAAAACTCAAAGGATGGAAAAAATACATCATGCAAACAACAATCAAAAAACAGCAGGAGTGGCAATATTAATTTCTGACAAAATAGACTCTGAAGTTAAATCCACCACAAAGGATAAAGAAGGACACTACATAATGATTAAAGGGACAATTGACCAGGAAGATATAACCATATTAAATATTTATGCACCCAATGACAGGGTTGTACAATACATAAAACAAACTTTAACAGAATTGAAGTGAGATAGACGCCTCCACAATTATAGTAGGAGACTTCAACACACCACTTTCGGTGAAGGATAAGACTTCCAGTAAGAAGCTCAATAGAGACGCGGAAGATCTAATTGCTACAATCAACCAACTTGACCTCATAGACTTATACAGAACACTCCACCCAACTGCTGCAAAGTATACTTTTTTTCTAGTGCACATGGAACATTCTCTAAAATAGATCACATATTAGGTCATAAAACAATCCTTTGCAGAATCCGAAACGTTGAAATATTACAAAGCATCTTCTCAGACCATAAGGCCATAAAAGTAGAAATCAATAACAGAAAAATCAGGGAAAAGAAATCTAATACTTGGAAACTGAACAATAACCTGCTCAAAAAAGACTGGGTTATAGAAGACATTAAGGAGGGAATAAAGAAATTCATAGAGTGCAACGAGACTAAAACACTTCCTATCAAACCTCTGGGACACAGCGAAAGCAGTGCTCAGAGGTCAATTTATATTGATAAATGCGCACATACATAAAGAAGAAAGAGCCAAAATCAGAGAACTGTCCCTACAACTTGAACAAATAGAAAGCGAGCAACAAAAGAATCCATCAGGCACCAGAAGAAAACAAATAATAAAAATTACAACAGAATTAAATGAATTAGAGGACAGAAAAACAACTGAAGGAATTAACAAAGCCAAAAGAGGGTTCTTTGAAAAAATATAAAAAATTGATAAACCATTGGCCAGACTGACTAAAGAAATACAGGAAAGGAAACAAATAACCCAGATGAGAAATGAGATGGGCCATATCACAACAGACCCAACAGAAATTAAAAGAATCATATCAGATTACTACAAAAATTGTACTCTAACAAATTGAAAACTTAGAAGAAACGGATGAATTCCTAGAAACATACTACCTGCCTAAACTAACACGATCAGAAGTAGAACAACTAAATAGACCCATAACAAAAGCGATTGAAAAGTTAATCAAAAACTCCCAACAAGGGCTTCCAGCCAAGATGACTGACTAGGTAGACGCTACCTCGGATCCCTCTTGCAACAAAGACTCAGAAAAACAAGTGAATCGATCACATACATGACAATCTACGAACCCTGAGCAACAAACACAGATTTAAAGAGTTGACCTGAGTGACAGAGACGGAGAATGAACAACTACGGGGAAGTAGAGACTGTTTTTGGAGCCTGGAGCCAGCGTCTCAGTCAGGTAACCTTGGCGCCGGGCTTAGGAATGGATGCAGGGGAGCTGAACACAACATCCTGTGATGGTGCAAACACGGGGCGCAGCCCTACCCCCCTGAACTGACACCGGGAGGGGGCCCAGCTGGTCTGCGCGGGCGGCGCGGGGATGCGGCTGGCGGGAGAAGTCCCCGGGAGGCAGCGACTGGTATTGGAGCCGGGAGTGCAGCGTCCCAGCCGAGGAACCTTGACTCAGGGCTTTGGACTGGGTGCAGGGGAGCTGAGCAGGACATCCTGTGAAGGTGCAAACACGGAGCGCAGCCCTACCCCCCTGAACTGACCTCAGGAGGGGGGCCAGCCAGTCAGCGTGGGCGGCGCAGTGATGCGGCTGGTGGGAGGAGAAGTCCCTGGGAGGCAGCGTCTGGTTTTGGAGCTGGGAGTGCAGCGTCCCAGCCGGGGAACCTTGATGCTGGGCTTTGGAGTGGCAGTGGAGGAACTCACTGCGGCATCTGCGGGCCAGACCCTTGGGGGCAATCTCTACCCAGCCAGCGCACATAGGCAACACGCCCCTCGGGAATCTCAGATAAAAGTCATCCCAAGCAAGATAAGTAACTTTGTCTATATTCCGAGGTGCTACTCTCTCCTGTTTTTATGAACCCTCTCCTCCCCTTCCCAGGCGGCTTCATTAACATTGGAATTTCCTGAGCCAGAGGGAGAACTGCTCCGCGGTTTTTCTTCCCCCCTCCCTTTTTTTTTTTTTTTTGATCTTTTTCTAACCCATTCTTCCGGCCTGAGAAAAGCAACCACAAAAAACCCAGGAACCAAAAATCCTTCCCTAATTGGACTAAAAACACAGAACCAGCTCCAGCTAAGCATATGTGATCCAGTCTCCAGCTTTCATCCCTACAGGGAACAAGGTGGCTATTATAATGCAAAGGCATTTCTGATAGGGATCTGACTGCATTTTTTTTAGCGGATTTACTGGAAAGACAAGTTTCCCAGGTCTGCTATCTCTGCGTACTGAACAGAGCCCTCACTGACCCACAACAGGGAACTGAGGGTTGAAGCTCCCCCCACACCACCTAGCCTCCTGCTTTAGGGGTCTAAGGAGGGTGACACCTACCAATCTGTAGAGGTACTTGCATTGGGGGCCTAAGGTACAGCTGCAGAGCCCACCCACCAAAGTGCTTTAGGAATAGAGACACACCTACCTCACTGACATATGGGGGAAGCCTGTCAGCATCCTGCCCCCCCCAGAGTGTGAACCCCAGCTGTTACTAGAATCTGGGGCACACAACTATCACCACTACTTCTCAAGGTGGATAGGTGATAGGCTGCATCACACACTTGACCCAAAATCAGACCCTACTCAAGAATAGTGAATGGACTCAGGCATATATATCTGGTAACAACCCAAACCAGCTGGTAATAGGTCATAAGTAAGTCAAGGGCTACAACAATCAAGACAGCACAATCTAGTAGCCCATCCATGTATATTGAAAGAAAACAAAACAAGATAAGACTCAGTGAGCAAATATAGAATAAATCACTACAATATCTTAGTCATGGCTCGGAGACAGCAGTCGATATCAAAGCACATAAAGAAACAGACCATGACTGCTTCTACAACCCCCCAAATGAATCAAAATCTTTCCCAAATGAAGATACAATCTTGGAATTATCAGATACAGAATATAAAAAACTAATTTACAGAATGCTTCAAGACATCAGGGATGACCTCAGAAATGAAATAAGGCAATCTGCAGAAAAAGCCAAGGAACACACTGATAAAAGAGTTGAAGAACTCAAAAAGATTATTCAAGAACATAGTGGAAAAATTAATAAGTTGCACGAATCCATAGAGAGACAGCATTCAGAAACCCAAAAGATTAACAATAAAATTACAGAATTAGACAACGCAATATGAAGTCAGAGGAGCAGACTCGAGCAATTAGAATGCAGAGTGGGAGATCTGGAGGACCAGGGAATTAACACCAACATAGCTGAAAAAACAATCAGATAAAAGAATTTAAAAAAATGAAGAAACCCTAAGAATCATGTGGGACTCTATCAAGAAGGATAACTTGCGTGTGATTGGAGTCCCAGAACAGGGAGGGAGGATAGAAAACACAGAGAGAATAATTGAAGATCTGCTGACAGAAAACTTCCCTGACATCATGAAAGACAAAAGGATATCTATCCAAGATGCTCATCGAACCCCATTTAAGATTGATCCAAAAAGAAAATTACCAAGACATATTATCATCAAACTTGCCAAAACCAAAGATAAAATTTTAAAAGCAGCCAGGGATAAATGAAAGGTCTCCTACGAGGGAGAATCAATAAGAATAAGTTCAGACTTTTACTCAGCAGAAACCATGCAGGCAAGAAGGCAGTGGGATGACATATACAGAGCACTGAAGGAGAAAAACTGCCAGCCAAGGATCATATACCCAGCAAAACTCTCTCTGAAATATGAAGGTGAAATTAAGATATTTACAGATAAACACAAGCTTAGAGAATTTGCAAAAACCAAACCAAAGCTACAAGAAATACTAAAGGAAATCGTTTGGTCAGAAAACCAATAATATCAGATACCAAAACAACACAAGGTCACAAAACATCCTGATATCAACTCAAATAGGGAAATCACAAATACAAATTAAGATTAATTAAAAAAATGCTCAAAACAGGGAATCGTTGAAGTCAATATGTAAAAGATCACAATAATCAAAAAGAGGGACTAAATACAGGTGGCATAGAACTGCCATATGGAGAGAGATACAAGGCGATATAGGACAATACAAGTTAGGTTTTTACTTAGAAAAATAGGGGTAAATATTAAGGAAACCACAAAGAGGCATAACAAGCCCATAACTCAAAATAAAAACCAAGAAAAACATAACGACTCAGCAAACACAAAGTCAAATACTATGAAAATGAGAAACACACAATCTACAAAGAAAACCGTCTCAGCACAAAAAAGTAAGTGGAAAAATGAAATTGTCAACAACACACATAAAACAGCATCAAAATGACAGCGCTCAACACATACTTATCTATAATTATGCTGAATGTAAATGGACTAAATGCACCAATAAAGAGACAGGGAGTCTCAGACTGGATAAAGAAACATGATCTGTCTATATGCTGCCTACAAGAGACACACCTTAGACTTAGAGACACAAACGAACTAAAACTCAAAGGATGGAAAAATATACGAAGCAAACAATAAGCAAAAAAGAGCAGGAGTAGCAATATTAATTTCTGACAAAATAGACTTTAAAGTTAAATCCACCACAAAGGATAAAGAAGGACACTACATAATGATTAAAGGGACAATTGACCAGGAAGATATAACCATACTAAATATTTATGCACCCAATGACAGGGCTGTACAATACATAAAACAAACTTTAACAGAACTGAAAAATGAGATAGACATCTCCACAATTATAGTAGGAGACTTCAACACACCACTTTCGGAGAAGGACAGGACATCCAGTAAGAAGCTCAATAGAGACACGGAAGACCTAACTGCTACAGTCAACCAACTTGACCTCATTGACTTATACAGAACACTCCACCCAACTGCTGCAAAGTATACTTTTTTTCTAGTGCACATGGAACATTCTCCAGAATAGACCACATATTAGGTCATAACAAAAACCTTTGCAGAATCCAAAATATCGAAATATTACAAAGCATCTTCTCAGACCATAAGGCCATAAAAGTGGAAATCAATAACAGAAAAATTAGGGAAAAGAAATCAAATACTTGGAAACTGAACAATACCCTCCTGAAAAAACACTGGGTTATAGAAGACATTAAGGAGGGAATAAAGAAATTCATAGAATGCAACGAGAATGAAAACACTTCCTATCAAAACCTCTGGGACACAGCGAAAGCAGTGCTCAGAGGTCAACTTATATCGATAAATGCACAAATACAAAAAGAAGAAAGAGCCAAAATCAGAGAACTGTCCCTACAACTTGAACAAATAGAAAGCGAGCAACAAAAGAATCCATCAGGCACCAGAAGAAAACAAATAATGAAAATTAAAGCTGAACTAAATGAATTACAGAACAGGAAAACAATTGAAAGAATTCACAAAGCCAAAAGCTGGTTCTTTGAAAAAATTAAAGAAATTGATAAACCATTGGCCAGACTGAGTAAAGAAATACAGGAAAGGAAACAAATAACCTGAATAAGAAACGAGATGGGCCACATCACAACAGACCCAACCAAAATTAAAAGAATCATATCAGATTATTACGAAAAATTGTACTCTAACAAATTTGCAAACCTAGAAGAAATGGATGAATTCCTGGAAAAACACTACCTATCTAACACAATCAGAAGTAGAACAACTAAATAGACCCATAACAGAAAAAGAGATTGAAAAGGTAATCAAAAAACTCCCAACAAAAAAAAAGCCCTGGCCCGGATGGCTTTACTGCAGAGTTCTACCAAACTTTCAGAGAAGAGTTAACACCACTACTATTAAAGGTATTTCAAAGCATAGAAAATGACGGAATACTACCCAACTCATTCTATGAAGCCACCGTATCCCTGATACCAAAACCAGGTAAAGACATCACAAAAACATAGATGCAAAAACCTCAACAAAATTCTAGCCAATAGAATTCAACAACATATCAAAAAATTAATCCATCGTGACCAAGTGGGATTTATACCAGGTATGCAAGGCTGGTGTAATATTAGAAAAACCATTAATGTAACCCACCATATAAATAAAACAAAAGACAAAAACCACATGATCTTATCAATTGATGCAGAAAAGGCATTTGACAAAGTCCAAAAACCATTTATGATAAAAACTCTCAGCAAAATAGGAATTGAAGGAAAATTCCTCGACATAATAAAGGGCATCTATACAAAGCCAACAGCCAACATCACTCTAAATGGAGAGAGCCTGAAAGCATTTTCCTTGAGAACGGGAACCAGACAGGGATGCCCTTTATCACCGCTCTTATTCAACATTGTGCTAGAGGTCCTAGCCAGAGCAGTTAGGCTAGACAAAGAAATAAAGGGCATCGGCATTGGCAAGGAGGAAGTAAAATTATCTCTATTTGCAGATGACATGATCTTATACACAGAAAACCCTAAGGGATCCTCCAGAAAACTACTGAAACTAGTAGAAGAGTTTGGCAGAGTCTCAGGTTATAAGATAAACATACAAAAATCACTTGGATTCCTCTACATTAACAAAAAGAACATCGAAGAGGAAATACCGAATCAATACCATTCACAGTAGCCACCAAGAAGATAAAATATTTAGGAATAAATCTTACCAAAGATGTAAAAGACCTATACAAAGAAAACTACAAAGTACTACTACAAGAAACTAAAAAGGACCTACTTAAGTGGAAAAACATACCTTGCTCATGGATAGGAAGAATTAACATAGTAAAAATGTCTATTCTACCAAAAGCCATCTATACATACAATGCACTTCCGATCCAAATTCCAATGTCATTTTTTAATGTGATAGAGAAACAAATCACCAACTTCATATGGAAGGGAAAGAAGCCTCGGATAAGCAAAGCATTACCGAAAAAGAAGAAAGTGGGAGGCCTCACTCTACCTGATTTCAGAACCTATTATACAGCCACAGTAGTCAAAACAGCCTGGTACTGGTACAACAACAGACACATAGACCAATGGAACAGAATTGAGAACCCAGATATAAATCCATCCACATATGAGCAGCTGATATTTGACAAAGGCCCAGTGTCAGTTAAGTGGGGAAAAGATAGTCTTTTTAACAAATGGTGCTGCATAACTGGATATCCATTTGCAAAAAAATGAAACAGGACCCATACCTCACACCATGCACAAAAACTAACTCCAAGTGGATCAAAGACCTAAACATAAAGACTAAAATGATAAAGATCATGGAGGAAAAAATAGAGACAACCTTAGGAGCCGTAATACAAGGCATAAAGAGAATACAAAACATTACCAAAAATGACGAAGAGAAACCAGATAACTGGGAGCTCCTAAAAATCAAACACCTATGCTCATCTAAAGACTTCACCAAAAGAGTAAAAAGACCACCTATAGATTGGGAAAGAATTTTCAGCTATGACATCTCCGACCAGCGCCTGATCTCTAAAATCTATATGATTCTGTCAAAACTCAACCACAAAAAGACAAACAACCCAATCAAGAAGTGGGCAAAGGATATGAACACGCACTTCACCAAAGAAGATATTCAGGTAGCTAACAGATACATGAGAAAATGCTCTTGATCATTAGCCATTAGAGAAATGCAAATTCAAACTACGATGAGATTCCATCTCACTCCAACAAGGCTGGCATTAATCCAAAAAACACAAAATAATAAATCTTGGAGAGGCTGCGGAGAGATTGGAACTCCTATACACTGCTGGTGGGAATGTAAAATGGTACAACCGCTTTGGAAATCTATCTGGCGTTATCTTAAACAGTTAGAAATAGAACTACCATACAACCCACAAATCCCACTCCTCGGAATATACCCTAGAGAAATAAGAGCCTTCACAGAAACAGATACATGCACACCCATGTTTATTGCAGCTCTGTTTACAATAGCAAAAAGCTGGAAGCAACCAAGGTGTCCATCAACGGATGAATGGTTAAATAAATTGTGGTATATTCACACAATGGAATACTACGCATCGATAAAGAACAGTGACGAATCTGTGAAATATTTCATAACATGGAGGAACCTGGAAGGCATTATGCTGAGTGAAATTAGAGGCAAAAGGACAAATATTGTATAAGATCACTATTATAAGATCTTGAGAAATAGTATAAACTGAGAAGAACACATACTTTTGTGGTTACGAGGGGGGAGGGAGGGTGGAAGAGGGTTGTTTACTGATTAGTTAGTAGATAAGAACTACTTTAGGTGAAGAGAAGGACAACACTCAATACACGGAAGGTCAGCTCAACTGGACTGGACCAAAAGCAAAGAAGTTTCCGGGATAAAATGAATGCTTCTAAGGTCAGCGGAGCAGGGACGGGGGTCTGGGGAATATGGTTTGAGGGGACTTCTAAGTCAATTGGCAAAATAATACTATTATGAAGACATTCTACATCCCACTTTGAAATGTAGCGTCTGGGGTCTTAAATGCTAACAAGCGGCCATCTAAGATGCATCAATTGGTCTCAACCCACCTGGAGCAAAGGAGAATGAAGAACACCAAGGTCACACGATAACTCTGAGCTCAAGAGATATAAAGGGCCACATGAACCAGAGACTTACATCATCCTGAGACCAGAAGAACTAGTTGGTGCCCGGCCACAACCGATGACTGCCCTGACAGGGAGCACAACAGAGAACCCCTGAGGGAGCAGGAGATCAGTGGGATGCAGACCCCAAATTCTCATAAAAAAAGACCAGACTTAATGATCTGACTGAGACTAGAGGAATCCTGGCGGTCATGGTCCCCAAACTTTCTGTTGGCCCAGGACAGGAACCATTCCCGAAGACAACTCATCAGACATGGAAGGGACTGGACAATGGGTAGGAGAGAGATGCTGATGAAGAGTGAGCTACTTGTATCAGGTGGACACTTGAGACTGTGTTGGCATCTCCTGTCTGGAGGGGAGATGGGAGGGTAGAGAGGGTTAGAAACTGGCAAAATTGCCACGAAAGGAGAGACTGGAAGGGCTGACTCATTAGGGGGAGAGTAAGTGGGAGTATGGATTAAGGTGTATATAGGCTTATATGTGACGGACTGACTTGGTTTGTAAATGTTCACTTAAAGCTCAATAAAAATTATTTAAAAAAATTTTTTAATTCATATGGGTGAAAATGTACGTTAAACTCTCTATTACATGTCATGATCGAGTTTTTAGTAGTGTGTAATACTTTAGTTTAAAGTCAGATTGATTTATTTTTAATGTTAAAGAACATCATACAATTTTCCGACATTAATTCATTGGGATTTTCATCCTATTTTGCTCTTTTATCTTTGTGTGCGATTAGGACTTCTCATAGGTGTTGGGAAGAACAAGGTGGGTGAAAACTTTACAGTAAGATATTTCATTCTTTTTGAAATTACGATGATTTTCTTCATCAAAGGTTTATAGACAGTTTTGGTCTTTTTGCATCACATGGTGTAATTACGAAGGCTTAGATGATATCTGTGTTAAAAGAGCATTAAAAATAATTTTTTTCTGTATATTAATTTTCCCACCCTTGAAAATACTGAAGTTCATTTTGTATGTACTGGGGTGGTGATGGTAATATTTAATAATTGTAACAATACCTCTCATAGAGCCCTCCCTCTGTGCCCGTTTCTGTAGTTACCACTTCACACTTATTTAATCCTTCCAAAATCTGTATGTGATTGATATTATATCCTTTTAACTGACCCAGTTTAATGACACAAATTTTCCAAGATACCATAGTTGGTAAGTGACAGAGTCAGGATCTGAGCCCAAACAATCTGTTTTCACAGTTAGATCTTTTATACCATGGCTTCTTTGTGAACTAAAGATTGTGCCCAGTGCCTGGATGACTGGACAACTCCAAGATGAAGAGTCTCAATGTCTTATCAGCTGAGTCAGTGAACTCTTCCTTATTTTACGACAAATTCTCTATTATGTTGTCTAGTGGCATCCTACAGGATTTACGTGGATCTTTTTCAGCACAGCCAACCAAAGCTAAGGTATGGATATGGATAAGCTATCGCAGCTGCCTTCCCTGTCCTTGCACCATCACTTTGTGTCCTACCTGTGCCCGGTGGACCATCTGCTTCAGGCACTGCTGCTTCCAGCATTGGGTGGAAAGCTGGAAAGGCTATGAAAGAGATGGAGCTGGAGCAAGGAGGTCTAGGGAAGCAGAAAGGGGAAGTCATTGGGAAACTTTTTATGGAGTCAGAATCAAGGCTCTAAAGCAGGTTTTCTAGTTCTCAGTGCTGCCCAATAATTGCATCTTTCCATTGATTAGTCTATTCTTTAGTATTCTATCCAACAAATGTTTATTGAGTGCTGCTATGTACTGGGCACTGTTCTAGGCAGTGGGTATCCAGCAGTGAATGAAAAACGGCAAGACTCTGCCCTCATGGAACATACATCCTATAGTCAGGAAGATAGATAATAAATAAACAGACAAATAAGATGGTGAAATGTGCTTTGGAGAAAAGCATGAAGCTGCATAAGAGGAAAGGGAATTCTAGGAGAGGGTGAGAAGGTAGATGCGGGAAGGAGGATTGCTTTTAATGTAGGGTAGAAAGGAAGGTGTCTATGATAAGGTGACATTTGAGTCGAGCACAAGCCGTGGGAATGGCTGAAGAAAGACCATTTCAGGAGAGGACACAAGTACAAAGGTCCTGAGGCAAGAGCATGCCTGATGTGTTAGAGAAACAGTAAGGAAACCAGAAAGGCTGTAATGGAGCAAGGGGGGAATGCAGTAGGAGGTGAGACCAAAGTAGTAATGGAAGCCAGATCATGTAGGACTTGTTAGCCACTTAGAGGACTTTGACTTTTCCTTTGAGAGAAAAGGCAAAGTTTAAGTAGAAGAGTGACATAATATGACTTATGTTCCATACAAGCATTCCCTTCCCCCACACTTTACCTCTGCATGAACATTACAAAACTTTACACCCAAAAGAATAAGTTCCTTTTACCTATACATCATGTTGGCTTTCAACAGAAAATTACAAGGCATACTATAAAGCAAAAAACAATCTGAAGAGAAAGGGCAGGTATCACAAGCAGACTCAGATAATGCCAGAGGTGTTAGAATTATCAGACTGGGGATTTCAAATGACTATGATTAATATGTTAAGGGCTCTGATGGAAAAAGTGGACAACAGGCAAGAATAGATGAGTAGTCTAACCAAAAAAATTGTGAACAATAAGGAAATGTGAGAAATCAAAATTTGCAGCAGAAATGAATAAGGCATTTGATGCACCTACTGGAAATAGCTGAGGGAAGAATCAGTGAGCTTGAAGATATTTCAGTAGCAACTTCTCAAACTGAAAGTCAAAGAGAAAAAAGATTGGAGGGAAAAAAGGACTATCCAAGAACTGTGGGGCAATCACAAAACATGTAACATATGCATAATGGGAATACTAAGAGGAGAAGAGAGAAAGGAACAGAAGAAAGACTTGAAGCAGTAAGGACTGAGAATTTTCCAAAATTGTTGACAGACACCAAACTACAAATCCAGTAGCCCCAGAAAACACTGAAATAAAAAAAAGAATTTTTTTTCACCAAGCAAGATAAATTCAAAACCAAAACCTGTTGCTGTCGGGCCGATTCCGACTCATAGTGACAAAGCAAGGTATATACGAAAAAATCTGCACCCAGGCATATCATATTCAAATTGCAGAAAGTCAAACAAGAAGAGATAGTAACACCTCTTCCTTTTTAATTGTTAGAACACATAGAGAAATCAGTAAGGATATAAAAGATTTGAATATCATTATCAACCAAATTAACCTAATTGCCATTTACAGAAATAATACACTTAACCATTGCAGAGTCTAATTCTTTGCAAGTATACATGCAGCATTCATAAACTAGACCGTATAACCCAAATTCTAACTCATGGTGACCCCATGTGTTATAGTAGAACTGTTCCATAGGGTTTTCTTGGCTCTAATCTTTATGGAAGCAGATTGCCAGGCCCTTATTCTGTGGTGCCACTGGGTAGGTTTGAACCACCAACCTTCAGGTTAGTAGACAAAAGCAAACCACTTGTGCCACCTAAGGACTTTAGATACCCATTGCTATTGAGTCAGTTTTGACTCATAGCGACCCTAGTACTGGGTACAAGTGCCTCATAGGGTTTCCAAGGCTGTAATCTTATGGAAGAAGACTGCCACATCTTTCTCCTACAAAGCAGCTGGTGCATTCGGACCTCTAAGCCTTCGGTTAGCATCCGAGTGCTTAACCATTGTACCACCAGGGGACCTTAAGTACCTTATACTGTTGAGTCGATTCTGATTCATAGTGACTCCATCGGACAGAGTAGAACTGCCCCATGAAGTTTCCATGGAGCCACTGGTGAATTCAAACTGCTGACCTTTTGGTTAGCAGCCACATCCCTTAACCACTATGCCACTGCCCTAGAACAGCTTTGAATACATTTAGGAGGATCGGCATCATAGAGTATGTTATCTGACCACAATGCTATGAAATTAGAAACCAATAACAATAAAATATCTATAAATTTTCCAAATAGTAGAAAATTAAGCAGTGTACTTCTAAATAATTCTTGGTTCAAAGAAGAAATCACAAAGGAAATTAGAAAATACTCTTTCTGGTATAATAATATGTTTCTAGTGAAGGCTTACATAGCAGTTTAGGTTCTCATTCAACAATTTCTGCACAGATTGTTCAGTGACATTGGGTACATTCTTCATGATTCGTGAACTTTCTCAATATTTCTGTTGTGGTTGTTCCACTTTCATTAATCTAGTTGCCCTGCCTCCTTGCATTCTTACCTTGGTTTTAAAGTAATTGTTGACTATTTGGTCTCATAAAGATGATTTTTTATAGGATCACAGTAGTCATGGGTGGTATTCTTTAAAAATTTTTCTTTTTTTTAATCTATTATTTAGCTAAAACATAACCTCAGGGTCTAGTTTCAGTTCAAGGTTTAAAGAGTATCTCAGGACAGTAGTCCTGCAGTCTCAACCAGTCGAGTAAGTCTGGTTTTTGTTTAGTTTTTTATGAATTTGAGGTTCTGTTCCACATTTTTGTCCCATACTATCAGGGTCCATCTACTGTGGCCCTGATAAGAATGGTCGGAGGTGGTAGCCGGGCACCATCTAGTTTTTTTCTGGTAGATGAGGTCATGGCTCATGCAGACTCTTTGTCCTGTGTAGACTAGTTTCTTCTTTGAGCCTTTGGTTTCTTTCTTTCTTTTGTTCTGGAGGAGTAGAGACCAATAGTTGTATCCTAGATAGGCAATTGCAAGCTTCCAATAATCTAATTCCCCTGACTCTTACATTCTTATCTTTGTTTTAAAGTAATTGTTTACCATTTGCTCTCATATAGATGATTTTTTTAAAGGGGCACATTACTTATGAGAGGTATTCGTTATTTTGTGAGCCAATCTATTATTTAGCTACTGGGATTAGTTTCTGTCCAAAGTTTGAAGAATATCTCAAAGCAGTGATTTCAGGGAGTCCTCAAGTGTGAACCAGTCCAGTAAGACCCCTCTTTTTCTGTATTTGATGATAAATATATATTTTCTATTTTGCTTTAAGTGGAAGTTTACAAATCAAGTCAGTCTCTCTCATAAAAACTTATATACACCTTGCTACCAAAACCAAACCCACTGCCGTTGAGTCGATTCCGTAGAGCTTCCAAGGAGCACCTAGGTGGATTCAACCCACTGACCTTTTGGTTAGCAGCTGTAGCACTTAACCACTACTCCACCAGGGTTTCATATACACCTTGCTACGTACCCCCAATTACTCTCCCCCCTAATGAGACAGCCTGCTCCCTCCTTCCACTCTCTTTTTCCATGTCCATTTTGCAAGCTTCTAAGCCCCTCTACCCTGCCATCTCCCCTCCAGTCAGGAGGTGCCAACATAGTCTCAAGTGTCCACCTGGTCCAAGTAGTTCACTCCTCACCAACATCCCTCTACTACCCATTGTCCAGTTCAATCCATGTCCGACGAGCTGGCTTCTGGAATGGTTCCTGTCCTGGGCCAACAGAAGGTCTGGGGACCATGACCACTGGGGTCCTTATGAGAATTTGGGGTCTGTATCCCACTGTTCCCCTGCTCCCTCAGGGGTCCTCCGCTGTGTTCCCTGTCAGGGCAGTCATCGGTTGTGGCTGGGCACCATCTAGATCTTCTGGTCTCAGGATAATGTAGTCTCTGGTTCATGTAGCCCTTTCTGTCTCTTGGGCTTGTAATTACCTTGTGTCCTTGGTGTTCTTCATTATCCTTTGATCCAGGTGGGTTGAGACTCATTGATGCACCTTAGATGGCTGCTTGCTAGCATTTAAGATCCCAGACGCCACCCTTCAAAGTGGGATGCAGAATGTTTTCTTAATGGATTTTATTATGCCAATGGACTTAGATGTCCCCTGAAACCACGGTCCCCAAACCCCTGCCCCTGCTTCGCTAACCTTTGAAGCATTCAGTTTATTCAGGAAACTTCTTTGCTTTTGGTTTAGTCCAGTTGTGCTGACCTCCGCTGTATTGACTGTTGTCCTTCCCTTCACCTAAAGTAGTTCTTATCTACTATCTAATTAGTAAATATCCTTCTCCCACCCTCCCTCCCTCCCTCCTCTCATAACCGCAAAACAATGCATTCTTGTCAGTTTAAACTATTTCTCAAGATCTTATAATAGTGGTCTTATACAATATTTGTCCTTTTGCAACTGACTAATTTCACTCAGCATAATGCCTTCTGGGTTCCTGCATGTTATGAAATGTTTCACAGATTCATCACTGTTCTTTATTGATGCGTAGTATTCCATTGTGTGAATATACCATAATTTATTTATCCATTCATCCTTTGATGGGTACCTTGGTTGCTTCCATTTTTTTGCTATTGTAAATAGTGCTGCAATAAACATGGGTGTGCGTATACCTGTTAGTGTAAACGCTCTTATTTCTCTAGGATATATTCCGAGGAGTGGGGTCGCTGGGTCCTATGGTAGTTCTATTTCTAGCTTTTTAAGGAAGCGCCAAATAGATTTCCAAAATGGTTGTACCATTTCACATTCCCACCAGCGGTGTATAAGTGTTGCAATGTCTCCAAAGCCTCTCCAACATTTATTATTTTGTGTTTTTGGATTAATGCCAGCCTTGTTGGAGTGAGATGGAATCTCATTGTAGTTTTGATTTGCATTTCTCTAATGGCTAATGATCGAGAGCACTTCATGTATCTGTTAGATGCCTGAATGTCGTCTTTAGTGAAGTGTCTGTTCATATAGTTTTCCCATTTTTAATTGGGTTGTTTGTCTTTTTGTAGTTGAGTCTTAGCAAAATCATGTAGACTTTAGAGATCAGGTGCTGGTAGGAGATGTCATAGCTGAAAATTTTTTCCCAATCTGTAGGTGGTCTTTTTACTCTTTTGGTGAGGTCTTTAGATGAGCGTAGGTGTTTGATTATTATTAATAGCTCCCAGTTATCTGGTTTCTCTTCAGCATTTTTAGTAATGTTTTGTATTCAGTTTATGCCATGTATTAGGGCTCCTAACGTTGTCTCTATTTTTTCTTCCATGATCTTTATCGTTTTAGACTTTATGTTTATGTCTTTGATCCATTTGGAGTTAGTTTTTGTGCATGATCTGAGGTATGGGTCCTGTTTCAGTTTTTTGCAGATGGATATCCAGTTATGCCAGCATCATTTGTTAAAAAGACTGTCTTTTCCCCAATTAACTGACACTGGGCCTTTGTCAAATATCAGCTGCTTGTATGTGGATGGATTTATATCTGGATTCTCAATTCTGTTCCATTGGTCTATGTGTCTGTTGTTGTACCAGGCTCTTTTAACTACTGTGGTGGTATAATAGGTTCTAAAATCAGGAAGAGTGAGGCCTCCCACTTTCTTCTTCTTTTCCAGCAATGCTTTACTTATCCAGGACTTCTTTCCCTTCCATACGAAGTTGGTGGTTTGTTTCTCTATCTCATTAAAAAATGTCACTGGAATTTGGATCAGAATTGCATTGTATATATAGATGGCTTTTGGTAGAATAGACATTTTTACAATGTTAAGTCTTCCTATCCATGAGCAAGGTATATTTTTCCACTTACGTATGCCCCTTTTGGTTTCTTGTAGTAGTACCTTGCAGTTTTCTTTGTATAGATCTTTTACGTTTCTGGTTAGATTTATTCCTAAGTATTTTATCTTCTTCGGGGCTACTGTGAATGGAATTGATTTGATGATTTCCTCATTGATCTTCTTTTCGTTGATGTAGAGGAGTCCAAATAATTTTTGTATGTTTATCTTGTAACCTGATACTCTGCTGAACTATTAGTTTCAGTAGTTTTCTTGAGGATTCTTTAGGGTTTTCTGTGTATAAGATCATGTCATCTGCAAACAGAGATATTTTTACTTCTTCCTTACCAATCTGGATGTCCTTTATTTCTTTATCCAGCCTAAATGGTCTGGCTAGGACCTCCAGCACAATGTTGAATAAGAGTGGTGATAAGGGGCATCCTTGTCTGGTTCCCATTGTTAAGGGGGATGTTTTTAGAATGTCTCCATTAAGGATGATGTTGGCTGTTGGTTTTGTATAAATGCCCTTTATTATGCTGAGGAGTTTTCCTTCTATTCCTATTTTGTTGAAAGTTTGTATCATGAATGGGTGCTGGACTTTGTCAAATGCCTTTTCTGCATCAATTCATAAAATCAAGTGGTTCTTGTATTTTGTTTTATTTATATGGTGGATTACACTAATTGTTTTTCTAATATTCAACCATCCTTGCATTAAAAAAAATACCTGGTATAAATCCCACTTGGTTGAGGTCGACTATTTTTTAGATATGTTGTTGAATTCTATTGGCTAGAATTTTGTTGAGGATTTTGCATCTATGTTCATGAAGGATATAAGTCTGTAATTTTCTTTTTTTGTGTTGTCTTTAGCTGGTTTTGGTATCAGGGATATGCTGGCTTCATAGAATAAGTTAGGGAGTATTCCATCCTTTTCTATGCTTTGAAATACCTTTAGTAGTAGTGGTGTTAAGTCTTCTCTGAAAGTTTGGTAGAACTCTACAGTGAAGCCGTCAGGACCAGGGTTTTTTTTTTTGGGGAGGGGGGAGTTTTTTGATTACCTCTTCAATCTCTTTTTTGTTATGGATCTATTTAGTTGTTCTACTTCTGTTTGTTTTAGCTTAGGTAGTTAGTGTGTTTCTCGGAATTCATCCATTTCTTCTAGGTTTTCAAATTTTTTAGAGTACATTTTTTTAAAGTAATCTGATAGGATTCTTTTAATTTCAGTTGTGTCTGTTGTGATATGGCCCATCTCATTTCTTTTTTGGGTTATTTATTTCCTTTCCTGTATTTCTTTAGTCAGCCTGGCCAATGGTTTATCAATTTTGTTGATTTTTTCAAAGAACCAGCTTTTGGGCTTGTTAACTCTTTCAATTGTTTTTCTGTTCTCTAATTCATTCAATTATGCTCTAATTTTTATTATTTGTTTTCTTCTGGTTCCTCAAGGTTTCTTTTGTTGCTCTCTTTCTATTTGTTCAAGTTGTAGGGACAGTTCTTTGATTTTGGCTCTTTCTTCTCTCTTTATATGTGTGCATTAGTTGATATAAATTGACCTCTGAGCACTGCTTTAGCTGTGTCCCAAAGGTTTTGATAGGAAGTGTTTTAAGTTGCATTGCATCCTATGAATTTCTTTAGTCCCTCCTTAATGTATTGTATAACCCAGTCTTTTTTGAGCAGGGTATTGTTCAGTTTCCAAGTACTTGATTTGTTTTCCCATTATTGATTTCTACTTTTATGGCCTTATGGTCTGAGAAGATGCTTTGTAATATTTCAATGTCCTGAATTCTATATAGGTTTGCTTTATGACCTAATATGTGGTCTATTCTAGAGAATGTTCCACATGCACTAGAAAAGAAAGTCTCCTTTGCAGCTGTTGGATGGAGTGTTCTGTACAAGTCTATGAGATCAAGTTAGTTGATTGTGGCAATTAGATCTTCTGTGTTTTTGTTCAGCTTCTTACTGGATGTCCTGTCTGTCACTGAAATTGGTGTTTTGAAGTCTCCTACTATAATTGTGGAGGTGTCTAATCTCACTTGTCAATTCTGTTAGAGTTTGTTTTATGTATCTTGCAGCCTTGTCATTGGGTGCATAAATATTTAATATGGTTATATCTCCCTGGTAAATTGTCCCTTTAATCATTATGTAGTGTCCTTTTTTATCATTTGTGGTGGATTTAACTTTAAAGTCTATTTGGTCAGGAATTGATATTGCCACTCCTGCTCTTTTTTGATTGTTGTTTGCTTGATATATTTTTTTCCATCCTTTGAGTTTTAGTTTATTTGTGTCTCTAAGTCTAAGGCATGTCTCTTGTAGGCAGCATATAGACGCATCATGTTTTTTAATCCAGTCTGTGGCTCTCTGTCTCTTTATTGGTGCACTTAAGCCGCTTACATTCAGCGTAATTATAGATAAGTGTGAGTTTAGTGCTGTCATTTTGATGCCTTTTTCTGTGTGTTGTTGACAATTTCATTTTTCCACTTCCTTTTTTTTGTGCTGAGAATTTTTTCTTTGTAAATTGTGTGTTCCTCATTTTCATAGTAGTTAAATTTATTTTTGCTGAGTCATTATGTTTATCTTGGTTTTTATTTTGAAGTACGGAATTGTTAGACCTCTTTGTGGTTACCTTAATATTTACCCCTATGTCTCTAAGTAAAAACCTAGCTTGTATCATCCTATATCAGCTTGGTGTCCTCTTCATATGGAAGATCTATGCCTCCTGTATTTAGTCCCTCTTTTTTGATTACTGTAATCTTTTACATAATGACATCAGTGATTCCCTGTTTTGATCATTTTTTTAATTTATGTTATTTTGTTTTTGTGATTTCCCTATCTGAGTTGATATCAGGATGTTCTGTTTTGTGACCTTGTGTTGTGTTGGTATCTGATATCATTGATTTTCTGACCAAAGAATTTTCTTTAGTAATTCTTATAGCTTTGGTTTGGTTTTTGCAACATCTCTAAGCTTGTGTTTATCTGTAAATGTCTTAATTTCACCTTTTTATTTGAGAGAGAGTTTTGCTGGATATATGATTCTTGCCTGGCAGTTTTTCTCCTTCAGAGCTCTATATATGTCATCCCATTGCCTTCTTGCCTGCATGGTTTCTGCCTAGTAGTCTGAACTTATTGATTCCCCTTTGTAGGTGACTTTTTGTTTATCCCTGGCTGTTTTTAAAATTTTCTATTTATTTTGGTTTTGGCACATTAGATGATAATATATCTTCTTCCTTTTTAGAAGCAGCACAGCTGTATGCCCTGTCTGGTAGGAAGGCTGGGAGGTTAAATCTGGAATCAGGGGCTTTACAAAGAGCAAGCTTGAGAGGGTTCACATTTCAATCGAGTTTATTTCTCATTTTAGGAATGGCCTCTTAAGCAGCAATCTTTGGATTTGGACTAAGTGTGCATTTCTTAAATGGGAGTGTATTTGCTTAGGTCTTATATATCAGAAAGTATAATGAATCCTGGAGCTTTATTTGATTCCATAAATATTTTGAATTTTCTTTTTATTGTGGTCAATATATATGTAACAACACACGTGTGATTCCCACCTTCTTCACATGCACAATTCAGTGACACTGTGTTCATCATGTTGTGCAAGCACCACCGCCATCTGTTTCTAAGCATGTTACTTTTTTAAAAATAATATTTTACTGTGTTTTAGGTTCCCGTTCAACAATTTCTCCACAATTTGTTCAGTGACATTGGTTATGTTCTTCGCAATTCTTGAACATTATCCTCATTTACGTTCTGGTTTTCCTGTTCCCTATAATCTCGTTTCCCTGACTCTGACATTCTCATCTTTGTTTAAATTGTTGACCGTCTGGTCCCATATAGGTGATTTTTAAGGAGCACAGTGTTTACAGGTGATGTTCGTTATTTTGGGAGCCAGTCTGTTATTCAGGTACAAGGTGACCTCAGGGGTTATATTCAGTTCAAAATTTGAAGAGTATTTCAGGGCAATGATTTCGGGGAGTCCTCAAATCTGAACCAGTCCAGTAAACTTTTTTTTTTTAATGAATTTGAGATTTTGTTTTACATTTTTCTCCCATTCTGTCAGAATCCATCTATTGTGGCCCTAATCACAAGGAATGGTAGTGATAGCTGGGCACTAGCTAGTTTTTCTGGTCTCAGGGCAGATGAGGCCGTGGTTTCTGTAGACTATTTGTCTTGTAGACAAGTTTCTTTGAGTCTTTGGCTTCTGTTTTGCTGCAGAGGAGTAGTAGAGACTAATAGTTGTAACTTAGAATGCCGCTATCAAGCTTTTGAAATCCCAGACACTATTCAGCAAACTAAGAGGTAAAATATAACTTTATGAACTATATCATGCCAGTGGACCAAGATGTTCCACGAGACTGTGGTCCTAACACTTCAAATCCAGAAAAACAATTCTGTGAGGTGTTTGATTATATCTAAGAAATATTTATTACTATTTCCTCTATGTGATTTATTATATATATTAATATGTGTGCATAGAATCCAATAGATATATATACATGTATGTTTACACCTATATACACACTTATGTATACTTATATATACTTACTTATACACATATATGCCTGCGTGTGTGTGTGTGTGTGTGTGTGTATATATATATATATACACACACATACTCGCATACATATTTTTGGGTTGTTTTTGCTTATCTTTCAAAATTATGTATTACATGCTATCACCAACAAGTTCTTTTTCCTTGTGTACATTTTACTGACATGGTTTGCCTTCATCTAGCTGTATACATTTCACTCTCATTTGGTGTTACCTTTTTTCCATCACCAGAAATAATAATTGTTTACTATCTAGTGAGTGAATTTTCATTTTCCCCCACCCCATCTCTGGTAACGCTAATGAACATTATTTTCTATATATTTTTATTTGTTCATATCATTTCAAAAAAGTAATAACATACAATATTTCTTTTTTGTGACTGACTTATTTCACTCAAAGTAATGTCCTCCAGGTTCCTTCATGTTCCAAGGTGTTCCGGGAACTCCTGGATTACTGAGTAGTATTTCCTTCTACGTGTGTATGACAGTTTACTTATCCCTTAATCGATCGATGGGCACTTAGGTTGTTCCAACATTTTGCTATCGTGAATAGTGCTGCGATGAAAAAGGTGTCCTTATGTCTGTTTGTGTCACTTCTACCATATTCCTAAGGCATATACCTGCAGTGGAATTCCTGGGTCATGTAGCAGCTCTACTTCCAGTTTTTTGAGGAACCAGTAGGCTGCTTTGCAAACTGGCTCTATCATTTCGCATTTTCACCAGCAATGGACAAGGGGTTCAGATTTCCCCATGACACCTCCAACACTTGTTATTTTCCATTTTTTTAGTGTTTTTTTTTTACCTTAGTCATCCTAGTGGGAGTGAAATGGTATCTCATTGTGGTTTTGATTTGCATTTCCCTGATGGCTAATGATGTTGAGCATCTTCTCATGTGTCTGTTGGCCATTCAAATATTCCCTTTGGTGAAATGTCTTTTCATGTTCTTCAGCCAGTTTTTATATGGTTATTTGTCTTTTTGTTATTAAGTTGTAGAAGTTTGCTATATATTTTAGATATTAGACTCCAGTCACTTATATCCTTCCCAAATAATTTTTCCCAGCCTGTAGGCTGTCTCTTCCCTATTTTTATTGTCTTTTGATGAGCATAAGTATTTAACTTTGCATGAGGTCCCACTTACATAGTTTCTGATGCTCGGGCATTCATTATTGTGTTTGATAATCTATCACTGAAAATCAGTTTGGTCCAAAAAGGTTTACTCCTATATTTTGTTCCAAGAACTGTATGGTTTAGGCTTAAATCGAGGTCTTTGATCCATATTGATTTAATTTTTGTGTATGGTGTGAGGTATGGTTCTTGTTTTATTTTTCTGCTTGGGGAAATCCAGTTTAGCCAGCACCATTTGTTGAAGAGACTACTTTTTTTCCTTTAAATAGATTTGGCTCACTTGCTGAAAATCAGTTGACCATAGAGGTTTGGATTTATTTCTGGGTTTTCAATTCTGTTGCCTTGGTCTGTGTGTCTGTCATTTAACCAGTACCAGGCTGCTTTGATTTACTGTAGTTTTGTAATATGTTTGGAAGTCAGGAAATGTGAGGTCTGCTACTTCATTCTTTTTCAAAATTGCTTTCACAATCCGGGGTCTCTTGTCTTTCAATAGAAAAAGGAGGAATTTTTTTCCATTTCTGTAAAGAATGGTGTAGAAATTTTGATTAGGGTTTTGTTCTATCTGTAGATCACTTTGTGTAGTATTGACATCTTGATTATATTAAGTCTTCCAATCCATGAGCACAGAATGTCTTTCCATCTATTTAGGCCTTCTTTTTTTTTTCAGCTGTATTTTGTAATTTCACTGTAGAAGCCTTTTACATCTCTGGGTACGTTTATTCCTATATATTTTATTCTCTTAGATGCTATTGTAAATGGAGTTGTTTTCACTCCATAAATATTTATTTTGGAATAAAAATTCCATAAATTTTATTATGTGGCTTGTATATGCTAAGGATGCATCTTAAGCCATTCAGCTTGTGAGGAGCAAGGACCTAGGCGAGGCCAGGGGCTACTTTCTGGGAACTGCCTCTCAACTGTCTTAGTCAAGGTAACAAGTATATTTCAGACAAAACCTTGGTACATCAATATTTATTGTGAAATGTCTATGTATTAAATAAATGCAGCATGAAAAATACTGTGTGATAGTAAATACAGTAGGAAAAACCTAAGAATGGAGTCAGAAGAAAGCATACCTTACAGTGTTTCCCAGGTCTAAAATTCTTTGGCCGCGCCGTTGTGTAAAAGAACTTTCAAAGTGAATAGGAAAAAGAAACATTATTTTTTGAAAGTCCATTCAGAGGAAGAAACGAATGTGGTCCAAAGTGTATCTAAATGTGTAAGAGCACTATTCCCAATTCGAGGATACTGTATTTTAAGCGGTGCCAAGTGATTAAGAGCCTACTAACCCAAATTTGGCAGTTCAAATCCATTATCCACTCCTTGGAAACCCTATGGGTCAGTTCTACTCTGTCCTATAGGATTGCTGTAACTCGGAATGGACTACACGGCAAAGGCTATGCTTTAGGTAAGGAGCCCTGATGGTGCAAGGTTAAGCGCTGGGCTGCTAACCAAATACCCAGCAACAGAGGCTCTGGCTTTAGAGAAGAAAGAGCAGGGAATCTGCTCCCATAAAGATTACAGCCTAGGAAACCCTAATCGGCAGTTCTACTCTGCCCTATAGGGTCTCTGTGAGGGGGGATCGACTCCATGGCACAAAATAGCAATGACCAAAATTTTTACAAAGCATGAGTGGTGGCTTCAGACATCCTCCTTTGGCGGAAGGGCTAACGTGGAGCTTCCGGGTGAGGAGGTGTAGCCTGCTTTCCAAGAAGCCTCAGAATGCGCCCCAGATGCTCTGTATTCTGCTCCTGCACTGCTCTCCATAAACCAATTGCCTTACAGTCGATTGCAACTCATAGCGACCCTATAGGACAGGGTAGAACGGCCCCATAGGGTTTCCAAGTAATGGCTGGTGGATTCAAACTGGTGACCTTTTGGTTAGCAGCCCTAGCACTTAGCCACTGCACCAGCAGGGCTCAGGAGATCCCATTCCCGCCTTGCTTTAAGAGGTCACACATGCGCACCCTCTCCTGGGACAGGAACTTCTGCACTCTAAAGGCCTCAGGCGTCAGTTGCCGAAGGTCCTCTTCAGGGAGACACGCAGGCATGAGCCAGGGAATGGCAGGGTCCCTAAGGGTAGGTCTAGTGGCTGGGCTGGGCTGTCAAGGGCGAGACCTCAGACCCTGCAGACAACAGTGTACTGCTCTTCCACTTTCTCCTGTCAATTCTCTTACAAACAAAGGTAAAAAAAAAAAAAGGCTACTCGAACTCATCCTTAGTAATTTTGCTACTATGCTTTACTCCCATATACGGGCTCTGTTAGAAATGTGTTTATATGAATTCACAGTTTGGAGGTTGTGTATGTTCTGAATGGGTTCTCAGGAAGTTTGTATTTGTATTAAGTGTGTGGATTGGTGGTGTCTACATGAATATTTGGGGTTCAATATGAGTGTGTTTTTGTGGGAGAGTGCAGGGCATGAGATATAGGCATGTGTGCTCGAAGACTTAGAGGTGAGCTGCTTTACAAATTGTGGCTCAGGGGAACACTTTAGGTCTGGCTCTTCTGCCATGAATTTTGGGTCTTTGCGTGTACATAATGGTAGGTTTGGAATGGGTTTCTCTGCTTTCCATTGGGGCATTTGAGGGAGTGTACCTGTGTATATTAGTTTGGGTATAGGACCAGTTCTTTTTCTATATTTGGGGAATGAGGGAGAGTCACTGGTGTGTACTCAGGGCATGTTGTATGGTTGTGTTGCTTTGGGTGCTTTTCTGGAGTTGCACATGCATCCTTCCATGTTTATTCTGGGGTTTCTATGATTCTGTATTCTGGAAAATTGGGGATTGATTTCTGTTTGAGTATTTTGAATTGTTGGATTATGTATAGGCAGGCATTGTGAGGTTACATTAGTATTGGAAGATACAGCGTCGTATTTTAGCATAGGTTTAGTATCCTGGATACTTTAGGCTGTAATTGGGGTATGAGGACAGCTGTATATGTAATGAGTTTGTGTGTTTCATGAAGGGGCATGGCAGTTTAGATGACTATTTTCTAGGGCTATGTGTAATATTTTTCAGTAGGGAGTATGGTATTTTCTGGGAAATGAGGATGGGTGTATATGACGAAAAGATGGGGTTCTGTATTTGCACAGAGAGTGGCATGTTGATATGGTTATGTGTGAGATTTTGAGAAACGTGGGATATGGGACCTGGAATGGGGTTTCAGTGTATTTCTATAGGATGTGTAAGATCTATTTCATTGTGAATGGGGAGTATATACTGGTGTGTGTAAGTCATGAGTGGATGCGTGAATTATTCTTGGAGTATTCTACCTGTATTTCTTTGGAAAACGTTAGGGTATGTCTATGTGTGTTTGGGCATATGTGGATGTTGGAAAAGTGAGGCTATGTTCTAGAGATGTGCTATAGTGTTTTGGGTCATGTATACTTTGAGGAATTGGAGATATTTGTGTCTGTGTGTGTGCATGTGTGTGGCGTCTGGTATTTGTGCACACCTGGGCATGTAGGGGTGTAGGTTGTGTTTGTATATTAGCTAGAGTGCTAGGATTGGCGGTGTTTTAGAGTTTTATCTGCATCTCTGAATGTGTGGGGTGTATACCCATGGTTGAGTTTTGGGTGAGTGTATGTGGGTTTTGTCTGTATGAAAGCAGTCAGAGTTCCTCTTTGTGACTATTCTGGTCCAATTCTTGCAGAATTTGGTGGTATAGCTTGTATGTGCATTTTCTGTGTTTGTGTGGTGTACTTATATGTATTTATAATATAGATTGAAGGTAGCTATGTTTGTATTTGGTTTCATTGGTTTTCTAGAGTGTTTATTCTGGAGGATGTAGGAGGTTAAGTATGTATATTTGGAAACTGAGAGGTTTATATAAATTGTGCATGCTTTTTGGGAATTGTGTATTATATGTGTTTTAGAGATGTGGAATTTTGTGTCGGTCTGTATTAGGGTGGCTTATGAGAGGACATTTTGACCTTGGTCGTGATAGCTAGTTCGATTGTGTGTACAGTGGTCACTGAGTATATATGTGTACTCTTGGTTGTACATGTGCCTGTTCAGGCAAGTGTGGCGAGCACATATATAGTTGCAGGAATGGCTGTGAATATTCACGGACCATAGATTTTCAGTAAAACTCTAGGCAGTAAAAGGTGGTATGTATATGTATTCAGGGTATGGATAGTATTTGTATGTGTGTGTTCAGGAGTTGTGAGTTGCGTGTTCTGGAGGTATATAGCGATATTTGGTTTACATATTAGGGTTGGGAGTTAAGGGTTCTTCTCGTGGTGCAGGTGGAGTGTGTGTACATACTCATAAGAAAGTGGATCAGTTATGCTGGAATCAGTTCCTGTTAACTTGGGATAGTAGATGGAGCATATATGTGCCCAATTGTGGATCAGTGACATCAGGATGGCACCTTGAAATGGGCTGTGGCGGGATTATTTGTATCAGGTAAATTGTCAGCCTTTACAAATCAAGGCTTGCAGCGCTCCCAGTGGAGAGCGAATTGATAAATATTTACACTTGTCAGTGTGTGTGTGTATCTGTGTATGTGCCTGTGTGTCATTAGAATGTGCTAAGCCAGAACACTTCGACATCATTGGGGTACTTTATCAGAGATTGTGAGTGGGGCATTTGGGGGAAGTAGGCCCTTCCATGTGTTAATGGAAAAAAGGTGTAGCAATATTGTGTCCTTTCATCCTGATTTTTCAATCTCTATGTTTAACAAATAATCTGACAAGCCAGAGTATATGAAGAAGAATGGGACATCAGGATTGCAGGAGTGTCATTTACAACCTATGATATGAAGACGACACAACCTCGCATGCTGAAAACGAAGAAAACTTTAAGAACTACCTGACGAAGTTCAAAGATCAGAGCTTCAATGTGAATTACACCTGTACATAAAGAAAGTGAAAATTGTCACGCTGGACTAACAAAGGAAATAGAGACATATTTGAAGTTGTCAAGGATTTCGTGACCCTTTCATCAACATTCAGTAACCAAGGAAGCAGCAATCAGGACATCAAAGGACGTGTTGTGTTGGGCAGATCTGCTGCAAAAGACCCCCTTAAAGTTGTAAAAATGAAAGAGGTCACTTTGGTAAGAAAGGTGCACCTGTGGCAAGCCTGGCTTGGAAGTTCCACCAAAAGGCTGCCCCTCAGAGCTGGGGAGCCTTTCTAGAGTCAGAGAGCACCAGTAACCAGGAGGTAGGAAAATGTAACGTTAGTACCTGGGCCTGGGAAGAGAGGGCCCCAAGAACCCTGAGTTGAGGGCACCTCAGTTGGCTGAAAAACAGCCAGATACAGACCTTCACAGCCAGAATCTCTCCAACCGTGGCTGTGGGCAGTGTGAACCTTCTGATGTGCTCCTGTGCTGGAAGACCTGAGATCCAGTTGAAGGTCTCAGTGAAACCTGAGCAGGTATGTGGGGCTGGGCCTCACTCTGGTGGCTCAGGGGAACTGACAGGTAAGGGAGATTAGGAACTGGGTGTGTGTTCCTTGAACAATCTGGAAGAATATGCCAGATCCCTCTTGTAGTAGGGCTTCCCAGCCACACCCCTTGTCTCTTCTGTCACAGGAGGCCTTAGGACTCCAAAGAGAGAAAGTATTCACTTTCTGTGGTGTGTCTCATCTCTTGGTGCTGATCTCCACTTTCCCTGGTAGGCTTGGTGCCAGTTCAGTGGGAGTGGAAGAAGCAAGGCAAGGGTTAGGGTCAGATAAGTGACAAGGGAGGGCATGGGGAAGCACTGGCCCTGAGAGAGGGTGGGGAGGGTGGATCTACAGAGCATGGGGAAGCCCACCTATGAATAGAAATGATTCTTACTTTCTTGACTCCTTTCTTTTCTGAAGCCATTAGGATGCTGCTGGCATTAGGAGGCTCTTGTCAGCATTCTGTTTTTCTGATGGGGGACCTGACCTTCTTTATTTTCCCCCATGTAATGTGCAGCTACAAACACACCACAGGGTATCAGGTGACCATTATGGACCCCAGTTGACTCCACACAGACCTCCTACCTCGCTTGTACCCACCCAAGGATTGCTGCGCCTTATGGTGAATCTCCTTCCTTTTAGTGGATTCTACTACCCAAAAGTATACTGCCACCTCTTTCTGGCATGATCCAGTAACTGCTTCTCTGTAGTACAAATGGATTACTTGTAGCCTAACCAGCCTGCTGTGCATGTTATTTCCAACATGACGACTCCATTTTATAGTTTTTATGTGCTCTTTTGTTGGCAGAATGGTGGTTGGCCTGCCTTTGTATAGTAAAATATCACCTAGTTTACATACAATATTTCGCAGATTCCTTTTCATTTGGTTAGGAATATTCATTTTATTGCTGTTATTTTGTTTTTAACAATTACTCCCCATGCTTTTTTGCCTCCAGAAGTCCTAGCCTTTAATCTACACTGTATTTTGCTTACTGTAGATTTTCATATAAGTGGGATCCTGCAGTAATTGTTCTTGGGATTTCAGTTATTTCACTCAGAAGAATGTATTCGAGGTCCATCAATTTATTACAAATAATAGAACATCGTTGCTCTCTATGGCTGCAACATATCACACGTATCTTTATGTCACATATTGCATATTCAATATCTTTTGATAGACACTTGGATTGTTTCCACCTTTGTTTTTTATTGTACTTTAGATGAAGGTTTACAGAACAATCTAGCTTCTCATTAAACAGCTAATACGTATATTGGTTTATGACATTGGTTACCAACACCACAACATGTCAACACTGTCCCATCTCAAACTTGGGATCCGTATTACTGCCTTTCCTGCCACCTCCTGCCTTGTGGTCCTTGTCCCTTGGCTGTTGTGCCCCTTTAGTCTCATTTTGTTTCGTGGGCCTGTCTAATCTTTGGCTGAAGGGTGAATCTCAAGAGTGACTTCTTTACTGAGCTAAATGGGTGCCTGGGGACCATACACTCGGGGTTTCTGCAGTCTGTCAGGCCAGTAAGTCTGGTATTTTTTGTGAGTTAGAATATTTTTCTACATTTTTCTTCAGGCATGTTCAAAACTCTCTATTGTGATCCCTCTCAGAGTAGCCAGTGGTGGTAGCCAGGCACCAAGTAGTTTTACTGCACTAAGTCTGGTGGAGGCCATGGTAGATGTGGTCCATTAGTTCTTTGGACTAATCTTTCCCTTGTATTTTTAGTTTTCTTCATTCTTCCTTGCTCCTGAAAGGGTGAGACGAATGGAGTATCTTGATGATGACTCACAGACTTTTTTTCCAATCTTTTTTTTTAATTTTTATTGTGCTTTAAGTGAAAGTTTACAAATCAAGTCAGTCTCTCATACAAAAACTTATATACACCTGGCTACATACTGCCAATTGGTCTCCCCCTAATGAGACAGCGTGTTCCCTCCATCCACTCTCTCTTTTTGTGTCCATTTCTCCAGCTTCTAACCCTCTCCACCCTCTCATCTCCCCTCCAGGCAGGAGATGCCAACATAGTCTCTGATGTCCACCAGATCCAAGAAGCTCACTCCTCTCCAGCATCCCTCTCCAACCCATTGTCCAGTCCAATCCCTGTCTGAAGAGTTGGCTTTGGGAATGGTTCCTGTCCTGGGCCAACAGAAGGTCTGGGGGCCATCACCACCAGGGTCCTTTTAGTCTCAGACTGTTAAGTCTGGTCTTTTTATGAGAGTTTGGGGTCTGCATCCCACTGGAAGAAAAAAAGGGACAACGTTAAGACCCCTAATACATGGCATAAACAGTATACAAAACTACTAAAAATGCAGATGAAAAACTAGATAACTGGGAGCTCCTAAAAATCAAACACCTATGCTCATTCAAAGACGTCATCAAAAGAGTAAAAAGATTACCTACAGACTGGGAAAAAGTTTTTAGCTATGAAATTTCTGATCAGTGCCTGATCTCTAAAATCTACGTGATACTGCAGAAAACTACAAAAAGACAACCCAATTTAAAAAATGGGTAAAAGATATGAACAGAAACTTCACTAAAGAAGGGTAGCTAACAGATACATGAGGAAATGCTCAAGATCATTAGTCACTAGAGAAATGCAAATCAAAACTACAATGAGATTTCATCTCACTCCAACAAGGGTGGTTTAATCCAAAAGACACAAAACAGTAAATGTTGGAGAGGCTGTGGAGATATTGGAACACTTATACACTACTGGTGGGAAAGTAAAATGGTACAACCAATTTGGAAATTGATTTGGTGCTTCCTTAAAATGCTAGAAATAGAAATACCATACAATCCAGCAATCCCACTTCTTGGAATATATCCTAGAGAAATAAGAGCCTTTACACGAAGATATATGCACACCTATGTTCATTGAAACTCTGTTTACAATAGCAGAAAGATGGAAGCAACTAAGGTGCCCATTAACAGATAAATGGATGAATAAATTATGGTATAGTTACACAGTGGGGCATTATGCACTGATAATGAACAGTGATGAATCTGTGAAACATTTCATAACATGGATGAATCTGGAAGGCATTATGCTGAGTGAAATTAGCCCTGACTAGTAGACTAGACTTGACTTGTTGGGTAGGGTATGGTAGGGTAAGGATAGGGTAGGGTAGGTGTAGCGCATGCTAGGGTAGCGTATGGTGGGGTAGCATAGAGTGGAATAGAGAGAATAGAATAGAAAAGAACAGACTAGATTTGGGCAGGGTAGGGTAGGGTAGTAAAGGGTGGAACAGAGAGATTAGAAAAATAGAATAGAATCTAGTCGAATCAAGTCAAATCATACCAAATGGTGTCAAAATGGGTAAAATTGCATTGATTCACTCCGATTCGTGCTGAAAAGCAGGGCAGGGCAGGGGAGGGGAGGGGAGGGAAGGGGGCGGGAAGGCAGGGCAAGGCAGGGCACAGCATGGCAGGGTACAGCACAGCACGGCAAGGAAGACTAGAAATAGAACAGAATAGAAACCATGCAATAGAATAGAGAAGAGTAGATTACAGTACAATAGAGTAGACTAGAGTGTAATAGAGTAGAGCCGAATACAGACGAAGTGAGAGGAATCACGTCGAATCGATTAGAGTAAATTAGAGTGGTGTAGGGTAGGGTAGAGCAGAATAGAGTAGCATAGAGTACAATGGTGTGGAATGAATAGAATGGAGTAGAATGGAGTCAAATAGAAACGAATAGAGTAGAAAAGAGTCGAATAGAGCAGAATAGGCCTGAATAAGGCCGAATAAAGTAGAATCGAAGTGATTCAAGCCAAAACGAGCTGAATGGAGCCTAATTGAGCCGAATAGAGCCAAACCGATCTGAATCGAGCCAATTCAAGCTTAATCGCGTCAAATCGCATTAAATGCATCAGATCCAATAGAAACGTACAGATTAGAGAAGGGTAGAGGAGGGGAGGGTAGAATAGAGTATAATAGAAGATATTAGAACAGAATAAAAGGAATAGAATAGAATAGAGTGGAAAAGAGTAGAATCGAATGCAGTCGTTTAGAGACGACTAGAGCTGAATGGAGCTGAATACAGCTGAAAAGAGCCATATAGCGCCGAATTGCAACTAATCGAGCTGAATCAAGCAGAATTGCACCGTCGCCGAATACTGTCAAATCGCATCAAATCACATTGTTTTGCGTCAAACCAGGTCAAATCACTTCATATCACTTCGAATTGGGTCGAATGTCGTTGAATCACGGCGAATCGCGTCATATCACGTCGAATAAATTCGAATTGTGTCAAATCTCATAGAATTCTGCTGAATCATGCTGAATTGCATAGAATCTGGTCAAATCTCTTCGAATCCCGTCGAATGCCTTCGGATCTCGTCCAATCCCATTGAATCCTGTCAAATCGCGTAGAACTGATTCAAATTGAGTCAAATAGCTTAAAGTAGGGTAGGTTTGGGTGGGGTGCAGTAGGGTTGGGTAGGATAGAATAGAACAGAGTACAACAGAATAGGAAAGAACAGAACAGAATAGAAAGAATACAACAGAATAGAATAGAGTAGAATAGAGTCAAATAGTGCAGAACATAGCCAAATTGAGCCGAATGGAGACGAATCGCGTTGAATCGCTTTGAATCGGGTCAAATCAAATGGAATCGATTAGAACAGATTATGAAAGGGAAGGGTAGGATAGAATAGAGGAGAATAGTGAAGAATAGTGTGGAATGGAATAGAATGGAGTCGAATAGAGATGAATAGAGTAGAAAAGAGTCGAATAGGCAGAATAGGGCCGAATACGGCCAAATAAGTCCTAATCGAGCAGAATCCAGCAGAATCGATGCAGTTCGAGACACATATAGCCAAATGGACTGAAACGGAGTCAAACCGAGCTGGTTTGAAGCGAATTGAGCTGATTCAAGTCTAATCACGTCGATTCGCATGGAAATGCGTCACATCGAATCGAATCAAATAGATTATGGAAGGGCAGGGGAGGGGCAGGGAGGGTAGAATAGAATAGAACAGTACAGAATAGAAAGAATAGAATATAGTACAGTAGGGTAGAGCAGAGTTAAGTAGAGAAGAGTAGAGTAGAATGAGTCGAATAGAGTCAAATAGTGCAGGAAATAGCTGAATAGAGCCAATTCTAGCCGAATTGAGCCGAATAGAAACAAAACGAGACGAATCGCATCGAATTGTTTCGAATCGCGTCGAATCGAATCCATTAGAATAGATTAGAGTAGGGTAGGGAAGAACAGAATAGAGTAGAAAGCAGTAGAATGGAGTCAAATGCAGTCAAATAGAGAAATATAAAGTAGAAAAGAGTCGAATCGAGCTGGATAGGGCCGAATAAGGCTGAACCGAGCCGAATCGAGTCGAAACGAGCTGAATCAAAGCAATTCAAGCCAAATCAAGCTGAATCTTAACTAATAGCCTTGCCCTAACTAGTAGTCTAAACGAGTACTCTCACCTTAACTACAACCCTTAACTAGTACCCTTGCCTTAACTAGTAGTCTTAACTAGAAACTTTGCCTTAACTAGTACCCTGACCTTAACTAGTAGCCTGAACTAGTACCCTTGTCTTAAGTTGTACCCTTAAGTTGTACCCTTGGCCAAACTAGTACCCTTAATTAGTACCCTTTTTGAGTACCCCTAAATAGTAGGGTATGATACGGTGAGGTAGCATAGGGTAGGGTAGCATACGGTGGGACAGACAAAAAAGAATAAAATAGAATAGAACAGCATAGGTCAGGGGAGGTTAATTTACTGTAGGGTATGGTAGAGTAGCATAGGATGGAATAGAGAAAATAGAAAAAGAGAATAGAATAGAACAGAATAGAAAAGAACAGATTAGAATATGATAGGGTAGGGTTGGGTAGGGTTCTGTAGAATAGAATAGTGTAGAAAGGCGTGGAATGGAGTCTAATGGAGTCGAACAGAGATGAATAGAGTAGAAAAGAGTTGAATAGAGCAGAATAGTGCCAAATAGGGCCAAATAAGGCCGAATCGAGCTGAATAGAGCCGAATCGAGTCAATTCGACCAGATTCGAGCTAAATGGAGCCGAATGGAGTTGAAATGAGCCAAATAGAGACAAAATGAGCTGAGCTAGATCGAGCCAAATCGCACCTAATCGCATCCTATTGCATCGAATCTCATCGAATTCCATCAAATCCCACCAAAACCCGTCAAATCTCATGGAATCTCACTGAATCCCGTCGAATTGTGTCAAATCGGGTCGAATTGAATGGAATCGAATTAAATTGAACAGATTAGAGTAGTGTAGGTTAGGCTGGGATTCAGTAGGGTAAGGCACAGAAGAATAGAATAGAGTCACATAGAGTAGAACAGAAGAGAATACCAAGAGTAGAATGGAGTAGAGTTGAGTAGAGTAGAATAGTCACAGTCAAGTAGTGCAGAATACAGATAAATAGATCCAATTCGAGCTGAATCAAGCCGAATGGAGAGGAAAAGGAACAAATCACGATGAATCAAATCGATTAGAATAGATCAGAGTAGGGTAGGGTAGAACAGAGTAAAATAGTGTAGAATGGAGTCAAACAGCGTAGAACGGTGTGAAATGGAGTCGAATGGAGCCAATACAGACGAATAAGGTAGAAAAGAGTTGAATAGAGCCGAACAGGGCCAAATAACATTGGATCGAGCCCAATTATGCTGAATGGGGCAGAATCGAGCCGAATTGACTCAATTCAAACCAAACAGACATAAATCAAGCGTATTCAAGCCTAATCGCATGGAATCGTGTCGAAATGCATTGAATCGAATCACATAGAGTAGAGGACGGTAGGGTGGGAGAGGTTAGAATAGAACAGACCAGAACACAATAGAAAGAATAGAATAGAATTAAATAGGGTCTAGTACAGTAGAATAGAGTCAAATCGAGCTGAATAGACCAAAAAAAGAGCTGAACAGGGCTGAATACAGCCGAATCGCCCAAATTCGAGGTGAATCGAGACGAATCATGTTGAATTGCGTTGAAATCTGTCGAATCGAATCAAACAGCTTAGTGTAGGGTGGGTAAGGTCAGAGTAGGGTAGTAACTAACTAGTATCACGTCCTTAACTAGTAGCCTGAAGTACTACCCTTTCCTTAACTAGTACCCTCAACAAGTACCCATGCCTTAACTAGTACTCTGGCCTTAACTAGTACCCTTACATAACTAGAAACCTGGCCTTAACTAGTAGCCTGAACTAGTGCCCTTGCCTTAAGTACTACCCTTGCCCGAACTACTCCCCTTAATTAGGACCCTTATTGAGTAACCCTAAGCAGTAGGGTATGGTTTGGTGGGGTAGCATAGGGTAGGGTAGCATACAGTAGAAGAGAGAAAATAGAATGAAATAGAATAGAAAAGCATAGGTCAGGGTAGGTTAGCTTACTGTAGGGTACAGTGGAGTAGCATAGGATGGAACAGAGAAAATAGAAAAGGAGACTAGAAAAGAGCAGACTAGATTAGGATAGGGTAGGGTGGGGGAGGGTTCTGTAGAATACAATAGTGTAGAATGGTGTGGAATGGATGTGAATGGAGTCGAACAGAGATGAATAGAGTAGAAATGAGTTGAATAGAGCCGAATAACGCTGAATAGGAGCAAGTAGGGCCGAAACGAGCCGAATCGAGTCGAATCGACCAGATTAGAGATGAATGGAGCCTAGTGGAGCTGAAATGAGCGAAATAGAGACAAACTGAACCAAGCAAAATCCAGCCAAAACACACTTAATTGCATCCTATTGCATCAGATCTCGTCGAATTCCATCAAATCCCACCAAAACCAATCAAATCTCACGGAATCTCACCGAATCCCGTCGAATTGTCTCAAATAGGGTCGAATGGTGTCAAACTGAATGGAATCGAATTAAATTGAATAGATTAGAGTAGTGTAGGTTAGACTGGGATTCAGTAGGGAAGGTCACAGAAGAATAGAATAGAGTAGAACAGAAGAGAATACCCAGAGTAGAATGGAGTAGAGTTGAGTAGAGTGGAATAGTCAGAGTCGGGTAGTGCAGAATATAGATGAATAGATCCAATTCAAGCCGAATCGATTCGAATGGAGAGGAAAGGAGACAAATCGTGATGAATCGAATCGATTAGAATAGATTAGAGTAGGGTAGGGTAGAACAGAATAGAATAGAGTAGAAAAGAGTAGAATGGTGTGGAAGGGAGTTGAATGGAGCCAAATAGAGACAAATAAAGTAGAAAGGGTTGAGTAGAGCTGAACAGGGCTGAATAAGGTTCACTCGAGCCTAATTATGCTGAATTGAGCAGAATCGAGACGAATTGACCCAATTCAAGCCAAATAGAGCTAAATCGAGCCGATTCAAGCCTAATCACATGGAATCGCGTCGAAATGCGTTGAATCGAATAGATTAGAGTAGAGGAGGGTACGGCAGGAGAGGCTAGACTACAACACAACAGAACACAATAGAAAGAAGAGAATAGAATTAAGTAGAGTCGGGTCCAGTAGAATAGAGTCAAATTGAGTTGAAGAGAGCCGAAAAGAGCCAAACAGAGCTGAATACAGCCGAATTGACCAAATTCAAGGTGAATCGAGATGAATCATGTCGAGTCGTTTGAAATGTGTCGAATCGAATCAAATAGATTAGTGTGGGGAAGGTAAGGCTACGGTAGGGTAGAGAAGAATAGAATAGAGTAGAATAGAACAGAACAGAAAGAATCGAGTAGACTAGAGTCAAATAGAGTCGAATACTGCCAAAAAGAGCCGAATAGAGTGGAAAAGAGCCGAATAGAACCGAATCGAGTTTAATGGAGCAGAAAGGAGATGAATCAAGCCGATACGACCCGAATCAGGTCGAATCCCATTCAAGTGTGTCGAATAGCATAGAACAGATTACAGTAGGCTAAGTTAGGGTAGGGTAGGGTAGAATAGAGTGCAGTAGAACAGAACAGAAGAGAACTGAACTGAAAGAATAGGGTCGAGACGAGCAGAGTATAGAAGAGTAGAGTAGAGCAGAGTCGAACATTGCCGAATAGAGCCAAATAGAGCCCAAAAGAGCTAAATGGATAGAAACCAAGACGAATCACGCCGAATCCCGTGGAATCGTGCCGTATCGCGTCGAATCCCGTCGAATTGCATTGAATCTGATCAATTCCAATCCAATCAAATAGAATAGACTACAGTAGGGTAGAGTACAATACAATACAGTAGAGAATAGTTTAGGATGGAGTAGAATGGTGTAGCATGGAGTCGAGTGGAGTCGAAAAGAGATAATAGAGTTGAGTAGAGTCTAATAGAGCCGAATAGAGCTGAATAGAGCCTATTCGAGCTGACTGGAGCCGAATGGAGCCGATTAGAGCTGAATCGAACCGATTTGAGCCGATTGGGGATGAATGGAGTGGAAAGGAGCCGATTTGAGCCGAATCGCATCGAGATGCGTGGAATCGAATCCAGTAGAATAGATTAGATTAGGGTAGGATGGAATAGAGTAGACTTGAACACAGTAGAAGACAATGGAAAGGATACAATAGAATAGAGTAGAAAAGGGTAGAGCAGAGCAGAATAGTGTAGAGTAGAATAGAGTAGAGTAGAACAGAGTCAAATCAATCTGAATGGAGACGAAACGAGACAAATCGCGTCGAATGGTGTCGAATCCCATCGAATGAATTACAGTAGGGTATAGCAGAAGAGCGTAGAATGGAGTAGAATGGTGTGCAATGGAATCGAGTAGAGTAGAAAAGAGCTGAAGAGAGCCGAAGAGGGCCAAAGAGGGCCAAATTGAGCTGAATTGAGCGAAATCGAGCCGAATCCAGTGAATCGCGCCTAATGGAGCCAAATCGAGCCTAATCGAGCTGAATCCACACTATTCGAGACAAATGGAGCCGAATGGACATGAATCACACCGATTCGGCCCCTAGTCGCGTCAAAATTTCTCGAATTCAATTGAATAGACTAGAGTAGGGGAGGTTCGGGTAGGCTAGAGTAGGGTAGAATAGAGTAGAATAGAATAAAACAGAACAGAACACAACAAAATAGAACAGAACAACACAGAACGAATACAGAAAAGAGTAGGCTAGAGTAGAATAGAGGGGAATAGAGTAGAGTAGAATAGATTTGAACAGAGCCAAATCCAGCCGAATCGCGTCGAAATGGGTTGAATCAAATCCAATCAAGTGGATTACAATACCTTAGAGTTGGGTAGCATAGGGTAGGGTAGAATAGAGTAGAATAGTACAGAACAGAGTAGAAACAATACAATAGAGTAGAGAAGAGTAGAATAGAGCTGAATAGAGCCAAATGCAGACAAAATGAGAGGAATCGTGGAGAAGCAAGTAGAGTAAATTAGAGTGGTGTTGGGTAGGGTAGAGCAGAATAGAGTAGAATAGTGTAGAATAGTGTGGAATGAATAGAATGGAGTAGAATGGAGTCAAATAGAAACGAATAGAGTAGAAAAGAGTCGAATAGAGCAGAATAGGGCCGAAGAAGGCCAAATCGAGCAGATTCGAAGCGATTCAAGCCAAAACAAGCTGAATGGAGCCTAACTGAGCCGAATAGAGCCAAATCGAGCCGAATCGAGCCGATTCAAGCTTCATCGCCTCGAATCGCGTTCAACGCGTCAAATCCAATCGAGACGTATAGATTAGAGAAGGGGAGGGGAGGGGAGGGGAGAATAGAACAGAGTAGAGTGGAATAGAAGAGATTAGAACAGAATAGAAGGAATAGAATCGAGTAGAATCGAGTGGAAAAGAGTAGAGTCGAATACAGTCGAATAGAGCCGAATAAGCTGAATAGAGACGAATGGAGCTGAAGACAGCCGAAAAGAGCTGTATACTGCCGAATCACACCTAATCGAGTGGAATCAAGCAGAATCGCACTGACTGTCACCGAACAGCGTCGAATCGAATCAGGTCGAATCGAGTCGAGTCACATCGTTTTGAATCAAACAAGGTCAAATCGCTTCATATCGTGTCGAATCCCATCGAATCACGTCGAATAACTTCGAATTGCGTCAAACCTCAGAGAATCCTACTGAATCACGTCGAGTCGCATGGAATCTCATCAAATCCCTTCAGGTTTGCCGAATCCAGTCAAGTCCTATCAAATCGCTTTGCACGGAATCGAATTGAATCCAATAGATTAAAGTAGGGTAGGTTCGGGTGGGGTGCCGTTGGGTCGGGTAGGGTAGAATAGAATAGAGTACAACAGAATAGGAGAGAATAGAACAGAACAGAAAGAATACAACAGAATAGAATAGAGTCAAAGAGAGAGAACATAGCCGAATTGAGCCGAGTGGAGACAAAACGAGACGAATCACGTCCGGTTGCTTCGAATCGCGTCAAATCAAATCGAATCGATTAGAAGAGATTAGGGTAGGGAAGGGTAGAATAGAAGAGAGGAAAATAGTGAGGAATGGAGTTGAACGGAGTCCAATAGAGAGGGGTAGATATGAATAGAGTACAAAAGAGTCTAATAGAGCAGAATAGGGCCGAATAGGCCCAAATAAGGCCTAATTGAGCAGAATCCAGCAGAATCGATGGAATTCGAGCCTAATCGAGCCGAACGGAGTGAAATGGAGCCAAGTCGAGCCGAATAGAGCCGATTCGAACTGAATCGAGCTGATTCAAGCCTAATCGCGTCAAATCGCGTGGAAATACGTCATATCGAATCTAATCAAATAGATTCGGGAAGGGTAGGGGAGGGGCGAGTGGGTAGAATAGAACAGAGTAGTACAGAATAGAATATAGTACAGTAGGGTAGAGTAGAGAGAGTAAAGCAGACAAGAGTAGAGCAGAGTAGAATTGAGTCAAATAGAGTCAAAGAGTGCAGGATATAGCTGAATAGAGCCAATTCTGGCCGAATCGAGTCAAATGGAAACAAAACGAGATGAATCACACCGAATTGCTCCGAATCGCATCCAATCGAATAGATTAGAGTATTGTAGGGTAGAGTAGAATAGCGTAGAATGGAGAAGAGTGGAGTCAAATGGAGTCGAACAGAGACAAATAGAGTAGAAAAGAGTCGAATCGAGCCAAATAGGGCCGAATAAGGCTGAACCGAGTGGAAACGAGCTGAATTGAAGCGATTCGAGCCAAATCGAGCTGAATCGAGCTGATGTTGCGGAACCGAGCCGACTCAAGCGTGATGGTGTCCGGTCGCATCGAAATGCTTTGAATCGAATCAAATGGAATCGATTAGAATAGGTTAGGGTAGGGTAGTTTATGATAGGAAGGCTAGGGTAGATGCAAGTAGACTACATTAGAGTAGACGAGAGAAGGCTAGAGTAGAAGCCTAGACTAGTAAGCTGGACTAGTCAGCTAGACTAGTGGCATAGAGCAGTAGCCTAGACAACTAGTCTTGAAGATTACCCTAAGTCAGTAATCTGAACGAGTACCCTTGCCTGAACTCTTAGCCTAATGTAGTACCCTTGCCTTAACTAGTAGTCCTAACAAGTACCCTTGCCTTAACCAGTAGTCTTCACTAGTACCCTTGCCTTCACTAGTAGTACGTCCTTAACAAGTAGCCTGAACTGGTACCCTTGCCTTAACCAGTACCCTCAACAAGTACCCATGCCTTAACTAGTAGCCTGGCCTTAACTAGTGCCCTTGCATAACTAGTACCCTGGCCTTAACTAGTAGCCTGAACTAGTACACTTGCCTTAAGGAGTACCCTTGCCCGAACTACTCCCCTTAATTAGGACCCTTATTGAGTAACCCAAAGTAGTAGAGTATGGTACGGTGGGGTAGCATAGGGTAGGGAAGCATACGGTGGAACAGAGAAAATAGAAGGAAATAGAATAGAACAGCATAGGTCAGGGTAGGTTAGCTTAGTGTAGGGTATGGTAGAGTAGCATAGGATGGAATAGAGAAAATAGAAAAGGAGACTAGAAAAGAGCAGACTAGATTAGGATAGGCTAGGGTGGGGGAGGGTTTTGTAGAATACAGTAGTGTAGAATGGAATAGAATGGTGTGGCATGGAGTCAGATGGATTCAAACAGAGATGAATAGAGTAGAAAAGAGTTGAATAGAGCCGAATAACGCTGAATAGGACCACATATGACCAAAATGAGCCGAATCGAGTTGAGTCGACCAGATTCGGGATGAATGGAGCCTAGTGGAGCTGAAATGAGCCAAATAGAGACAATCTGAACCCAGCAAAATCGAGCCAAAACACACTTAATTGCATCCTATTGCATCGGATCTCGTCGAATTCCATCAAATCCCACCAAAACGCATCAAATCTCGCGGAATCTCACCGAATCCCATCGAATTGTCTTAAATCGGGTCGAATGGTGTCAAACTGAATGGAATCGAATTAAATTGAATAGATTAGAGTAGTGTAGGTTAGACTGGGATTCAGTAGGGAAGGGCACAGAAGAATAGAATAGAGTAGAACAGAAGAGAATACCAAGAGTAGAACGGAGTAGAGTTGAGTAGAGTGGAATAGTCAGAGTCGGGTAGTGCAGAATATAGATGAATAGATCCAATTCAAGCCGAATCGATTCGAATGGAGAGGAAAGGAGACAAATCGTGATGAATCGAATCGATTAGAATAGATTAGAGTAGGGTAGGGTAGAACAGAATAGAATAGAGTAGAAAAGAGTAGAATGGTGTGGAAGGGAGTTGAATGGAGCCAAATAGAGACAAATAAAGTAGAAAGGGTTGAGTAGAGCTGAACAGGGCTGAATAAGGTTCACTCGAGCCTAATTATGCTGAATTGAGCAGAATCGAGACGAATTGACCCAATTCGAGCCAAATAGAGCTAAATCGAGCCGATTCAAGCCTAATCACATGGAATCGCGTCGAAATGCGTTGAATCGAATAGATTAGAGTAGAGGAGGGTACGGCAGGAGAGGCTAGACTACAACACAACAGAACACAATAGAAAGAAGAGAATAGAATTAAGTAGAGTCGGGTCCAGTAGAATAGAGTCAAATTGAGTTGAAGAGAGCTGAAAAGAGCCAAACAGAGCTGAATACAGCCGAATTGACCAAATTCAAGGTGAATCGAGATGAATCATGTCGAGTCGTTTGAAACGTGTCGAATCGAATCAAATAGATTAGTGTGGGGAAGGTAAGGTTAGGGTAGGGTAGAGAAGAATAGAATAGAGTAGAATAGAACAGAACAGAAAGAATCGAGTAGACTAGAGTCAAATAGAGTCGAATACTGCCAAAAAGAGCCGAATAGAGTGGAAAAGAGCCGAATAGAACCGAATCGAGTTTAATGGAGCAGAAAGGAGATGAATCGAGCCGATACGACCCGAATCAGGTCGAATCCCATTCAAGTGTGTCGAATAGCATAGAACAGATTACAGTAGGCTAAGTTAGGGTAGGGTAGGGTAGGGTAGAATAGAGTGCAGTAGAACAGAACAGAAGAGAACTGAACTGAAAGAATAGGGTCGAGACGAGCAGAGTATAGAAGAGTAGAGTAGAGCAGAGTCGAACATTGCCGAATAGAGCCAAATAGAGCCCAAAAGAGCTAAATGGATAGAAACCAAGACGAATCACGCCGAATCCCGTGGAATCGTGCCGTATCGCGTCGAATCCCGTCGAATTGCATTGAATCTGATCAATTCCAATCCAATCAAATAGAATAGACTACAGTAGGGTAGAGTACAATACAATACAGTAGAGAATAGTTTAGGATGGAGTAGAATGGTGTAGCATGGAGTCGAGTGGAGTCGAAAAGAGATAATAGAGTTGAGTAGAGTCTAATAGAGCCGAATAGAGCTGAATAGAGCCTATTCGAGCTGACTGGAGCCGAATGGAGCCGATTAGAGCTGAATCGAACCGATTTGAGCCGATTGGGGATGAATGGAGTGGAAAGGAGCCGATTTGAGCCGAATCGCATCGAGATGCGTGGAATCGAATCCAGTAGAATAGATTAGATTAGGGTAGGATGGAATAGAGTAGACTTGAACACAGTAGAAGAGAATGGAAAGGATACAATAGAATAGAGTAGAAAAGGGTAGAGCAGAGCAGAATAGTGTAGAGTAGAACAGAGTCGAATCAAGCTGAATGGAGACGAAACGAGACAAATCGCGTCGAATGGCGTCGAATCCCATCGAATCAATTACAGTAGGGTATTTTTTTTTTATAGTAGAAGAGCGTAGAATGGAGTAGAATGGTGTGCAATGGAATCGAGTAGAGTAGAAAAGAGCTGAAGAGAGCCGAAGAGGGCCAAAGAGGGCCAAATTGAGCTGAATTGAGCGAAATCGAGCCGAATCCAGTGCATCGCGCCTAATGGAGCCAAATCGAGCCTAATCGAGCTGAATCCACACTATTCGAGACAAATGGAGCCGAATGGACATGAATCACACCGATTCGGCCCCTAGTCGCGTCAAAATTTCTCGAATTCAATTGAATAGACTAGAGTAGGGGAGGTTCGGGTAGGCTAGAGTAGGGTAGAATAGAGTAGAATAGAATAAAACAGAACAGAACACAACAAAATAGAACAGAACAACACAGAACGAATACAGAAAAGAGTAGGCTAGAGTAGAATAGAGGGGAATAGAGTAGAGTAGAATAGATTTGAACAGAGCCAAATCCAGCCGAATCGCGTCGAAATGGGTTGAATCAAATCCAATCAAGTGGATTACAATACCTTAGAGTTGGGTAGCATAGGGTAGGGTAGAATAGAGTAGAATAGTACAGAACAGAGTAGAAACAATACAATAGAGTAGAGAAGAGTAGAATAGAGCTGAATAGAGCCAAATGCAGACAAAATGAGAGGAATCGTGGAGAAGCAAGTAGAGTAAATTAGAGTGGTGTTGGATAGGGTAGAGCAGAATAGAGTAGAATAGTGTAGAATAGTGTGGAATGAATAGAATGGAGTAGAATGGAGTCAAATAGAAACGAATAGAGTAGAAAAGAGTCGAATAGAGCAGAATAGGGCCGAAGAAGGCCAAATCGAGCAGATTCGAAGCGATTCAAGCCAAAACAAGCTGAATGGAGCCTAACTGAGCCGAATAGAGCCAAATCGAGCCGAATCGAGCCGATTCAAGCTTCATCGCCTCGAATCGCGTTCAACGCGTCAAATCCAATCGAGACGTATAGATTAGAGAAGGGGAGGGGAGGGGAGGGGAGAATAGAACAGAGTAGAGTGGAATAGAAGAGATTAGAACAGAATAGAAGGAATAGAATCGAGTAGAATCGAGTGGAAAAGAGTAGAGTCGAATACAGTCGAATAGAGCCGAATAAGCTGAATAGAGACGAATGGAGCTGAAGACAGCCGAAAAGAGCTGTATACTGCCGAATCACACCTAATCGAGTGGAATCAAGCAGAATCGCACTGACTGTCGCCGAACAGCGTCGAATCGAATCAGGTCGAATCGAGTCGAGTCACATCGTTTTGAATCAAACAAGGTCAAATCGCTTCATATCGTGTCGAATCCCATCGAATCACGTCGAATAACTTCGAATTGCGTCAAACCTCAGAGAATCCTACTGAATCACGTCGAGTCGCATGGAATCTCATCAAATCCCTTCAGGTTTGCCGAATCCAGTCAAGTCCTATCAAATCGCTTTGCACGGAATCGAATTGAATCCAATAGATTAAAGTAGGGTAGGTTCGGGTGGGGTGCCGTTGGGTCGGGTAGGGTAGAATAGAATAGAGTACAACAGAATAGGAGAGAATAGAACAGAACAGAAAGAATACAACAGAATAGAATAGAGTCAAAGAGAGAGAACATAGCCGAATTGAGCCGAGTGGAGACAAAACGAGACGAATCACGTCCGGTTGCTTCGAATCGCGTCAAATCAAATCGAATCGATTAGAAGAGATTAGGATAGGGAAGGGTAGAATAGAAGAGAGGAAAATAGTGAGGAATGGAGTTGAACGGAGTCCAATAGAGACGGATAGATATGAACAGAGTACAAAAGAGTCTAATAGAGCAGAATAGGGCCGAATAGGCCCAAATAAGGCCTAATTGAGCAGAATCCAGCAGAATCGATGGAATTCGAGCCTAATCGAGCCGAACGGAGTGAAATGGAGCCAAGTCGAGCCGAATAGAGCCGATTCAAACTGAATCGAGCTGATTCAAGCCTAATCGCGTCAAATCGCGTGGAAATACGTCACATCGAATCTAATCAAATAGATTCGGGAAGGGTAGGGGAGGGGCGGGTGGGTAGAATAGAACAGAATAGTACAGAATAGAATATAGTACAGCAGGGTAGAGTAGAGAGAGTAAAGCAGACAAGAGTAGAGCAGAGTAGAATTGAGTCAAATAGAGTCAAAGAGTGCAGGATATAGCTGAATAGAGCCAATTCTAGCCGAATCGAGTCAAATGGAAACAAAACGAGATGAATCACACCGAATTGCTCCGAATCGCATCCAATCGAATAGATTAGAGTATTGTAGGGTAGAGTAGAATAGTGTAGAATGGAGAAGAGTGGAGTCAAATGGAGTCGAACAGAGACAAATAGAGTAGAAAAGAGTCGAATCGAGCCAAATAGGGCCGAATAAGGCTGAACCGAGTGGAAACGAGCTGAATTGAAGCGATTCGAGCCAAATCGAGCTGAATCGAGCTGATGTTGCGGAATCGAGCCGACTCAAGCGTGATGGTGTCCGGTCGCATCGAAATGCTTTGAATCGAATCAAATGGAATCGATTAGAATAGGTTAGGGTAGGGTAGTTTATGATAGGAAGACTAGGGTAGATGCAAGTAGACTACATTAGAGTAGACAAGAGAAGGCTAGAGTAGAAGCCTAGACTAGTAAGCTGGACTAGTCAGCTAGACTAGTGGCATAGAGCAGTAGCCTAGACAACTAGTCTTGAAGAGTACCCTAAGTCAGTAAGCTGAACGAGTACCCTTGCCTGAACTCTTAGCCTAATCTAGTACCCTTGCCTTAACTAGTAGTCCTAACAAGTACCCTTGCCTTAACCAGTAGTCTTCACTAGTACCCTTGCCTTCACTAGTAGTACGTCCTTAACAAGTAGCCTGAACTGGTACCCTTGCCTTAACCAGTACCCTCAACAAGTACCCATGCCTTAACTAGTAGCCTGGCCTTAACTAGTGCCCTTGCATAACTAGTACCCTGGCCTTAACTAGTAGCCTGAACTAGTACACTTGCCTTAAGGAGTACCCTTGCCCGAACTACTCCCCTTAATTAGGACCCTTATTGAGTAACCCAAAGTAGTAGAGTATGGTACGGTGGGGTAGCACAGGGTAGGGAAGTATACGGTGGAACAGAGAAAATAGAAGGAAATAGAATAGAACAGCATAGGTCAGGGTAGGTTAGCTTAGTGCAGGATATGGTAGAGTAGCATAAGATGGAATCGAGAAAATAGAAAAGGAGACTAGAAAAGAGCAGACTAGATTAGGATAGGCTAGGGTGGGGGAGGGTTTTGTAGAATGCAGTAGTGTAGAATGGAATAGAATGGTGTGGCATGGAGTCAAATGGATTCAAACAGAGATGAATAGAGTAGAAAAGAGTTGAATAGAGCCGAATAACGCTGAATAGGACCACATATGACCAAAATGAGCCGAATCGAGTCGAGTCGACCAGATTCGGGATGAATGGAGCCTAGTGGAGCTGAAATGAGCCAAATAGAGACAATCTGAACCCAGCAAAATCAAGCCAAAACACACTTAATTGCATCCTATTGCATCGGATCTCGTCGAATTCCATCAAATCCCACCAAAACGCATCAAATCTCGCGGAATCTCACCGAATCCCATCGAATTGTCTCAAATCGGGTCGAATGGTGTCAAACTGAATGGAATCGAATTAAATTGAATAGATTAGAGTAGTGTAGGTTAGACTGGGATTCAGTAGGGAAGGGCACAGAAGAATAGAATAGAGTAGAACAGAAGAGAATACCAAGAGTAGAACGGAGTAGAGTTGAGTAGAGTGGAATAGTCAGAGTCGGGTAGTGCAGAATATAGATGAATAGATCCAATTCAAGCCGAATCGATTCGAATGGAGAGGAAAGGAGACAAATCGTGATGAATCGAATCGATTAGAATAGATTAGAGTAGGGTAGGGTAGAACAGAATAGAATAGAGTAGAAAAGAGTAGAATGGTGTGGAAGGGAGTTGAATGGAGCCAAATAGAGACAAATAAAGTAGAAAGGGTTGAGTAGAGCTGAACAGGGCTGAATAAGGTTCACTCGAGCCTAATTATGCTGAATTGAGCAGAATCGAGACGAATTGACCCAATTCGAGCCAAATAGAGCTAAATCGAGCCGATTCAAGCCTAATCACATGGAATCGCGTCGAAATGCGTTGAATCGAATAGATTAGAGTAGAGGAGGGTACGGCAGGAGAGGCTAGACTACAACACAACAGAACACAATAGAAAGAAGAGAATAGAATTAAGTAGAGTCGGGTCCAGTAGAATAGAGTCAAATTGAGTTGAAGAGAGCTGAAAAGAGCCAAACAGAGCTGAATACAGCCGAATTGACCAAATTCAAGGTGAATCGAGATGAATCATGTCGAGTCGTTTGAAACGTGTCGAATCGAATCAAATAGATTAGTGTGGGGAAGGTAAGGTTAGGGTAGGGTAGAGAAGAATAGAATAGAGTAGAATAGAACAGAACAGAAAGAATCGAGTAGACTAGAGTCAAATAGAGTCGAATACTGCCAAAAAGAGCCGAATAGAGTGGAAAAGAGCCGAATAGAACCGAATCGAGTTTAATGGAGCAGAAAGGAGATGAATCGAGCCGATACGACCCGAATCAGGTCGAATCCCATTCAAGTGTGTCGAATAGCATAGAACAGATTACAGTAGGCTAAGTTAGGGTAGGGTAGGGTAGGGTAGAATAGAGTGCAGTAGAACAGAACAGAAGAGAACTGAACTGAAAGAATAGGGTCGAGACGAGCAGAGTATAGAAGAGTAGAGTAGAGCAGAGTCGAACATTGCCGAATAGAGCCAAATAGAGCCCAAAAGAGCTAAATGGATAGAAACCAAGACGAATCACGCCGAATCCCGTGGAATCGTGCCGTATCGCGTCGAATCCCGTCGAATTGCATTGAATCTGATCAATTCCAATCCAATCAAATAGAATAGACTACAGTAGGGTAGAGTACAATACAATACAGTAGAGAATAGTTTAGGATGGAGTAGAATGGTGTAGCATGGAGTCGAAAAGAGATAATAGAGTTGAGTAGAGTCTAATAGAGCCGAATAGAGCTGAATAGAGCCTATTCGAGCTGACTGGAGCCGAATGGAGCCGATTAGAGCTGAATCGAACCGATTTGAGCCGATTGGGGATGAATGGAGTGGAAAGGAGCCGATTTGAGCCGAATCGCATCGAGATGCGTGGAATCGAATCCAGTAGAATAGATTAGATTAGGGTAGGATGGAATAGAGTAGACTTGAACACAGTAGAAGAGAATGGAAAGGATACAATAGAATAGAGTAGAAAAGGGTAGAGCAGAGCAGAATAGTGTAGAGTAGAATAGAGTAGAACAGAGTCGAATCAAGCTGAATGGAGACGAAACGAGACAAATCGCGTCGAATGGCGTCGAATCCCATCGAATCAATTACAGTAGGGTATTTTTTTTTTATAGTAGAAGAGCGTAGAATGGAGTAGAATGGTGTGCAATGGAATCGAGTAGAGTAGAAAAGAGCTGAAGAGAGCCGAAGAGGGCCAAAGAGGGCCAAATCGAGCTGAATTGAGCGAAATCGAGCCGAATCCAGTGAATCGAGCCTAATGGAGCCAAATCGAGCCTAATCGAGCTGAATCCACACTATTCGAGACAAATGGAGCCGAATGGACATGAATCACACCGATTCGGCCCCTAGTCGCGTCAAAATTTCTCGAATTCAATTGAATAGACTAGACTAGGGGAGGTTCGGGTAGGCTAGAGTAGGGTAGAATAGAGTAGAATAGAATAAAACAGAACAGAACACAACAAAATAGAACAGAACAACACAGAACGAATACAGAAAAGAGTAGGCTAGAGTAGAATAGAGGGGAATAGAGTAGAGTAGAATAGATTTGAACAGAGCCAAATCCAGCCGAATCGCGTCGAAATGGGTTGAATCAAATCCAATCAAGTGGATTACAATACCTTAGAGTTGGGTAGCATAGGGTAGGGTAGAATAGAGTAGAATAGTACAGAACAGAGTAGAAACAATACAATAGAGTAGAGAAGAGTAGAATAGAGCTGAATAGAGCCAAATGCAGACAAAATGAGAGGAATCGTGGAGAAGCAAGTAGAGTAAATTAGAGTGGTGTTGGGTAGGGTAGAGCAGAATAGAGTAGAATAGTGTAGAATAGTGTGGAATGAATAGAATGGAGTAGAATGGAGTCAAATAGAAACGAATAGAGTAGAAAAGAGTCGAATAGAGCAGAATAGGGCCGAAGAAGGCCAAATCGAGCAGATTCGAAGCGATTCAAGCCAAAACAAGCTGAATGGAGCCTAACTGAGCCGAATAGAGCCAAATCGAGCCGAATCGAGCCGATTCAAGCTTCATCGCCTCGAATCGCGTTCAACGCGTCAAATCCAATCGAGACGTATAGATTAGAGAAGGGGAGGGGAGGGGAGGGGAGAATAGAACAGAGTAGAGTGGAATAGAAGAGATTAGAACAGAATAGAAGGAATAGAATCGAGTAGAATCGAGTGGAAAAGAGTAGAGTCGAATACAGTCGAATAGAGCCGAATAAGCTGAATAGAGACGAATGGAGCTGAATACAGCCGAAAAGAGCTGTATACTGCCGAATCACACCTAATCGAGTGGAATCAAGCAGAATCGCACTGACTGTCACCGAACAGCGTCGAATCGAATCATGTCGAATCGAGTCGAGTCACATCGTTTTGAATCAAACAAGGTCAAATCGCTTCATATCGTGTCGAATCCCATCGAATCACGTCGAATAACTTCGAATTGAGTCAAACCTCAGAGAATCCTACTGAATCACGTCGAGTCGCATGGAATCTCATCAAATCCCTTCAGGTTTGCCGAATCCAGTCAAGTCCTATCAAATCGCTTTGCACGGAATCGAATTGAATCCAATAGATTAAAGTAGGGTAGGTTCGGGTGGGGTGCCGTTGGGTCGGGTAGGGTAGAATAGAATAGAGTACAACAGAATAGGAGAGAATAGAACAGAACAGAAAGAATACAACAGAATAGAATAGAGTCAAAGAGAGAGAACATAGCCGAATTGAGCCGAGTGGAGACAAAACGAGACGAATCACGTCCGGTTGCTTCGAATCGCGTCAAATCAAATCGAATCGATTAGAAGAGATTAGGATAGGGAAGGGTAGAATAGAAGAGAGGAAAATAGTGAGGAATGGAGTTGAACGGAGTCCAATAGAGACGGATAGATATGAACAGAGTACAAAAGAGTCTAATAGAGCAGAATAGGGCCGAATAGGCCCAAATAAGGCCTAATTGAGCAGAATCCAGCAGAATCGATGGAATTCGAGCCTAATCGAGCCGAACGGAGTGAAATGGAGCCAAGTCGAGCCGAATAGAGCCGATTCAAACTGAATCGAGCTGATTCAAGCCTAATCGCGTCAAATCGCGTGGAAATACGTCACATCGAATCTAATCAAATAGATTCGGGAAGGGTAGGGGAGGGGCGGGTGGGTAGAATAGAACAGAATAGTACAGAATAGAATATAGTACAGCAGGGTAGAGTAGAGAGAGTAAAGCAGACAAGAGTAGAGCAGAGTAGAATTGAGTCAAATAGAGTCAAAGAGTGCAGGATATAGCTGAATAGAGCCAATTCTAGCCGAATCGAGTCAAATGGAAACAAAACGAGATGAATCACACCGAATTGCTCCGAATCGCATCCAATCGAATAGATTAGAGTATTGTAGGGTAGAGTAGAATAGTGTAGAATGGAGAAGAGTGGAGTCAAATGGAGTCGAACAGAGACAAATAGAGTAGAAAAGAGTCGAATCGAGCCAAATAGGGCCGAATAAGGCTGAACCGAGTGGAAACGAGCTGAATTGAAGCGATTCGAGCCAAATCGAGCTGAATCGAGCTGATGTTGCGGAATCGAGCCGACTCAAGCGTGATGGTGTCCGGTCGCATCGAAATGCTTTGAATCGAATCAAATGGAATCGATTAGAATAGGTTAGGGTAGGGTAGTTTATGATAGGAAGACTAGGGTAGATGCAAGTAGACTACATTAGAGTAGACAAGAGAAGGCTAGAGTAGAAGCCTAGACTAGTAAGCTGGACTAGTCAGCTAGACTAGTGGCATAGAGCAGTAGCCTAGACAACTAGTCTTGAAGAGTACCCTAAGTCAGTAAGCTGAACGAGTACCCTTGCCTGAACTCTTAGCCTAATCTAGTACCCTTGCCTTAACTAGTAGTCCTAACAAGTACCCTTGCCTTAACCAGTAGTCTTCACTAGTACCCTTGCCTTCACTAGTAGTACGTCCTTAACAAGTAGCCTGAACTGGTACCCTTGCCTTAACCAGTACCCTCAACAAGTACCCATGCCTTAACTAGTAGCCTGGCCTTAACTAGTGCCCTTGCATAACTAGTACCCTGGCCTTAACTAGTAGCCTGAACTAGTACACTTGCCTTAAGGAGTACCCTTGCCCGAACTACTCCCCTTAATTAGGACCCTTATTGAGTAACCCAAAGTAGTAGAGTATGGTACGGTGGGGTAGCACAGGGTAGGGAAGTATACGGTGGAACAGAGAAAATAGAAGGAAATAGAATAGAACAGCATAGGTCAGGGTAGGTTAGCTTAGTGCAGGATATGGTAGAGTAGCATAAGATGGAATCGAGAAAATAGAAAAGGAGACTAGAAAAGAGCAGACTAGATTAGGATAGGCTAGGGTGGGGGAGGGTTTTGTAGAATGCAGTAGTGTAGAATGGAATAGAATGGTGTGGCATGGAGTCAAATGGATTCAAACAGAGATGAATAGAGTAGAAAAGAGTTGAATAGAGCCGAATAACGCTGAATAGGACCACATATGACCAAAATGAGCCGAATCGAGTCGAGTCGACCAGATTCGGGATGAATGGAGCCTAGTGGAGCTGAAATGAGCCAAATAGAGACAATCTGAACCCAGCAAAATCAAGCCAAAACACACTTAATTGCATCCTATTGCATCGGATCTCGTCGAATTCCATCAAATCCCACCAAAACGCATCAAATCTCGCGGAATCTCACCGAATCCCATCGAATTGTCTCAAATCGGGTCGAATGGTGTCAAACTGAATGGAATCGAATTAAATTGAATAGATTAGAGTAGTGTAGGTTAGACTGGGATTCAGTAGGGAAGGGCACAGAAGAATAGAATAGAGTAGAACAGAAGAGAATACCAAGAGTAGAATGGAGTAGAGTTGAGTAGAGTGGAATAGTCAGAGTCGGGTAGTGCAGAATATAGATGAATAGATCCAATTCAAGCCGAATCGATTCGAATGGAGAGGAAAGGAGACAAATCGTGATGAATCGAATCGATTAGAATAGATTAGAGTAGGGTAGGGTAGAACAGAATAGAATAGAGTAGAAAAGAGTAGAATGGTGTGGAAGGGAGTTGAATGGAGCCAAATAGAGACAAATAAAGTAGAAAGGGTTGAGTAGAGCTGAACAGGGCTGAATAAGGTTCACTCGAGCCTAATTATGCTGAATTGAGCAGAATCGAGACGAATTGACCCAATTCGAGCCAAATAGAGCTAAATCGAGCCGATTCAAGCCTAATCACATGGAATCGCGTCGAAATGCGTTGAATCGAATAGATTAGAGTAGAGGAGGGTACGGCAGGAGAGGCTAGACTACAACACAACAGAACACAATAGAAAGAAGAGAATAGAATTAAGTAGAGTCGGGTCCAGTAGAATAGAGTCAAATTGAGTTGAAGAGAGCTGAAAAGAGCCAAACAGAGCTGAATACAGCCGAATTGACCAAATTCAAGGTGAATCGAGATGAATCATGTCGAGTCGTTTGAAACGTGTCGAATCGAATCAAATAGATTAGTGTGGGGAAGGTAAGGTTAGGGTAGGGTAGAGAAGAATAGAATAGAGTAGAATAGAACAGAACAGAAAGAATCGAGTAGACTAGAGTCAAATAGAGTCGAATACTGCCAAAAAGAGCCGAATAGAGTGGAAAAGAGCCGAATAGAACCGAATCGAGTTTAATGGAGCAGAAAGGAGATGAATCGAGCCGATACGACCCGAATCAGGTCGAATCCCATTCAAGTGTGTCGAATAGCATAGAACAGATTACAGTAGGCTAAGTTAGGGTAGGGTAGGGTAGGGTAGAATAGAGTGCAGTAGAACAGAACAGAAGAGAACTGAACTGAAAGAATAGGGTCGAGACGAGCAGAGTATAGAAGAGTAGAGTAGAGCAGAGTCGAACATTGCCGAATAGAGCCAAATAGAGCCCAAAAGAGCTAAATGGATAGAAACCAAGACGAATCACGCCGAATCCCGTGGAATCGTGCCGTATCGCGTCGAATCCCGTCGAATTGCATTGAATCTGATCAATTCCAATCCAATCAAATAGAATAGACTACAGTAGGGTAGAGTACAATACAATACAGTAGAGAATAGTTTAGGATGGAGTAGAATGGTGTAGCATGGAGTCGAAAAGAGATAATAGAGTTGAGTAGAGTCTAATAGAGCCGAATAGAGCTGAATAGAGCCTATTCGAGCTGACTGGAGCCGAATGGAGCCGATTAGAGCTGAATCGAACCGATTTGAGCCGATTGGGGATGAATGGAGTGGAAAGGAGCCGATTTGAGCCGAATCGCATCGAGATGCGTGGAATCGAATCCAGTAGAATAGATTAGATTAGGGTAGGATGGAATAGAGTAGACTTGAACACAGTAGAAGAGAATGGAAAGGATACAATAGAATAGAGTAGAAAAGGGTAGAGCAGAGCAGAATAGTGTAGAGTAGAATAGAGTAGAACAGAGTCGAATCAAGCTGAATGGAGACGAAACGAGACAAATCGCGTCGAATGGCGTCGAATCCCATCGAATCAATTACAGTAGGGTATTTTTTTTTTATAGTAGAAGAGCGTAGAATGGAGTAGAATGGTGTGCAATGGAATCGAGTAGAGTAGAAAAGAGCTGAAGAGAGCCGAAGAGGGCCAAAGAGGGCCAAATTGAGCTGAATTGAGCGAAATCGAGCCGAATCCAGTGAATCGAGCCTAATGGAGCCAAATCGAGCCTAATCAAGCTGAATCCACACTATTCGAGACAAATGGAGCCGAATGGACATGAATCACACCGATTCGGCCCCTAGTCGCGTCAAAATTTCTCGAATTCAATTGAATAGACTAGAGTAGGGGAGGTTCGGGTAGGCTAGAGTAGGGTAGAATAGAGTAGAATAGAATAAAACAGAACAGAACACAACAAAATAGAACAGAACAACACAGAACGAATACAGAAAAGAGTAGGCTAGAGTAGAATAGAGGGGAATAGAGTAGAGTAGAATAGATTTGAACAGAGCCAAATCCAGCCGAATCGCGTCGAAATGGGTTGAATCAAATCCAATCAAGTGGATTACAATACCTTAGAGTTGGGTAGCATAGGGTAGGGTAGAATAGAGTAGAATAGTACAGAACAGAGTAGAAACAATACAATAGAGTAGAGAAGAGTAGAATAGAGCTGAATAGAGCCAAATGCAGACAAAATGAGAGGAATCGTGTAGAAGCAAGTAGAGTAAATTAGAGTGGTGTTGGGTAGGGTAGAGCAGAATAGAGTAGAATAGTGTAGAATAGTGTGGAATGAATAGAATGGAGTAGAATGGAGTCAAATAGAAACGAATAGAGTAGAAAAGAGTCGAATAGAGCAGAATAGGGCCGAAGAAGGCCAAATCGAGCAGATTCGAAGCGATTCAAGCCAAAACAAGCTGAATGGAGCCTAACTGAGCCGAATAGAGCCAAATCGAGCCGAATCGAGCCGATTCAAGCTTCATCGCCTCGAATCGCGTTCAACGCGTCAAATCCAATCGAGACGTATAGATTAGAGAAGGGGAGGGGAGGGGAGAATAGAACAGAGTAGAGTGGAATAGAAGAGATTAGAACAGAATAGAAGGAATAGAATCGAGTAGAATCGAGTGGAAAAGAGTAGAGTCGAATACAGTCGAATAGAGCCGAATAAGCTGAATAGAGACGAATGGAGCTGAAGACAGCCGAAAAGAGCTGTATACTGCCGAATCACACCTAATCGAGTGGAATCAAGCAGAATCGCACTGACTGTCACCGAACAGCGTCGAATCGAATCAGGTCGAATCGAGTCGAGTCACATCGTTTTGAATCAAACAAGGTCAAATCGCTTCATATCGTGTCGAATCCCATCGAATCACGTCGAATAACTTCGAATTGCGTCAAACCTCAGAGAATCCTACTGAATCACGTCGAGTCGCATGGAATCTCATCAAATCCCTTCAGATTTGCCGAATCCAGTCAAGTCCTATCAAATCGCTTTGCACGGAATCGAATTGAATCCAATAGATTAAAGTAGGGTAGGTTCGGGTGGGGTGCCGTTGGGTCGGGTAGGGTAGAATAGAATAGAGTACAACAGAATAGGAGAGAATAGAACAGAACAGAAAGAATACAACAGAATAGAATAGAGTCAAAGAGAGAGAACATAGCCGAATTGAGCCGAGTGGAGACAAAACGAGACGAATCACGTCCGGTTGCTTCGAATCGCGTCAAATCAAATCGAATCGATTAGAAGAGATTAGGATAGGGAAGGGTAGAATAGAAGAGAGGAAAATAGTGAGGAATGGAGTTGAACGGAGTCCAATAGAGACGGATAGATATGAACAGAGTACAAAAGAGTCTAATAGAGCAGAATAGGGCCGAATAGGCCCAAATAAGGCCTAATTGAGCAGAATCCAGCAGAATCGATGGAATTCGAGCCTAATCGAGCCGAACGGAGTGAAATGGAGCCAAGTCGAGCCGAATAGAGCCGATTCAAACTGAATCGAGCTGATTCAAGCCTAATCGCGTCAAATCGCGTGGAAATACGTCACATCGAATCTAATCAAATAGATTCGGGAAGGGTAGGGGAGGGGCGGGTGGGTAGAATAGAACAGAATAGTACAGAATAGAATATAGTACAGCAGGGTAGAGTAGAGAGAGTAAAGCAGACAAGAGTAGAGCAGAGTAGAATTGAGTCAAATAGAGTCAAAGAGTGCAGGATATAGCTGAATAGAGCCAATTCTAGCCGAATCGAGTCAAATGGAAACAAAACGAGATGAATCACACCGAATTGCTCCGAATCGCATCCAATCGAATAGATTAGAGTATTGTAGGGTAGAGTAGAATAGTGTAGAATGGAGAAGAGTGGAGTCAAATGGAGTCGAACAGAGACAAATAGAGTAGAAAAGAGTCGAATCGAGCCAAATAGGGCCGAATAAGGCTGAACCGAGTGGAAACGAGCTGAATTGAAGCGATTCGAGCCAAATCGAGCTGAATCGAGCTGATGTTGCGGAATCGAGCCGACTCAAGCGTGATGGTGTCCGGTCGCATCGAAATGCTTTGAATCGAATCAAATGGAATCGATTAGAATAGGTTAGGGTAGGGTAGTTTATGATAGGAAGACTAGGGTAGATGCAAGTAGACTACATTAGAGTAGACAAGAGAAGGCTAGAGTAGAAGCCTAGACTAGTAAGCTGGACTAGTCAGCTAGACTAGTGGCATAGAGCAGTAGCCTAGACAACTAGTCTTGAAGAGTACCCTAAGTCAGTAAGCTGAACGAGTACCCTTGCCTGAACTCTTAGCCTAATCTAGTACCCTTGCCTTAACTAGTAGTCCTAACAAGTACCCTTGCCTTAACCAGTAGTCTTCACTAGTACCCTTGCCTTCACTAGTAGTACGTCCTTAACAAGTAGCCTGAACTGGTACCCTTGCCTTAACCAGTACCCTCAACAAGTACCCATGCCTTAACTAGTAGCCTGGCCTTAACTAGTGCCCTTGCATAACTAGTACCCTGGCCTTAACTAGTAGCCTGAACTAGTACACTTGCCTTAAGGAGTACCCTTGCCCGAACTACTCCCCTTAATTAGGACCCTTATTGAGTAACCCAAAGTAGTAGAGTATGGTACGGTGGGGTAGCACAGGGTAGGGAAGTATACGGTGGAACAGAGAAAATAGAAGGAAATAGAATAGAACAGCATAGGTCAGGGTAGGTTAGCTTAGTGCAGGATATGGTAGAGTAGCATAAGATGGAATCGAGAAAATAGAAAAGGAGACTAGAAAAGAGCAGACTAGATTAGGATAGGCTAGGGTGGGGGAGGGTTTTGTAGAATGCAGTAGTGTAGAATGGAATAGAATGGTGTGGCATGGAGTCAAATGGATTCAAACAGAGATGAATAGAGTAGAAAAGAGTTGAATAGAGCCGAATAACGCTGAATAGGACCACATATGACCAAAATGAGCCGAATCGAGTCGAGTCGACCAGATTCGGGATGAATGGAGCCTAGTGGAGCTGAAATGAGCCAAATAGAGACAATCTGAACCCAGCAAAATCGAGCCAAAACACACTTAATTGCATCCTATTGCATCGGATCTCGTCGAATTCCATCAAATCCCACCAAAACGCATCAAATCTCGCGGAATCTCACCGAATCCCATCGAATTGTCTCAAATCGGGTCGAATGGTGTCAAACTGAATGGAATCGAATTAAATTGAATAGATTAGAGTAGTGTAGGTTAGACTGGGATTCAGTAGGGAAGGGCACAGAAGAATAGAATAGAGTAGAACAGAAGAGAATACCAAGAGTAGAACGGAGTAGAGTTGAGTAGAGTGGAATAGTCAGAGTCGGGTAGTGCAGAATATAGATGAATAGATCCAATTCAAGCCGAATCGATTCGAATGGAGAGGAAAGGAGACAAATCGTGATGAATCGAATCGATTAGAATAGATTAGAGTAGGGTAGGGTAGAACAGAATAGAATAGAGTAGAAAAGAGTAGAATGGTGTGGAAGGGAGTTGAATGGAGCCAAATAGAGACAAATAAAGTAGAAAGGGTTGAGTAGAGCTGAACAGGGCTGAATAAGGTTCACTCGAGCCTAATTATGCTGAATTGAGCAGAATCGAGACGAATTGACCCAATTCGAGCCAAATAGAGCTAAATCGAGCCGATTCAAGCCTAATCACATGGAATCGCGTCGAAATGCGTTGAATCGAATAGATTAGAGTAGAGGAGGGTACGGCAGGAGAGGCTAGACTACAACACAACAGAACACAATAGAAAGAAGAGAATAGAATTAAGTAGAGTCGGGTCCAGTAGAATAGAGTCAAATTGAGTTGAAGAGAGCTGAAAAGAGCCAAACAGAGCTGAATACAGCCGAATTGACCAAATTCAAGGTGAATCGAGATGAATCATGTCGAGTCGTTTGAAACGTGTCGAATCGAATCAAATAGATTAGTGTGGGGAAGGTAAGGTTAGGGTAGGGTAGAGAAGAATAGAATAGAGTAGAATAGAACAGAACAGAAAGAATCGAGTAGACTAGAGTCAAATAGAGTCGAATACTGCCAAAAAGAGCCGAATAGAGTGGAAAAGAGCCGAATAGAACCGAATCGAGTTTAATGGAGCAGAAAGGAGATGAATCGAGCCGATACGACCCGAATCAGGTCGAATCCCATTCAAGTGTGTCGAATAGCATAGAACAGATTACAGTAGGCTAAGTTAGGGTAGGGTAGGGTAGGGTAGAATAGAGTGCAGTAGAACAGAACAGAAGAGAACTGAACTGAAAGAATAGGGTCGAGACGAGCAGAGTATAGAAGAGTAGAGTAGAGCAGAGTCGAACATTGCCGAATAGAGCCAAATAGAGCCCAAAAGAGCTAAATGGATAGAAACCAAGACGAATCACGCCGAATCCCGTGGAATCGTGCCGTATCGCGTCGAATCCCGTCGAATTGCATTGAATCTGATCAATTCCAATCCAATCAAATAGAATAGACTACAGTAGGGTAGAGTACAATACAATACAGTAGAGAATAGTTTAGGATGGAGTAGAATGGTGTAGCATGGAGTCGAAAAGAGATAATAGAGTTGAGTAGAGTCTAATAGAGCCGAATAGAGCTGAATAGAGCCTATTCGAGCTGACTGGAGCCGAATGGAGCCGATTAGAGCTGAATCGAACCGATTTGAGCCGATTGGGGATGAATGGAGTGGAAAGGAGCCGATTTGAGCCGAATCGCATCGAGATGCGTGGAATCGAATCCAGTAGAATAGATTAGATTAGGGTAGGATGGAATAGAGTAGACTTGAACACAGTAGAAGAGAATGGAAAGGATACAATAGAATAGAGTAGAAAAGGGTAGAGCAGAGCAGAATAGTGTAGAGTAGAATAGAGTAGAACAGAGTCGAATCAAGCTGAATGGAGACGAAACGAGACAAATCGCGTCGAATGGCGTCGAATCCCATCGAATCAATTACAGTAGGGTATTTTTTTTTTATAGTAGAAGAGCGTAGAATGGAGTAGAATGGTGTGCAATGGAATCGAGTAGAGTAGAAAAGAGCTGAAGAGAGCCGAAGAGGGCCAAAGAGGGCCAAATTGAGCTGAATTGAGCGAAATCGAGCCGAATCCAGTGAATCGAGCCTAATGGAGCCAAATCGAGCCTAATCAAGCTGAATCCACACTATTCGAGACAAATGGAGCCGAATGGACATGAATCACACCGATTCGGCCCCTAGTCGCGTCAAAATTTCTCGAATTCAATTGAATAGACTAGAGTAGGGGAGGTTCGGGTAGGCTAGAGTAGGGTAGAATAGAGTAGAATAGAATAAAACAGAACAGAACACAACAAAATAGAACAGAACAACACAGAACGAATACAGAAAAGAGTAGGCTAGAGTAGAATAGAGGGGAATAGAGTAGAGTAGAATAGATTTGAACAGAGCCAAATCCAGCCGAATCGCGTCGAAATGGGTTGAATCAAATCCAATCAAGTGGATTACAATACCTTAGAGTTGGGTAGCATAGGGTAGGGTAGAATAGAGTAGAATAGTACAGAACAGAGTAGAAACAATACAATAGAGTAGAGAAGAGTAGAATAGAGCTGAATAGAGCCAAATGCAGACAAAATGAGAGGAATCGTGTAGAAGCAAGTAGAGTAAATTAGAGTGGTGTTGGGTAGGGTAGAGCAGAATAGAGTAGAATAGTGTAGAATAGTGTGGAATGAATAGAATGGAGTAGAATGGAGTCAAATAGAAACGAATAGAGTAGAAAAGAGTCGAATAGAGCAGAATAGGGCCGAAGAAGGCCAAATCGAGCAGATTCGAAGCGATTCAAGCCAAAACAAGCTGAATGGAGCCTAACTGAGCCGAATAGAGCCAAATCGAGCCGAATCGAGCCGATTCAAGCTTCATCGCCTCGAATCGCGTTCAACGCGTCAAATCCAATCGAGACGTATAGATTAGAGAAGGGGAGGGGAGGGGAGAATAGAACAGAGTAGAGTGGAATAGAAGAGATTAGAACAGAATAGAAGGAATAGAATCGAGTAGAATCGAGTGGAAAAGAGTAGAGTCGAATACAGTCGAATAGAGCCGAATAAGCTGAATAGAGACGAATGGAGCTGAAGACAGCCGAAAAGAGCTGTATACTGCCGAATCACACCTAATCGAGTGGAATCAAGCAGAATCGCACTGACTGTCACCGAACAGCGTCGAATCGAATCAGGTCGAATCGAGTCGAGTCACATCGTTTTGAATCAAACAAGGTCAAATCGCTTCATATCGTGTCGAATCCCATCGAATCACGTCGAATAACTTCGAATTGCGTCAAACCTCAGAGAATCCTACTGAATCACGTCGAGTCGCATGGAATCTCATCAAATCCCTTCAGATTTGCCGAATCCAGTCAAGTCCTATCAAATCGCTTTGCACGGAATCGAATTGAATCCAATAGATTAAAGTAGGGTAGGTTCGGGTGGGGTGCCGTTGGGTCGGGTAGGGTAGAATAGAATAGAGTACAACAGAATAGGAGAGAATAGAACAGAACAGAAAGAATACAACAGAATAGAATAGAGTCAAAGAGAGAGAACATAGCCGAATTGAGCCGAGTGGAGACAAAACGAGACGAATCACGTCCGGTTGCTTCGAATCGCGTCAAATCAAATCGAATCGATTAGAAGAGATTAGGATAGGGAAGGGTAGAATAGAAGAGAGGAAAATAGTGAGGAATGGAGTTGAACGGAGTCCAATAGAGACGGATAGATATGAACAGAGTACAAAAGAGTCTAATAGAGCAGAATAGGGCCGAATAGGCCCAAATAAGGCCTAATTGAGCAGAATCCAGCAGAATCGATGGAATTCGAGCCTAATCGAGCCGAACGGAGTGAAATGGAGCCAAGTCGAGCCGAATAGAGCCGATTCAAACTGAATCGAGCTGATTCAAGCCTAATCGCGTCAAATCGCGTGGAAATACGTCACATCGAATCTAATCAAATAGATTCGGGAAGGGTAGGGGAGGGGCGGGTGGGTAGAATAGAACAGAATAGTACAGAATAGAATATAGTACAGCAGGGTAGAGTAGAGAGAGTAAAGCAGACAAGAGTAGAGCAGAGTAGAATTGAGTCAAATAGAGTCAAAGAGTGCAGGATATAGCTGAATAGAGCCAATTCTAGCCGAATCGAGTCAAATGGAAACAAAACGAGATGAATCACACCGAATTGCTCCGAATCGCATCCAATCGAATAGATTAGAGTATTGTAGGGTAGAGTAGAATAGTGTAGAATGGAGAAGAGTGGAGTCAAATGGAGTCGAACAGAGACAAATAGAGTAGAAAAGAGTCGAATCGAGCCAAATAGGGCCGAATAAGGCTGAACCGAGTGGAAACGAGCTGAATTGAAGCGATTCGAGCCAAATCGAGCTGAATCGAGCTGATGTTGCGGAATCGAGCCGACTCAAGCGTGATGGTGTCCGGTCGCATCGAAATGCTTTGAATCGAATCAAATGGAATCGATTAGAATAGGTTAGGGTAGGGTAGTTTATGATAGGAAGACTAGGGTAGATGCAAGTAGACTACATTAGAGTAGACAAGAGAAGGCTAGAGTAGAAGCCTAGACTAGTAAGCTGGACTAGTCAGCTAGACTAGTGGCATAGAGCAGTAGCCTAGACAACTAGTCTTGAAGAGTACCCTAAGTCAGTAAGCTGAACGAGTACCCTTGCCTGAACTCTTAGCCTAATCTAGTACCCTTGCCTTAACTAGTAGTCCTAACAAGTACCCTTGCCTTAACCAGTAGTCTTCACTAGTACCCTTGCCTTCACTAGTAGTACGTCCTTAACAAGTAGCCTGAACTGGTACCCTTGCCTTAACCAGTACCCTCAACAAGTACCCATGCCTTAACTAGTAGCCTGGCCTTAACTAGTGCCCTTGCATAACTAGTACCCTGGCCTTAACTAGTAGCCTGAACTAGTACACTTGCCTTAAGGAGTACCCTTGCCCGAACTACTCCCCTTAATTAGGACCCTTATTGAGTAACCCAAAGTAGTAGAGTATGGTACGGTGGGGTAGCACAGGGTAGGGAAGTATACGGTGGAACAGAGAAAATAGAAGGAAATAGAATAGAACAGCATAGGTCAGGGTAGGTTAGCTTAGTGCAGGATATGGTAGAGTAGCATAAGATGGAATCGAGAAAATAGAAAAGGAGACTAGAAAAGAGCAGACTAGATTAGGATAGGCTAGGGTGGGGGAGGGTTTTGTAGAATGCAGTAGTGTAGAATGGAATAGAATGGTGTGGCATGGAGTCAAATGGATTCAAACAGAGATGAATAGAGTAGAAAAGAGTTGAATAGAGCCGAATAACGCTGAATAGGACCACATATGACCAAAATGAGCCGAATCGAGTCGAGTCGACCAGATTCGGGATGAATGGAGCCTAGTGGAGCTGAAATGAGCCAAATAGAGACAATCTGAACCCAGCAAAATCGAGCCAAAACACACTTAATTGCATCCTATTGCATCGGATCTCGTCGAATTCCATCAAATCCCACCAAAACGCATCAAATCTCGCGGAATCTCACCGAATCCCATCGAATTGTCTCAAATCGGGTCGAATGGTGTCAAACTGAATGGAATCGAATTAAATTGAATAGATTAGAGTAGTGTAGGTTAGACTGGGATTCAGTAGGGAAGGGCACAGAAGAATAGAATAGAGTAGAACAGAAGAGAATACCAAGAGTAGAACGGAGTAGAGTTGAGTAGAGTGGAATAGTCAGAGTCGGGTAGTGCAGAATATAGATGAATAGATCCAATTCAAGCCGAATCGATTCGAATGGAGAGGAAAGGAGACAAATCGTGATGAATCGAATCGATTAGAATAGATTAGAGTAGGGTAGGGTAGAACAGAATAGAATAGAGTAGAAAAGAGTAGAATGGTGTGGAAGGGAGTTGAATGGAGCCAAATAGAGACAAATAAAGTAGAAAGGGTTGAGTAGAGCTGAACAGGGCTGAATAAGGTTCACTCGAGCCTAATTATGCTGAATTGAGCAGAATCGAGACGAATTGACCCAATTCGAGCCAAATAGAGCTAAATCGAGCCGATTCAAGCCTAATCACATGGAATCGCGTCGAAATGCGTTGAATCGAATAGATTAGAGTAGAGGAGGGTACGGCAGGAGAGGCTAGACTACAACACAACAGAACACAATAGAAAGAAGAGAATAGAATTAAGTAGAGTCGGGTCCAGTAGAATAGAGTCAAATTGAGTTGAAGAGAGCTGAAAAGAGCCAAACAGAGCTGAATACAGCCGAATTGACCAAATTCAAGGTGAATCGAGATGAATCATGTCGAGTCGTTTGAAACGTGTCGAATCGAATCAAATAGATTAGTGTGGGGAAGGTAAGGTTAGGGTAGGGTAGAGAAGAATAGAATAGAGTAGAATAGAACAGAACAGAAAGAATCGAGTAGACTAGAGTCAAATAGAGTCGAATACTGCCAAAAAGAGCCGAATAGAGTGGAAAAGAGCCGAATAGAACCGAATCGAGTTTAATGGAGCAGAAAGGAGATGAATCGAGCCGATACGACCCGAATCAGGTCGAATCCCATTCAAGTGTGTCGAATAGCATAGAACAGATTACAGTAGGCTAAGTTAGGGTAGGGTAGGGTAGGGTAGGGTAGAATAGAGTGCAGTAGAACAGAACAGAAGAGAACTGAACTGAAAGAATAGGGTCGAGACGAGCAGAGTATAGAAGAGTAGAGTAGAGCAGAGTCGAACATTGCCGAATAGAGCCAAATAGAGCCCAAAAGAGCTAAATGGATAGAAACCAAGACGAATCACGCCGAATCCCGTGGAATCGTGCCGTATCGCGTCGAATCCCGTCGAATTGCATTGAATCTGATCAATTCCAATCCAATCAAATAGAATAGACTACAGTAGGGTAGAGTACAATACAATACAGTAGAGAATAGTTTAGGATGGAGTAGAATGGTGTAGCATGGAGTCGAAAAGAGATAATAGAGTTGAGTAGAGTCTAATAGAGCCGAATAGAGCTGAATAGAGCCTATTCGAGCTGACTGGAGCCGAATGGAGCCGATTAGAGCTGAATCGAACCGATTTGAGCCGATTGGGGATGAATGGAGTGGAAAGGAGCCGATTTGAGCCGAATCGCATCGAGATGCGTGGAATCGAATCCAGTAGAATAGATTAGATTAGGGTAGGATGGAATAGAGTAGACTTGAACACAGTAGAAGAGAATGGAAAGGATACAATAGAATAGAGTAGAAAAGGGTAGAGCAGAGCAGAATAGTGTAGAGTAGAATAGAGTAGAACAGAGTCGAATCAAGCTGAATGGAGACGAAACGAGACAAATCGCGTCGAATGGCGTCGAATCCCATCGAATCAATTACAGTAGGGTATTTTTTTTTTATAGTAGAAGAGCGTAGAATGGAGTAGAATGGTGTGCAATGGAATCGAGTAGAGTAGAAAAGAGCTGAAGAGAGCCGAAGAGGGCCAAAGAGGGCCAAATCGAGCTGAATTGAGCGAAATCGAGCCGAATCCAGTGAATCGAGCCTAATGGAGCCAAATCGAGCCTAATCGAGCTGAATCCACACTATTCGAGACAAATGGAGCCGAATGGACATGAATCACACCGATTCGGCCCCTAGTCGCGTCAAAATTTCTCGAATTCAATTGAATAGACTAGACTAGGGGAGGTTCGGGTAGGCTAGAGTAGGGTAGAATAGAGTAGAATAGAATAAAACAGAACAGAACACAACAAAATAGAACAGAACAACACAGAACGAATACAGAAAAGAGTAGGCTAGAGTAGAATAGAGGGGAATAGAGTAGAGTAGAATAGATTTGAACAGAGCCAAATCCAGCCGAATCGCGTCGAAATGGGTTGAATCAAATCCAATCAAGTGGATTACAATACCTTAGAGTTGGGTAGCATAGGGTAGGGTAGAATAGAGTAGAATAGTACAGAACAGAGTAGAAACAATACAATAGAGTAGAGAAGAGTAGAATAGAGCTGAATAGAGCCAAATGCAGACAAAATGAGAGGAATCGTGGAGAAGCAAGTAGAGTAAATTAGAGTGGTGTTGGGTAGGGTAGAGCAGAATAGAGTAGAATAGTGTAGAATAGTGTGGAATGAATAGAATGGAGTAGAATGGAGTCAAATAGAAACGAATAGAGTAGAAAAGAGTCGAATAGAGCAGAATAGGGCCGAAGAAGGCCAAATCGAGCAGATTCGAAGCGATTCAAGCCAAAACAAGCTGAATGGAGCCTAACTGAGCCGAATAGAGCCAAATCGAGCCGAATCGAGCCGATTCAAGCTTCATCGCCTCGAATCGCGTTCAACGCGTCAAATCCAATCGAGACGTATAGATTAGAGAAGGGGAGGGGAGGGGAGGGGAGAATAGAACAGAGTAGAGTGGAATAGAAGAGATTAGAACAGAATAGAAGGAATAGAATCGAGTAGAATCGAGTGGAAAAGAGTAGAGTCGAATACAGTCGAATAGAGCCGAATAAGCTGAATAGAGACGAATGGAGCTGAAGACAGCCGAAAAGAGCTGTATACTGCCGAATCACACCTAATCGAGTGGAATCAAGCAGAATCGCACTGACTGTCACCGAACAGCGTCGAATCGAATCAGGTCGAATCGAGTCGAGTCACATCGTTTTGAATCAAACAAGGTCAAATCGCTTCATATCGTGTCGAATCCCATCGAATCATGTCGAATAACTTCGAATTGCGTCAAACCTCAGAGAATCCTACTGAATCACGTCGAGTCGCATGGAATCTCATCAAATCCCTTCAGATTTGCCGAATCCAGTCAAGTCCTATCAAATCGCTTTGCACGGAATCGAATTGAATCCAATAGATTAAAGTAGGGTAGGTTCGGGTGGGGTGCCGTTGGGTCGGGTAGGGTAGAATAGAATAGAGTACAACAGAATAGGAGAGAATAGAACAGAACAGAAAGAATACAACAGAATAGAATAGAGTCAAAGAGAGAGAACATAGCCGAATTGAGCCGAGTGGAGACAAAACGAGACGAATCACGTCCGGTTGCTTCGAATCGCGTCAAATCAAATCGAATCGATTAGAAGAGATTAGGGTAGGGAAGGGTAGAATAGAAGAGAGGAAAATAGTGAGGAATGGAGTTGAACGGAGTCCAATAGAGAGGGGTAGATATGAATAGAGTACAAAAGAGTCTAATAGAGCAGAATAGGGCCGAATAGGCCCAAATAAGGCCTAATTGAGCAGAATCCAGCAGAATCGATGGAATTCGAGCCTAATCGAGCCGAACGGAGTGAAATGGAGCCAAGTCGAGCCGAATAGAGCCGATTCGAACTGAATCGAGCTGATTCAAGCCTAATCGCGTCAAATCGCGTGGAAATACGTCATATCGAATCTAATCAAATAGATTCGGGAAGGGTAGGGGAGGGGCGAGTGGGTAGAATAGAACAGAGTAGTACAGAATAGAATATAGTACAGTAGGGTAGAGTAGAGAGAGTAAAGCAGACAAGAGTAGAGCAGAGTAGAATTGAGTCAAATAGAGTCAAAGAGTGCAGGATATAGCTGAATAGAGCCAATTCTGGCCGAATCGAGTCAAATGGAAACAAAACGAGATGAATCACACCGAATTGCTCCGAATCGCATCCAATCGAATAGATTAGAGTATCGTAGGGTAGAGTAGAATAGCGTGGAATGGAGAAGAGTGGAGTCAAATGGAGTCGAACAGAGACAAATAGAGTAGAAAAGAGTCGAATCGAGCCAAATAGGGCCGAATAAGGCTGAACCGAGTGGAAACGAGCTGAATTGAAGCGATTCGAGCCAAATCGAGCTGAATCGAGCTGATGTTGCGGAACCGAGCCGACTCAAGCGTGATGGTGTCCGGTCGCATCGAAATGCTTTGAATTGAATCAAATGGAATCGATTAGAATAGGTTAGGGTAGGGTAGTTTATGATAGGAAGGCTAGGGTAGATGCAAGTAGACTACATTAGAGTAGACGAGAGAAGGCTAGAGTAGAAGCCTAGACTAGTAAGCTGGACTAGTCAGCTAGACTAGTGGCATAGAGCAGTAGCCTAGACAACTAGTCTTGAAGAGTACCCTAAGTCAGTAATCTGAACGAGTACCCTTGCCTGAACTCTTAGCCTAATGTAGTACCCTTGCCTTAACTAGTAGTCCTAACAAGTACCCTTGCCTTAACCAGTAGTCTTCACTAGTACCCTTGCCTTCACTAGTAGTACGTCCTTAACAAGTAGCCTGAACTGGTACCCTTGCCTTAACCAGCACCCTCAACAAGTACCCATGCCTTAACTAGTAGCCTGGCCTTAACTAGTGCCCTTGCATAACTAGTACCCTGGCCTTAACTAGTAGCCTGAACTAGTACACTTGCCTTAAGGAGTACCCTTGCCCGAACTACTCCCCTTAATTAGGACCCTTATTGAGTAACCCAAAGTAGTAGAGTATGGTACGGTGGGGTAGCATAGGGTAGGGAAGCATACGGTGGAACAGAGAAAATAGAAGGAAATAGAATAGAACAGCATAGGTCAGGGTAGGTTAGCTTAGTGTAGGGTATGGTAGAGTAGCATAGGATGGAATAGAGAAAATAGAAAAGGAGACTAGAAAAGAGCAGACTAGATTAGGATAGGCTAGGGTGGGGGAGGGTTTTGTAGAATACAGTAGTGTAGAATGGAATAGAATGGTGTGGCATGGAGTCAGATGGATTCAAACAGAGATGAATAGGGTAGAAAAGAGTTGAATAGAGCCGAATAACGCTGAATAGGACCACATATGACCAAAATGAGCCGAATCGAGTTGAGTCGACCAGATTCGGGATGAATGGAGCCTAGTGGAGCTGAAATGAGCCAAATAGAGACAATCTGAACCCAGCAAAATCGAGCCAAAACACACTTAATTGCATCCTATTGCATCGGATCTCGTCGAATTCCATCAAATCCCACCAAAACGCATCAAATCTCGCGGAATCTCACCGAATCCCATCGAATTGTCTCAAATCGGGTCGAATGGTGTCAAACTGAATGGAATCGAATTAAATTGAATAGATTAGAGTAGTGTAGGTTAGACTGGGATTCAGTAGGGAAGGGCACAGAAGAATAGAATAGAGTAGAACAGAAGAGAATACCAAGAGTAGAACGGAGTAGAGTTGAGTAGAGTGGAATAGTCAGAGTCGGGTAGTGCAGAATATAGATGAATAGATCCAATTCAAGCCGAATCGATTCGAATGGAGAGGAAAGGAGACAAATCGTGATGAATCGAATCGATTAGAATAGATTAGAGTAGGGTAGGGTAGAACAGAATAGAATAGAGTAGAAAAGAGTAGAATGGTGTGGAAGGGAGTTGAATGGAGCCAAATAGAGACAAATAAAGTAGAAAGGGTTGAGTAGAGCTGAACAGGGCTGAATAAGGTTCACTCGAGCCTAATTATGCTGAATTGAGCAGAATCGAGACGAATTGACCCAATTCGAGCCAAATAGAGCTAAATCGAGCCGATTCAAGCCTAATCACATGGAATCGCGTCGAAATGCGTTGAATCGAATAGATTAGAGTAGAGGAGGGTACGGCAGGAGAGGCTAGACTACAACACAACAGAACACAATAGAAAGAAGAGAATAGAATTAAGTAGAGTCGGGTCCAGTAGAATAGAGTCAAATTGAGTTGAAGAGAGCTGAAAAGAGCCAAACAGAGCTGAATACAGCCGAATTGACCAAATTCAAGGTGAATCGAGATGAATCATGTCGAGTCGTTTGAAACGTGTCGAATCGAATCAAATAGATTAGTGTGGGGAAGGTAAGGTTAGGGTAGGGTAGAGAAGAATAGAATAGAGTAGAATAGAACAGAACAGAAAGAATCGAGTAGACTAGAGTCAAATAGAGTCGAATACTGCCAAAAAGAGCCGAATAGAGTGGAAAAGAGCCGAATAGAACCGAATCGAGTTTAATGGAGCAGAAAGGAGATGAATCGAGCCGATACGACCCGAATCAGGTCGAATTCCATTCAAGTGTGTCGAATAGCATAGAACAGATTACAGTAGGCTAAGTTAGGGTAGGGTAGGGTAGGGTAGAATAGAGTGCAGTAGAACAGAACAGAAGAGAACTGAACTGAAAGAATAGGGTCGAGACGAGCAGAGTATAGAAGAGTAGAGTAGAGCAGAGTTGAACATTGCCGAATAGAGCCAAATAGAGCCCAAAAGAGCTAAATGGATAGAAACCAAGACGAATCACGCCGAATCCCGTGGAATCGTGCCGTATCGCGTCGAATCCCGTCGAATTGCATTGAATCTGATCAATTCCAATCCAATCAAATAGAATAGACTACAGTAGGGTAGAGTACAATACAATACAGTAGAGAATAGTTTAGGATGGAGTAGAATGGTGTAGCATGGAGTCGAAAAGAGATAATAGAGTTGAGTAGAGTCTAATAGAGCCGAATAGAGCTGAATAGAGCCTATTCGAGCTGACTGGAGCCGAATGGAGCCGATTAGAGCTGAATCGAACCGATTTGAGCCGATTGGGGATGAATGGAGTGGAAAGGAGCCGATTTGAGCCGAATCGCATCGAGATGCGTGGAATCGAATCCAGTAGAATAGATTAGATTAGGGTAGGATGGAATAGAGTAGACTTGAACACAGTAGAAGAGAATGGAAAGGATACAATAGAATAGAGTAGAAAAGGGTAGAGCAGAGCAGAATAGTGTAGAGTAGAATAGAGTAGAGTAGAACAGAGTCGAATCAAGCTGAATGGAGACGAAACGAGACAAATCGCGTCGAATGGCATCGAATCCCATCGAATCAATTACAGTAGGGTATTTTTTTTTTATAGTAGAAGAGCGTAGAATGGAGTAGAATGGTGTGCAATGGAATCGAGTAGAGTAGAAAAGAGCTGAAGAGAGCCGAAGAGGGCCAAAGAGGGCCAAATCGAGCTGAATTGAGCGAAATCGAGCCGAATCCAGTGAATCGAGCCTAATGGAGCCAAATCGAGCCTAATCGAGCTGAATCCACACTATTCGAGACAAATGGAGCCGAATGGACATGAATCACACCGATTCGGCCCCTAGTCGCGTCAAAATTTCTCGAATTCAATTGAATAGACTAGACTAGGGGAGGTTCGGGTAGGCTAGAGTAGGGTAGAATAGAGTAGAATAGAATAAAACAGAACAGAACACAACAAAATAGAACAGAACAACACAGAACGAATACAGAAAAGAGTAGGCTAGAGTAGAATAGAGGGGAATAGAGTAGAGTAGAATAGATTTGAACAGAGCCAAATCCAGCCGAATCGCGTCGAAATGGGTTGAATCAAATCCAATCAAGTGGATTACAATACCTTAGAGTTGGGTAGCATAGGGTAGGGTAGAATAGAGTAGAATAGTACAGAACAGAGTAGAAACAATACAATAGAGTAGAGAAGAGTAGAATAGAGCTGAATAGAGCCAAATGCAGACAAAATGAGAGGAATCGTGGAGAAGCAAGTAGAGTAAATTAGAGTGGTGTTGGGTAGGGTAGAGCAGAATAGAGTAGAATAGTGTAGAATAGTGTGGAATGAATAGAATGGAGTAGAATGGAGTCAAATAGAAACGAATAGAGTAGAAAAGAGTCGAATAGAGCAGAATAGGGCCGAAGAAGGCCAAATCGAGCAGATTCGAAGCGATTCAAGCCAAAACAAGCTGAATGGAGCCTAACTGAGCCGAATAGAGCCAAATCGAGCCGAATCGAGCCGATTCAAGCTTCATCGCCTCGAATCGCGTTCAACGCGTCAAATCCAATCGAGACGTATAGATTAGAGAAGGGGAGGGGAGGGGAGGGGAGAATAGAACAGAGTAGAGTGGAATAGAAGAGATTAGAACAGAATAGAAGGAATAGAATCGAGTAGAATCGAGTGGAAAAGAGTAGAGTCGAATACAGTCGAATAGAGCCGAATAAGCTGAATAGAGACGAATGGAGCTGAAGACAGCCGAAAAGAGCTGTATACTGCCGAATCACACCTAATCGAGTGGAATCAAGCAGAATCGCACTGACTGTCACCGAACAGCGTCGAATCGAATCAGGTCGAATCGAGTCGAGTCACATCGTTTTGAATCAAACAAGGTCAAATCGCTTCATATCGTGTCGAATCCCATCGAATCACGTCGAATAACTTCGAATTGCGTCAAACCTCAGAGAATCCTACTGAATCACGTCGAGTCGCATGGAATCTCATCAAATCCCTTCAGATTTGCCGAATCCAGTCAAGTCCTATCAAATCGCTTTGCACGGAATCGAATTGAATCCAATAGATTAAAGTAGGGTAGGTTCGGGTGGGGTGCCGTTGGGTCGGGTAGGGTAGAATAGAATAGAGTACAACAGAATAGGAGAGAATAGAACAGAACAGAAAGAATACAACAGAATAGAATAGAGTCAAAGGGAGAGAACATAGCCGAATTGAGCCGAGTGGAGACAAAACGAGACGAATCACGTCCGGTTGCTTCGAATCGCGTCAAATCAAATCGAATCGATTAGAAGAGATTAGGGTAGGGAAGGGTAGAATAGAAGAGAGGAAAATAGTGAGGAATGGAGTTGAACGGAGTCCAATAGAGAGGGGTAGATATGAATAGAGTACAAAAGAGTCTAATAGAGCAGAATAGGGCCGAATAGGCCCAAATAAGGCCTAATTGAGCAGAATCCAGCAGAATCGATGGAATTCGAGCCTAATCGAGCCGAACGGAGTGAAATGGAGCCAAGTCGAGCCGAATAGAGCCGATTCGAACTGAATCGAGCTGATTCAAGCCTAATCGCGTCAAATCGCGTGGAAATACGTCATATCGAATCTAATCAAATAGATTCGGGAAGGGTAGGGGAGGGGCGAGTGGGTAGAATAGAACAGAGTAGTACAGAATAGAATATAGTACAGTAGGGTAGAGTAGAGAGAGTAAAGCAGACAAGAGTAGAGCAGAGTAGAATTGAGTCAAATAGAGTCAAAGAGTGCAGGATATAGCTGAATAGAGCCAATTCTGGCCGAATCGAGTCAAATGGAAACAAAACGAGATGAATCACACCGAATTGCTCCGAATCGCATCCAATCGAATAGATTAGAGTATCGTAGGGTAGAGTAGAATAGCGTAGAATGGAGAAGAGTGGAGTCAAATGGAGTCGAACAGAGACAAATAGAGTAGAAAAGAGTCGAATCGAGCCAAATAGGGCCGAATAAGGCTGAACCGAGTGGAAACGAGCTGAATTGAAGCGATTCGAGCCAAATCGAGCTGAATCGAGCTGATGTTGCGGAACCGAGCCGACTCAAGCGTGATGGTGTCCGGTCGCATCGAAATGCTTTGAATCGAATCAAATGGAATCGATTAGAATAGGTTAGGGTAGGGTAGTTTATGATAGGAAGGCTAGGGTAGATGCAAGTAGACTACATTAGAGTAGACGAGAGAAGGCTAGAGTAGAAGCCTAGACTAGTAAGCTGGACTAGTCAGCTAGACTAGTGGCATAGAGCAGTAGCCTAGACAACTAGTCTTGAAGAGTACCCTAAGTCAGTAATCTGAACGAGTACCCTTGCCTGAACTCTTAGCCTAATGTAGTACCCTTGCCTTAACTAGTAGTCCTAACAAGTACCCTTGCCTTAACCAGTAGTCTTCACTAGTACCCTTGCCTTCACTAGTAGTACGTCCTTAACAAGTAGCCTGAACTGGTACCCTTGCCTTAACCAGTACCCTCAACAAGTACCCATGCCTTAACTAGTAGCCTGGCCTTAACTAGTGCCCTTGCATAACTAGTACCCTGGCCTTGACTAGTAGCCTGAACTAGTACACTTGCCTTAAGGAGTACCCTTGCCCGAACTACTCCCCTTAATTAGGACCCTTATTGAGTAACCCAAAGTAGTAGAGTATGGTACGGTGGGGTAGCATAGGGTAGGGAAGCATACGGTGGAACAGAGAAAATAGAAGGAAATAGAATAGAACAGCATAGGTCAGGGTAGGTTAGCTTAGTGTAGGGTATGGTAGAGTAGCATAGGATGGAATAGAGAAAATAGAAAAGGAGACTAGAAAAGAGCAGACTAGATTAGGATAGGCTAGGGTGGGGGAGGGTTTTGTAGAATACAGTAGTGTAGAATGGAATAGAATGGTGTGGCATGGAGTCAGATGGATTCAAACAGAGATGAATAGAGTAGAAAAGAGTTGAATAGAGCCGAATAACGCTGAATAGGACCACATATGACCAAAATGAGCCGAATCGAGTTGAGTCGACCAGATTCGGGATGAATGGAGCCTAGTGGAGCTGAAATGAGCCAAATAGAGACAATCTGAACCCAGCAAAATCGAGCCAAAACACACTTAATTGCATCCTATTGCATCGGATCTCGTCGAATTCCATCAAATCCCACCAAAACGCATCAAATCTCACGGAATCTCACCGAATCCCATCGAATTGTCTCAAATCGGGTCGAATGGTGTCAAACTGAATGGAATCGAATTAAATTGAATAGATTAGAGTAGTGTAGGTTAGACTGGGATTCAGTAGGGAAGGGCACAGAAGAATAGAATAGAGTAGAACAGAAGAGAATACCAAGAGTAGAACGGAGTAGAGTTGAGTAGAGTGGAATAGTCAGAGTCGGGTAGTGCAGAATATAGATGAATAGATCCAATTCAAGCCGAATCGATTCGAATGGAGAGGAAAGGAGACAAATCGTGATGAATCGAATCGATTAGAATAGATTAGAGTAGGGTAGGGTAGAACAGAATAGAATAGAGTAGAAAAGAGTAGAATGGTGTGGAAGGGAGTTGAATGGAGCCAAATAGAGACAAATAAAGTAGAAAGGGTTGAGTAGAGCTGAACAGGGCTGAATAAGGTTCACTCGAGCCTAATTATGCTGAATTGAGCAGAATCGAGACGAATTGACCCAATTCGAGCCAAATAGAGCTAAATCGAGCCGATTCAAGCCTAATCACATGGAATCGCGTCGAAATGCGTTGAATCGAATAGATTAGAGTAGAGGAGGGTACGGCAGGAGAGGCTAGACTACAACACAACAGAACACAATAGAAAGAAGAGAATAGAATTAAGTAGAGTCGGGTCCAGTAGAATAGAGTCAAATTGAGTTGAAGAGAGCTGAAAAGAGCCAAACAGAGCTGAATACAGCCGAATTGACCAAATTCAAGGTGAATCGAGATGAATCATGTCGAGTCGTTTGAAACGTGTCGAATCGAATCAAATAGATTAGTGTGGGGAAGGTAAGGTTAGGGTAGGGTAGAGAAGAATAGAATAGAGTAGAATAGAACAGAACAGAAAGAATCGAGTAGACTAGAGTCAAATAGAGTCGAATACTGCCAAAAAGAGCCGAATAGAGTGGAAAAGAGCCGAATAGAACCGAATCGAGTTTAATGGAGCAGAAAGGAGATGAATCGAGCCGATACGACCCGAATCAGGTCGAATTCCATTCAAGTGTGTCGAATAGCATAGAACAGATTACAGTAGGCTAAGTTAGGGTAGGGTAGGGTAGGGTAGAATAGAGTGCAGTAGAACAGAACAGAAGAGAACTGAACTGAAAGAATAGGGTCGAGACGAGCAGAGTATAGAAGAGTAGAGTAGAGCAGAGTCGAACATTGCCGAATAGAGCCAAATAGAGCCCAAAAGAGCTAAATGGATAGAAACCAAGACGAATCACGCCGAATCCCGTGGAATCGTGCCGTATCGCGTCGAATCCCGTCGAATTGCATTGAATCTGATCAATTCCAATCCAATCAAATAGAATAGACTACAGTAGGGTAGAGTACAATACAATACAGTAGAGAATAGTTTAGGATGGAGTAGAATGGTGTAGCATGGAGTCGAAAAGAGATAATAGAGTTGAGTAGAGTCTAATAGAGCCGAATAGAGCTGAATAGAGCCTATTCGAGCTGACTGGAGCCGAATGGAGCCGATTAGAGCTGAATCGAACCGATTTGAGCCGATTGGGGATGAATGGAGTGGAAAGGAGCCGATTTGAGCCGAATCGCATCGAGATGCGTGGAATCGAATCCAGTAGAATAGATTAGATTAGGGTAGGATGGAATAGAGTAGACTTGAACACAGTAGAAGAGAATGGAAAGGATACAATAGAATAGAGTAGAAAAGGGTAGAGCAGAGCAGAATAGTGTAGAGTAGAATAGAGTAGAGTAGAACAGAGTCGAATCAAGCTGAATGGAGACGAAACGAGACAAATCGCGTCGAATGGCATCGAATCCCATCGAATCAATTACAGTAGGGTATTTTTTTTTTATAGTAGAAGAGCGTAGAATGGAGTAGAATGGTGTGCAATGGAATCGAGTAGAGTAGAAAAGAGCTGAAGAGAGCCGAAGAGGGCCAAAGAGGGCCAAATCGAGCTGAATTGAGCGAAATCGAGCCGAATCCAGTGAATCGAGCCTAATGGAGCCAAATCGAGCCTAATCGAGCTGAATCCACACTATTCGAGACAAATGGAGCCGAATGGACATGAATCACACCGATTCGGCCCCTAGTCGCGTCAAAATTTCTCGAATTCAATTGAATAGACTAGACTAGGGGAGGTTCGGGTAGGCTAGAGTAGGGTAGAATAGAGTAGAATAGAATAAAACAGAACAGAACACAACAAAATAGAACAGAACAACACAGAACGAATACAGAAAAGAGTAGGCTAGAGTAGAATAGAGGGGAATAGAGTAGAGTAGAATAGATTTGAACAGAGCCAAATCCAGCCGAATCGCGTCGAAATGGGTTGAATCAAATCCAATCAAGTGGATTACAATACCTTAGAGTTGGGTAGCATAGGGTAGGGTAGAATAGAGTAGAATAGTACAGAACAGAGTAGAAACAATACAATAGAGTAGAGAAGAGTAGAATAGAGCTGAATAGAGCCAAATGCAGACAAAATGAGAGGAATCGTGGAGAAGCAAGTAGAGTAAATTAGAGTGGTGTTGGGTAGGGTAGAGCAGAATAGAGTAGAATAGTGTAGAATAGTGTGGAATGAATAGAATGGAGTAGAATGGAGTCAAATAGAAACGAATAGAGTAGAAAAGAGTCGAATAGAGCAGAATAGGGCCGAAGAAGGCCAAATCGAGCAGATTCGAAGCGATTCAAGCCAAAACAAGCTGAATGGAGCCTAACTGAGCCGAATAGAGCCAAATCGAGCCGAATCGAGCCGATTCAAGCTTCATCGCCTCGAATCGCGTTCAACGCGTCAAATCCAATCGAGACGTATAGATTAGAGAAGGGGAGGGGAGGGGAGGGGAGAATAGAACAGAGTAGAGTGGAATAGAAGAGATTAGAACAGAATAGAAGGAATAGAATCGAGTAGAATCGAGTGGAAAAGAGTAGAGTCGAATACAGTCGAATAGAGCCGAATAAGCTGAATAGAGACGAATGGAGCTGAAGACAGCCGAAAAGAGCTGTATACTGCCGAATCACACCTAATCGAGTGGAATCAAGCAGAATCGCACTGACTGTCACCGAACAGCGTCGAATCGAATCAGGTCGAATCGAGTCGAGTCACATCGTTTTGAATCAAACAAGGTCAAATCGCTTCATATCGTGTCGAATCCCATCGAATCACGTCGAATAACTTCGAATTGCGTCAAACCTCAGAGAATCCTACTGAATCACGTCGAGTCGCATGGAATCTCATCAAATCCCTTCAGATTTGCCGAATCCAGTCAAGTCCTATCAAATCGCTTTGCACGGAATCGAATTGAATCCAATAGATTAAAGTAGGGTAGGTTCGGGTGGGGTGCCGTTGGGTCGGGTAGGGTAGAATAGAATAGAGTACAACAGAATAGGAGAGAATAGAACAGAACAGAAAGAATACAACAGAATAGAATAGAGTCAAAGGGAGAGAACATAGCCGAATTGAGCCGAGTGGAGACAAAACGAGACGAATCACGTCCGGTTGCTTCGAATCGCGTCAAATCAAATCGAATCGATTAGAAGAGATTAGGGTAGGGAAGGGTAGAATAGAAGAGAGGAAAATAGTGAGGAATGGAGTTGAACGGAGTCCAATAGAGAGGGGTAGATATGAATAGAGTACAAAAGAGTCTAATAGAGCAGAATAGGGCCGAATAGGCCCAAATAAGGCCTAATTGAGCAGAATCCAGCAGAATCGATGGAATTCGAGCCTAATCGAGCCGAACGGAGTGAAATGGAGCCAAGTCGAGCCGAATAGAGCCGATTCGAACTGAATCGAGCTGATTCAAGCCTAATCGCGTCAAATCGCGTGGAAATACGTCATATCGAATCTAATCAAATAGATTCGGGAAGGGTAGGGGAGGGGCGAGTGGGTAGAATAGAACAGAGTAGTACAGAATAGAATATAGTACAGTAGGGTAGAGTAGAGAGAGTAAAGCAGACAAGAGTAGAGCAGAGTAGAATTGAGTCAAATAGAGTCAAAGAGTGCAGGATATAGCTGAATAGAGCCAATTCTGGCCGAATCGAGTCAAATGGAAACAAAACGAGATGAATCACACCGAATTGCTCCGAATCGCATCCAATCGAATAGATTAGAGTATCGTAGGGTAGAGTAGAATAGCGTGGAATGGAGAAGAGTGGAGTCAAATGGAGTCGAACAGAGACAAATAGAGTAGAAAAGAGTCGAATCGAGCCAAATAGGGCCGAATAAGGCTGAACCGAGTGGAAACGAGCTGAATTGAAGCGATTCGAGCCAAATCGAGCTGAATCGAGCTGATGTTGCGGAACCGAGCCGACTCAAGCGTGATGGTGTCCGGTCGCATCGAAATGCTTTGAATCGAATCAAATGGAATCGATTAGAATAGGTTAGGGTAGGGTAGTTTATGATAGGAAGGCTAGGGTAGATGCAAGTAGACTACATTAGAGTAGACGAGAGAAGGCTAGAGTAGAAGCCTAGACTAGTAAGCTGGACTAGTCAGCTAGACTAGTGGCATAGAGCAGTAGCCTAGACAACTAGTCTTGAAGAGTACCCTAAGTCAGTAATCTGAACGAGTACCCTTGCCTGAACTCTTAGCCTAATGTAGTACCCTTGCCTTAACTAGTAGTCCTAACAAGTACCCTTGCCTTAACCAGTAGTCTTCACTAGTACCCTTGCCTTCACTAGTAGTACGTCCTTAACAAGTAGCCTGAACTGGTACCCTTGCCTTAACCAGTACCCTCAACAAGTACCCATGCCTTAACTAGTAGCCTGGCCTTAACTAGTGCCCTTGCATAACTAGTACCCTGGCCTTGACTAGTAGCCTGAACTAGTACACTTGCCTTAAGGAGTACCCTTGCCCGAACTACTCCCCTTAATTAGGACCCTTATTGAGTAACCCAAAGTAGTAGAGTATGGTACGGTGGGGTAGCATAGGGTAGGGAAGCATACGGTGGAACAGAGAAAATAGAAGGAAATAGAATAGAACAGCATAGGTCAGGGTAGGTTAGCTTAGTGTAGGGTATGGTAGAGTAGCATAGGATGGAATAGAGAAAATAGAAAAGGAGACTAGAAAAGAGCAGACTAGATTAGGATAGGCTAGGGTGGGGGAGGGTTTTGTAGAATACAGTAGTGTAGAATGGAATAGAATGGTGTGGCATGGAGTCAGATGGATTCAAACAGAGATGAATAGAGTAGAAAAGAGTTGAATAGAGCCGAATAACGCTGAATAGGACCACATATGACCAAAATGAGCCGAATCGAGTTGAGTCGACCAGATTCGGGATGAATGGAGCCTAGTGGAGCTGAAATGAGCCAAATAGAGACAATCTGAACCCAGCAAAATCGAGCCAAAACACACTTAATTGCATCCTATTGCATCGGATCTCGTCGAATTCCATCAAATCCCACCAAAACGCATCAAATCTCGCGGAATCTCACCGAATCCCATCGAATTGTCTCAAATCGGGTCGAATGGTGTCAAACTGAATGGAATCGAATTAAATTGAATAGATTAGAGTAGTGTAGGTTAGACTGGGATTCAGTAGGGAAGGGCACAGAAGAATAGAATAGAGTAGAACAGAAGAGAATACCAAGAGTAGAACGGAGTAGAGTTGAGTAGAGTGGAATAGTCAGAGTCGGGTAGTGCAGAATATAGATGAATAGATCCAATTCAAGCCGAATCGATTCGAATGGAGAGGAAAGGAGACAAATCGTGATGAATCGAATCGATTAGAATAGATTAGAGTAGGGTAGGGTAGAACAGAATAGAATAGAGTAGAAAAGAGTAGAATGGTGTGGAAGGGAGTTGAATGGAGCCAAATAGAGACAAATAAAGTAGAAAGGGTTGAGTAGAGCTGAACAGGGCTGAATAAGGTTCACTCGAGCCTAATTATGCTGAATTGAGCAGAATCGAGACGAATTGACCCAATTCGAGCCAAATAGAGCTAAATCGAGCCGATTCAAGCCTAATCACATGGAATCGCGTCGAAATGCGTTGAATCGAATAGATTAGAGTAGAGGAGGGTACGGCAGGAGAGGCTAGACTACAACACAACAGAACACAATAGAAAGAAGAGAATAGAATTAAGTAGAGTCGGGTCCAGTAGAATAGAGTCAAATTGAGTTGAAGAGAGCTGAAAAGAGCCAAACAGAGCTGAATACAGCCGAATTGACCAAATTCAAGGTGAATCGAGATGAATCATGTCGAGTCGTTTGAAACGTGTCGAATCGAATCAAATAGATTAGTGTGGGGAAGGTAAGGTTAGGGTAGGGTAGAGAAGAATAGAATAGAGTAGAATAGAACAGAACAGAAAGAATCGAGTAGACTAGAGTCAAATAGAGTCGAATACTGCCAAAAAGAGCCGAATAGAGTGGAAAAGAGCCGAATAGAACCGAATCGAGTTTAATGGAGCAGAAAGGAGATGAATCGAGCCGATACGACCCGAATCAGGTCGAATTCCATTCAAGTGTGTCGAATAGCATAGAACAGATTACAGTAGGCTAAGTTAGGGTAGGGTAGGGTAGGGTAGAATAGAGTGCAGTAGAACAGAACAGAAGAGAACTGAACTGAAAGAATAGGGTCGAGACGAGCAGAGTATAGAAGAGTAGAGTAGAGCAGAGTCGAACATTGCCGAATAGAGCCAAATAGAGCCCAAAAGAGCTAAATGGATAGAAACCAAGACGAATCACGCCGAATCCCGTGGAATCGTGCCGTATCGCGTCGAATCCCGTCGAATTGCATTGAATCTGATCAATTCCAATCCAATCAAATAGAATAGACTACAGTAGGGTAGAGTACAATACAATACAGTAGAGAATAGTTTAGGATGGAGTGGAATGGTGTAGCATGGAGTCGAAAAGAGATAATAGAGTTGAGTAGAGTCTAATAGAGCCGAATAGAGCTGAATAGAGCCTATTCGAGCTGACTGGAGCCGAATGGAGCCGATTAGAGCTGAATCGAACCGATTTGAGCCGATTGGGGATGAATGGAGTGGAAAGGAGCCGATTTGAGCCGAATCGCATCGAGATGCGTGGAATCGAATCCAGTAGAATAGATTAGATTAGGGTAGGATGGAATAGAGTAGACTTGAACACAGTAGAAGAGAATGGAAAGGATACAATAGAATAGAGTAGAAAAGGGTAGAGCAGAGCAGAATAGTGTAGAGTAGAATAGAGTAGAGTAGAACAGAGTCGAATCAAGCTGAATGGAGACGAAACGAGACAAATCGCGTCGAATGGCGTCGAATCCCATCGAATCAATTACAGTAGGGTATTTTTTTTTTATAGTAGAAGAGCGTAGAATGGAGTAGAATGGTGTGCAATGGAATCGAGTAGAGTAGAAAAGAGCTGAAGAGAGCCGAAGAGGGCCAAAGAGGGCCAAATCGAGCTGAATTGAGCGAAATCGAGCCGAATCCAGTGAATCGAGCCTAATGGAGCCAAATCGAGCCTAATCGAGCTGAATCCACACTATTCGAGACAAATGGAGCCGAATGGACATGAATCACACCGATTCGGCCCCTAGTCGCGTCAAAATTTCTCGAATTCAATTGAATAGACTAGACTAGGGGAGGTTCGGGTAGGCTAGAGTAGGGTAGAATAGAGTAGAATAGAATAAAACAGAACAGAACACAACAAAATAGAACAGAACAACACAGAACGAATACAGAAAAGAGTAGGCTAGAGTAGAATAGAGGGGAATAGAGTAGAGTAGAATAGATTTGAACAGAGCCAAATCCAGCCGAATCGCGTCGAAATGGGTTGAATCAAATCCAATCAAGTGGATTACAATACCTTAGAGTTGGGTAGCATAGGGTAGGGTAGAATAGAGTAGAATAGTACAGAACAGAGTAGAAACAATACAATAGAGTAGAGAAGAGTAGAATAGAGCTGAATAGAGCCAAATGCAGACAAAATGAGAGGAATCGTGGAGAAGCAAGTAGAGTAAATTAGAGTGGTGTTGGGTAGGGTAGAGCAGAATAGAGTAGAATAGTGTAGAATAGTGTGGAATGAATAGAATGGAGTAGAATGGAGTCAAATAGAAACGAATAGAGTAGAAAAGAGTCGAATAGAGCAGAATAGGGCCGAAGAAGGCCAAATCGAGCAGATTCGAAGCGATTCAAGCCAAACCAAGCTGAATGGAGCCTAACTGAGCCGAATAGAGCCAAATCGAGCCGAATCGAGCCGATTCAAGCTTCATCGCCTCGAATCGCGTTCAACGCGTCAAATCCAATCGAGACGTATAGATTAGAGAAGGGGAGGGGAGGGGAGGGGAGAATAGAACAGAGTAGAGTGGAATAGAAGAGATTAGAACAGAATAGAAGGAATAGAATCGAGTAGAATCGAGTGGAAAAGAGTAGAGTCGAATACAGTCGAATAGAGCCGAATAAGCTGAATAGAGACGAATGGAGCTGAAGACAGCCGAAAAGAGCTGTATACTGCCGAATCACACCTAATCGAGTGGAATCAAGCAGAATCGCACTGACTGTCACCGAACAGCGTCGAATCGAATCAGGTCGAATCGAGTCGAGTCACATCGTTTTGAATCAAACAAGGTCAAATCGCTTCATATCGTGTCGAATCCCATCGAATCACGTCGAATAACTTCGAATTGCGTCAAACCTCAGAGAATCCTACTGAATCACGTCGAGTCGCATGGAATCTCATCAAATCCCTTCAGATTTGCCGAATCCAGTCAAGTCCTATCAAATCGCTTTGCACGGAATCGAATTGAATCCAATAGATTAAAGTAGGGTAGGTTCGGGTGGGGTGCCGTTGGGTCGGGTAGGGTAGAATAGAATAGAGTACAACAGAATAGGAGAGAATAGAACAGAACAGAAAGAATACAACAGAATAGAATAGAGTCAAAGAGAGAGAACATAGCCGAATTGAGCCGAGTGGAGACAAAACGAGACGAATCACGTCCGGTTGCTTCGAATCGCGTCAAATCAAATCGAATCGATTAGAAGAGATTAGGATAGGGAAGGGTAGAATAGAAGAGAGGAAAATAGTGAGGAATGGAGTTGAACGGAGTCCAATAGAGACGGATAGATATGAACAGAGTACAAAAGAGTCTAATAGAGCAGAATAGGGCCGAATAGGCCCAAATAAGGCCTAATTGAGCAGAATCCAGCAGAATCGATGGAATTCGAGCCTAATCGAGCCGAACGGAGTGAAATGGAGCCAAGTCGAGCCGAATAGAGCCGATTCAAACTGAATCGAGCTGATTCAAGCCTAATCGCGTCAAATCGCGTGGAAATACGTCACATCGAATCTAATCAAATAGATTCGGGAAGGGTAGGGGAGGGGCGGGTGGGTAGAATAGAACAGAATAGTACAGAATAGAATATAGTACAGCAGGGTAGAGTAGAGAGAGTAAAGCAGACAAGAGTAGAGCAGAGTAGAATTGAGTCAAATAGAGTCAAAGAGTGCAGGATATAGCTGAATAGAGCCAATTCTGGCCGAATCGAGTCAAATGGAAACAAAACGAGATGAATCACACCGAATTGCTCCGAATCGCATCCAATCGAATAGATTAGAGTATCGTAGGGTAGAGTAGAATAGCGTGGAATGGAGAAGAGTGGAGTCAAATGGAGTCGAACAGAGACAAATAGAGTAGAAAAGAGTCGAATCGAGCCAAATAGGGCCGAATAAGGCTGAACCGAGTGGAAACGAGCTGAATTGAAGCGATTCGAGCCAAATCGAGCTGAATCGAGCTGATGTTGCGGAACCGAGCCGACTCAAGCGTGATGGTGTCCGGTCGCATCGAAATGCTTTGAATCGAATCAAATGGAATCGATTAGAATAGGTTAGGGTAGGGTAGTTTATGATAGGAAGGCTAGGGTAGATGCAAGTAGACTACATTAGAGTAGACGAGAGAAGGCTAGAGTAGAAGCCTAGACTAGTAAGCTGGACTAGTCAGCTAGACTAGTGGCATAGAGCAGTAGCCTAGACAACTAGTCTTGAAGAGTACCCTAAGTCAGTAATCTGAACGAGTACCCTTGCCTGAACTCTTAGCCTAATGTAGTACCCTTGCCTTAACTAGTAGTCCTAACAAGTACCCTTGCCTTAACCAGTAGTCTTCACTAGTACCCTTGCCTTCACTAGTAGTACGTCCTTAACAAGTAGCCTGAACTGGTACCCTTGCCTTAACCAGTACCCTCAACAAGTACCCATGCCTTAACTAGTAGCCTGGCCTTAACTAGTGCCCTTGCATAACTAGTACCCTGGCCTTGACTAGTAGCCTGAACTAGTACACTTGCCTTAAGGAGTACCCTTGCCCGAACTACTCCCCTTAATTAGGACCCTTATTGAGTAACCCAAAGTAGTAGAGTATGGTACGGTGGGGTAGCATAGGGTAGGGAAGCATACGGTGGAACAGAGAAAATAGAAGGAAATAGAATAGAACAGCATAGGTCAGGGTAGGTTAGCTTAGTGTAGGGTATGGTAGAGTAGCATAGGATGGAATAGAGAAAATAGAAAAGGAGACTAGAAAAGAGCAGACTAGATTAGGATAGGCTAGGGTGGGGGAGGGTTTTGTAGAATACAGTAGTGTAGAATGGAATAGAATGGTGTGGCATGGAGTCAGATGGATTCAAACAGAGATGAATAGGGTAGAAAAGAGTTGAATAGAGCCGAATAACGCTGAATAGGACCACATATGACCAAAATGAGCCGAATCGAGTTGAGTCGACCAGATTCGGGATGAATGGAGCCTAGTGGAGCTGAAATGAGCCAAATAGAGACAATCTGAACCCAGCAAATTCGAGCCAAAACACACTTAATTGCATCCTATTGCATCGGATCTCGTCGAATTCCATCAAATCCCACCAAAACGCATCAAATCTCGCGGAATCTCACCGAATCCCATCGAATTGTCTCAAATCGGGTCGAATGGTGTCAAACTGAATGGAATCGAATTAAATTGAATAGATTAGAGTAGTGTAGGTTAGACTGGGATTCAGTAGGGAAGGGCACAGAAGAATAGAATAGAGTAGAACAGAAGAGAATACCAAGAGTAGAACGGAGTAGAGTTGAGTAGAGTGGAATAGTCAGAGTCGGGTAGTGCAGAATATAGATGAATAGATCCAATTCAAGCCGAATCGATTCGAATGGAGAGGAAAGGAGACAAATCGTGATGAATCGAATCGATTAGAATAGATTAGAGTAGGGTAGGGTAGAACAGAATAGAATAGAGTAGAAAAGAGTAGAATGGTGTGGAAGGGAGTTGAATGGAGCCAAATAGAGACAAATAAAGTAGAAAGGGTTGAGTAGAGCTGAACAGGGCTGAATAAGGTTCACTCGAGCCTAATTATGCTGAATTGAGCAGAATCGAGACGAATTGACCCAATTCGAGCCAAATAGAGCTAAATCGAGCCGATTCAAGCCTAATCACATGGAATCGCGTCGAAATGCGTTGAATCGAATAGATTAGAGTAGAGGAGGGTACGGCAGGAGAGGCTAGACTACAACACAACAGAACACAATAGAAAGAAGAGAATAGAATTAAGTAGAGTCGGGTCCAGTAGAATAGAGTCAAATTGAGTTGAAGAGAGCTGAAAAGAGCCAAACAGAGCTGAATACAGCCGAATTGACCAAATTCAAGGTGAATCGAGATGAATCATGTCGAGTCGTTTGAAACGTGTCGAATCGAATCAAATAGATTAGTGTGGGGAAGGTAAGGTTAGGGTAGGGTAGAGAAGAATAGAATAGAGTAGAATAGAACAGAACAGAAAGAATCGAGTAGACTAGAGTCAAATAGAGTCGAATACTGCCAAAAAGAGCCGAATAGAGTGGAAAAGAGCCGAATAGAACCGAATCGAGTTTAATGGAGCAGAAAGGAGATGAATCGAGCCGATACGACCCGAATCAGGTCGAATTCCATTCAAGTGTGTCGAATAGCATAGAACAGATTACAGTAGGCTAAGTTAGGGTAGGGTAGGGTAGGGTAGAATAGAGTGCAGTAGAACAGAACAGAAGAGAACTGAACTGAAAGAATAGGGTCGAGACGAGCAGAGTATAGAAGAGTAGAGTAGAGCAGAGTCGAACATTGCCGAATAGAGCCAAATAGAGCCCAAAAGAGCTAAATGGATAGAAACCAAGACGAATCACGCCGAATCCCGTGGAATCGTGCCGTATCGCGTCGAATCCCGTCGAATTGCATTGAATCTGATCAATTCCAATCCAATCAAATAGAATAGACTACAGTAGGGTAGAGTACAATACAATACAGTAGAGAATAGTTTAGGATGGAGTGGAATGGTGTAGCATGGAGTCGAAAAGAGATAATAGAGTTGAGTAGAGTCTAATAGAGCCGAATAGAGCTGAATAGAGCCTATTCGAGCTGACTGGAGCCGAATGGAGCCGATTAGAGCTGAATCGAACCGATTTGAGCCGATTGGGGATGAATGGAGTGGAAAGGAGCCGATTTGAGCCGAATCGCATCGAGATGCGTGGAATCGAATCCAGTAGAATAGATTAGATTAGGGTAGGATGGAATAGAGTAGACTTGAACCCAGTAGAAGAGAATGGAAAGGATACAATAGAATAGAGTAGAAAAGGGTAGAGCAGAGCAGAATAGTGTAGAGTAGAATAGAGTAGAGTAGAACAGAGTCGAATCAAGCTGAATGGAGACGAAACGAGACAAATCGCGTCGAATGGCGTCGAATCCCATCGAATCAATTACAGTAGGGTATTTTTTTTTTATAGTAGAAGAGCGTAGAATGGAGTAGAATGGTGTGCAATGGAATCGAGTAGAGTAGAAAAGAGCTGAAGAGAGCCGAAGAGGGCCAAAGAGGGCCAAATCGAGCTGAATTGAGCGAAATCGAGCCGAATCCAGTGAATCGAGCCTAATGGAGCCAAATCGAGCCTAATCGAGCTGAATCCACACTATTCGAGACAAATGGAGCCGAATGGACATGAATCACACCGATTCGGCCCCTAGTCGCGTCAAAATTTCTCGAATTCAATTGAATAGACTAGACTAGGGGAGGTTCGGGTAGGCTAGAGTAGGGTAGAATAGAGTAGAATAGAATAAAACAGAACAGAACACAACAAAATAGAACAGAACAACACAGAACGAATACAGAAAAGAGTAGGCTAGAGTAGAATAGAGGGGAATAGAGTAGAGTAGAATAGATTTGAACAGAGCCAAATCCAGCCGAATCGCGTCGAAATGGGTTGAATCAAATCCAATCAAGTGGATTACAATACCTTAGAGTTGGGTAGCATAGGGTAGGGTAGAATAGAGTAGAATAGTACAGAACAGAGTAGAAACAATACAATAGAGTAGAGAAGAGTAGAATAGAGCTGAATAGAGCCAAATGCAGACAAAATGAGAGGAATCGTGGAGAAGCAAGTAGAGTAAATTAGAGTGGTGTTGGGTAGGGTAGAGCAGAATAGAGTAGAATAGTGTAGAATAGTGTGGAATGAATAGAATGGAGTAGAATGGAGTCAAATAGAAACGAATAGAGTAGAAAAGAGTCGAATAGAGCAGAATAGGGCCGAAGAAGGCCAAATCGAGCAGATTCGAAGCGATTCAAGCCAAACCAAGCTGAATGGAGCCTAACTGAGCCGAATAGAGCCAAATCGAGCCGAATCGAGCCGATTCAAGCTTCATCGCCTCGAATCGCGTTCAACGCGTCAAATCCAATCGAGACGTATAGATTAGAGAAGGGGAGGGGAGGGGAGGGGAGAATAGAACAGAGTAGAGTGGAATAGAAGAGATTAGAACAGAATAGAAGGAATAGAATCGAGTAGAATCGAGTGGAAAAGAGTAGAGTCGAATACAGTCGAATAGAGCCGAATAAGCTGAATAGAGACGAATGGAGCTGAAGACAGCCGAAAAGAGCTGTATACTGCCGAATCACACCTAATCGAGTGGAATCAAGCAGAATCGCACTGACTGTCACCGAACAGCGTCGAATCGAATCAGGTCGAATCGAGTCGAGTCACATCGTTTTGAATCAAACAAGGTCAAATCGCTTCATATCGTGTCGAATCCCATCGAATCACGTCGAATAACTTCGAATTGCGTCAAACCTCAGAGAATCCTACTGAATCACGTCGAGTCGCATGGAATCTCATCAAATCCCTTCAGATTTGCCGAATCCAGTCAAGTCCTATCAAATCGCTTTGCACGGAATCGAATTGAATCCAATAGATTAAAGTAGGGTAGGTTCGGGTGGGGTGCCGTTGGGTCGGGTAGGGTAGAATAGAATAGAGTACAACAGAATAGGAGAGAATAGAACAGAACAGAAAGAATACAACAGAATAGAATAGAGTCAAAGAGAGAGAACATAGCCGAATTGAGCCGAGTGGAGACAAAACGAGACGAATCACGTCCGGTTGCTTCGAATCGCGTCAAATCAAATCGAATCGATTAGAAGAGATTAGGGTAGGGAAGGGTAGAATAGAAGAGAGGAAAATAGTGAGGAATGGAGTTGAACGGAGTCCAATAGAGAGGGGTAGATATGAATAGAGTACAAAAGAGTCTAATAGAGCAGAATAGGGCCGAATAGGCCCAAATAAGGCCTAATTGAGCAGAATCCAGCAGAATCGATGGAATTCGAGCCTAATCGAGCCGAACGGAGTGAAATGGAGCCAAGTCGAGCCGAATAGAGCCGATTCGAACTGAATCGAGCTGATTCAAGCCTAGTCGCGTCAAATCGCGTGGAAATACGTCATATCGAATCTAATCAAATAGATTCGGGAAGGGTAGGGGAGGGGCGAGTGGGTAGAATAGAACAGAGTAGTACAGAATAGAATATAGTACAGTAGGGTAGAGTAGAGAGAGTAAAGCAGACAAGAGTAGAGCAGAGTAGAATTGAGTCAAATAGAGTCAAAGAGTGCAGGATATAGCTGAATAGAGCCAATTCTGGCCGAATCGAGTCAAATGGAAACAAAACGAGATGAATCACACCGAATTGCTCCGAATCGCATCCAATCGAATAGATTAGAGTATCGTAGGGTAGAGTAGAATAGCGTGGAATGGAGAAGAGTGGAGTCAAATGGAGTCGAACAGAGACAAATAGAGTAGAAAAGAGTCGAATCGAGCCAAATAGGGCCGAATAAGGCTGAACCGAGTGGAAACGAGCTGAATTGAAGCGATTCGAGCCAAATCGAGCTGAATCGAGCTGATGTTGCGGAACCGAGCCGACTCAAGCGTGATGGTGTCCGGTCGCATCGAAATGCTTTGAATCGAATCAAATGGAATCGATTAGAATAGGTTAGGGTAGGGTAGTTTATGATAGGAAGGCTAGGGTAGATGCAAGTAGACTACATTAGAGTAGACGAGAGAAGGCTAGAGTAGAAGCCTAGACTAGTAAGCTGGACTAGTCAGCTAGACTAGTGGCATAGAGCAGTAGCCTAGACAACTAGTCTTGAAGAGTACCCTAAGTCAGTAATCTGAACGAGTACCCTTGCCTGAACTCTTAGCCTAATGTAGTACCCTTGCCTTAACTAGTAGTCCTAACAAGTACCCTTGCCTTAACCAGTAGTCTTCACTAGTACCCTTGCCTTCACTAGTAGTACGTCCTTAACAAGTAGCCTGAACTGGTACCCTTGCCTTAACCAGTACCCTCAACAAGTACCCATGCCTTAACTAGTAGCCTGGCCTTAACTAGTGCCCTTGCATAACTAGTACCCTGGCCTTGACTAGTAGCCTGAACTAGTACACTTGCCTTAAGGAGTACCCTTGCCCGAACTACTCCCCTTAATTAGGACCCTTATTGAGTAACCCAAAGTAGTAGAGTATGGTACGGTGGGGTAGCATAGGGTAGGGAAGCATACGGTGGAACAGAGAAAATAGAAGGAAATAGAATAGAACAGCATAGGTCAGGGTAGGTTAGCTTAGTGTAGGGTATGGTAGAGTAGCATAGGATGGAATAGAGAAAATAGAAAAGGAGACTAGAAAAGAGCAGACTAGATTAGGATAGGCTAGGGTGGGGGAGGGTTTTGTAGAATACAGTAGTGTAGAATGGAATAGAATGGTGTGGCATGGAGTCAGATGGATTCAAACAGAGATGAATAGGGTAGAAAAGAGTTGAATAGAGCCGAATAACGCTGAATAGGACCACATATGACCAAAATGAGCCGAATCGAGTTGAGTCGACCAGATTCGGGATGAATGGAGCCTAGTGGAGCTGAAATGAGCCAAATAGAGACAATCTGAACCCAGCAAAATCGAGCCAAAACACACTTAATTGCATCCTATTGCATCGGATCTCGTCGAATTCCATCAAATCCCACCAAAACACATCAAATCTCGCGGAATCTCACCGAATCCCATCGAATTGTCTCAAATCGGGTCGAATGGTGTCAAACTGAATGGAATCGAATTAAATTGAATAGATTAGAGTAGTGTAGGTTAGACTGGGATTCAGTAGGGAAGGGCACAGAAGAATAGAATAGAGTAGAACAGAAGAGAATACCAAGAGTAGAACGGAGTAGAGTTGAGTAGAGTGGAATAGTCAGAGTCGGGTAGTGCAGAATATAGATGAATAGATCCAATTCAAGCCGAATCGATTCGAATGGAGAGGAAAGGAGACAAATCGTGATGAATCGAATCGATTAGAATAGATTAGAGTAGGGTAGGGTAGAACAGAATAGAATAGAGTAGAAAAGAGTAGAATGGTGTGGAAGGGAGTTGAATGGAGCCAAATAGAGACAAATAAAGTAGAAAGGGTTGAGTAGAGCTGAACAGGGCTGAATAAGGTTCACTCGAGCCTAATTACGCTGAATTGAGCAGAATCGAGACGAATTGACCCAATTCGAGCCAAATAGAGCTAAATCGAGCCGATTCAAGCCTAATCACATGGAATCGCGTCGAAATGCGTTGAATCGAATAGATTAGAGTAGAGGAGGGTACGGCAGGAGAGGCTAGACTACAACACAACAGAACACAATAGAAAGAAGAGAATAGAATTAAGTAGAGTCGGGTCCAGTAGAATAGAGTCAAATTGAGTTGAAGAGAGCTGAAAAGAGCCAAACAGAGCTGAATACAGCCGAATTGACCAAATTCAAGGTGAATCGAGATGAATCATGTCGAGTCGTTTGAAACGTGTCGAATCGAATCAAATAGATTAGTGTGGGGAAGGTAAGGTTAGGGTAGGGTAGAGAAGAATAGAATAGAGTAGAATAGAACAGAACAGAAAGAATCGAGTAGACTAGAGTCAAATAGAGTCGAATACTGCCAAAAAGAGCCGAATAGAGTGGAAAAGAGCCGAATAGAACCGAATCGAGTTTAATGGAGCAGAAAGGAGATGAATCGAGCCGATACGACCCGAATCAGGTCGAATTCCATTCAAGTGTGTCGAATAGCATAGAACAGATTACAGTAGGCTAAGTTAGGGTAGGGTAGGGTAGGGTAGAATAGAGTGCAGTAGAACAGAACAGAAGAGAACTGAACTGAAAGAATAGGGTCGAGACGAGCAGAGTATAGAAGAGTAGAGTAGAGCAGAGTCGAACATTGCCGAATAGAGCCAAATAGAGCCCAAAAGAGCTAAATGGATAGAAACCAAGACGAATCACGCCGAATCCCGTGGAATCGTGCCGTATCGCGTCGAATCCCGTCGAATTGCATTGAATCTGATCAATTCCAATCCAATCAAATAGAATAGACTACAGTAGGGTAGAGTACAATACAATACAGTAGAGAATAGTTTAGGATGGAGTAGAATGGTGTAGCATGGAGTCCAAAAGAGATAATAGAGTTGAGTAGAGTCTAATAGAGCCGAATAGAGCTGAATAGAGCCTATTCGAGCTGACTGGAGCCGAATGGAGCCGATTAGAGCTGAATCGAACCGATTTGAGCCGATTGGGGATGAATGGAGTGGAAAGGAGCCGATTTGAGCCGAATCGCATCGAGATGCGTGGAATCGAATCCAGTAGAATAGATTAGATTAGGGTAGGATGGAATAGAGTAGACTTGAACACAGTAGAAGAGAATGGAAAGGATACAATAGAATAGAGTAGAAAAGGGTAGAGCAGAGCAGAATAGTGTAGAGTAGAATAGAGTAGAGTAGAACAGAGTCGAATCAAGCTGAATGGAGACGAAACGAGACAAATCGCGTCGAATGGCGTCGAATCCCATCGAATCAATTACAGTAGGGTATTTTTTTTTATAGTAGAAGAGCGTAGAATGGAGTAGAATGGTGTGCAATGGAATCGAGTAGAGTAGAAAAGAGCTGAAGAGAGCCGAAGAGGGCCAAAGAGGGCCAAATCGAGCTGAATTGAGCGAAATCGAGCCGAATCCAGTGAATCGAGCCTAATGGAGCCAAATCGAGCCTAATCGAGCTGAATCCACACTATTCGAGACAAATGGAGCCGAATGGACATGAATCACACCGATTCGGCCCCTAGTCGCGTCAAAATTTCTCGAATTCAATTGAATAGACTAGACTAGGGGAGGTTCGGGTAGGCTAGAGTAGGGTAGAATAGAGTAGAATAGAATAAAACAGAACAGAACACAACAAAATAGAACAGAACAACACAGAACGAATACAGAAAAGAGTAGGCTAGAGTAGAATAGAGGGGAATAGAGTAGAGTAGAATAGATTTGAACAGAGCCAAATCCAGCCGAATCGCGTCGAAATGGGTTGAATCAAATCCAATCAAGTGGATTACAATACCTTAGAGTTGGGTAGCATAGGGTAGGGTAGAATAGAGTAGAATAGTACAGAACAGAGTAGAAACAATACAATAGAGTAGAGAAGAGTAGAATAGAGCTGAATAGAGCCAAATGCAGACAAAATGAGAGAAATCATGGAGAAGCAAGTAGAGTAAATTAGAGTGGTGTTGGGTAGGGTAGAGCAGAATAGAGTAGAATAGTGTAGAATAGTGTGGAATGAATAGAATGGAGTAGAATGGAGTCAAATAGAAACGAATAGAGTAGAAAAGAGTCGAATAGAGCAGAATAGGGCCGAAGAAGGCCAAATCGAGCAGATTCGAAGCGATTCAAGCCAAACCAAGCTGAATGGAGCCTAACTGAGCCGAATAGAGCCAAATCGAGCCGAATCGAGCCGATTCAAGCTTCATCGCCTCGAATCGCGTTCAACGCGTCAAATCCAATCGAGACGTATAGATTAGAGAAGGGGAGGGGAGGGGAGGGGAGAATAGAACAGAGTAGAGTGGAATAGAAGAGATTAGAACAGAATAGAAGGAATAGAATCGAGTAGAATCGAGTGGAAAAGAGTAGAGTCGAATACAGTCGAATAGAGCCGAATAAGCTGAATAGAGACGAATGGAGCTGAAGACAGCCGAAAAGAGCTGTATACTGCCGAATCACACCTAATCGAGTGGAATCAAGCAGAATCGCACTGACTGTCACCGAACAGCGTCGAATCGAATCAGGTCGAATCGAGTCGAGTCACATCGTTTTGAATCAAACAAGGTCAAATCGCTTCATATCGTGTCGAATCCCATCGAATCACGTCGAATAACTTCGAATTGCGTCAAACCTCAGAGAATCCTACTGAATCACGTCGAGTCGCATGGAATCTCATCAAATCCCTTCAGATTTGCCGAATCCAGTCAAGTCCTATCAAATCGCTTTGCACGGAATCGAATTGAATCCAATAGATTAAAGTAGGGTAGGTTCGGGTGGGGTGCCGTTGGGTCGGGTAGGGTAGAATAGAATAGAGTACAACAGAATAGGAGAGAATAGAACAGAACAGAAAGAATACAACAGAATAGAATAGAGTCAAAGAGAGAGAACATAGCCGAATTGAGCCGAGTGGAGACAAAACGAGACGAATCACGTCCGGTTGCTTCGAATCGCGTCAAATCAAATCGAATCGATTAGAAGAGATTAGGGTAGGGAAGGGTAGAATAGAAGAGAGGAAAATAGTGAGGAATGGAGTTGAACGGAGTCCAATAGAGAGGGGTAGATATGAATAGAGTACAAAAGAGTCTAATAGAGCAGAATAGGGCCGAATAGGCCCAAATAAGGCCTAATTGAGCAGAATCCAGCAGAATCGATGGAATTCGAGCCTAATCGAGCCGAACGGAGTGAAATGGAGCCAAGTCGAGCCGAATAGAGCCGATTCGAACTGAATCGAGCTGATTCAAGCCTAGTCGCGTCAAATCGCGTGGAAATACGTCATATCGAATCTAATCAAATAGATTCGGGAAGGGTAGGGGAGGGGCGAGTGGGTAGAATAGAACAGAGTAGTACAGAATAGAATATAGTACAGTAGGGTAGAGTAGAGAGAGTAAAGCAGACAAGAGTAGAGCAGAGTAGAATTGAGTCAAATAGAGTCAAAGAGTGCAGGATATAGCTGAATAGAGCCAATTCTGGCCGAATCGAGTCAAATGGAAACAAAACGAGATGAATCACACCGAATTGCTCCGAATCGCATCCAATCGAATAGATTAGAGTATCGTAGGGTAGAGTAGAATAGCGTAGAATGGAGAAGAGTGGAGTCAAATGGAGTCGAACAGAGACAAATAGAGTAGAAAAGAGTCGAATCGAGCCAAATAGGGCCGAATAAGGCTGAACCGAGTGGAAACGAGCTGAATTGAAGCGATTCGAGCCAAATCGAGCTGAATCGAGCTGATGTTGCGGAACCGAGCCGACTCAAGCGTGATGGTGTCCGGTCGCATCGAAATGCTTTGAATCGAATCAAATGGAATCGATTAGAATAGGTTAGGGTAGGGTAGTTTATGATAGGAAGGCTAGGGTAGATGCAAGTAGACTACATTAGAGTAGACGAGAGAAGGCTAGAGTAGAAGCCTAGACTAGTAAGCTGGACTAGTCAGCTAGACTAGTGGCATAGAGCAGTAGCCTAGACAACTAGTCTTGAAGAGTACCCTAAGTCAGTAATCTGAACGAGTACCCTTGCCTGAACTCTTAGCCTAATGTAGTACCCTTGCCTTAACTAGTAGTCCTAACAAGTACCCTTGCCTTAACCAGTAGTCTTCACTAGTACCCTTGCCTTCACTAGTAGTACGTCCTTAACAAGTAGCCTGAACTGGTACCCTTGCCTTAACCAGTACCCTCAACAAGTACCCATGCCTTAACTAGTAGCCTGGCCTTAACTAGTGCCCTTGCATAACTAGTACCCTGGCCTTGACTAGTAGCCTGAACTAGTACACTTGCCTTAAGGAGTACCCTTGCCCGAACTACTCCCCTTAATTAGGACCCTTATTGAGTAACCCAAAGTAGTAGAGTATGGTACGGTGGGGTAGCATAGGGTAGGGAAGCATACGGTGGAACAGAGAAAATAGAAGGAAATAGAATAGAACAGCATAGGTCAGGGTAGGTTAGCTTAGTGTAGGGTATGGTAGAGTAGCATAGGATGGAATAGAGAAAATAGAAAAGGAGACTAGAAAAGAGCAGACTAGATTAGGATAGGCTAGGGTGGGGGAGGGTTTTGTAGAATACAGTAGTGTAGAATGGAATAGAATGGTGTGGCATGGAGTCAGATGGATTCAAACAGAGATGAATAGGGTAGAAAAGAGTTGAATAGAGCCGAATAACGCTGAATAGGACCACATATGACCAAAATGAGCCGAATCGAGTTGAGTCGACCAGATTCGGGATGAATGGAGCCTAGTGGAGCTGAAATGAGCCAAATAGAGACAATCTGAACCCAGCAAAATCGAGCCAAAACACACTTAATTGCATCCTATTGCATCGGATCTCGTCGAATTCCATCAAATCCCACCAAAACGCATCAAATCTCGCGGAATCTCACGGAATCCCATCGAATTGTCTCAAATCGGGTCGAATGGTGTCAAACTGAATGGAATCGAATTAAATTGAATAGATTAGAGTAGTGTAGGTTAGACTGGGATTCAGTAGGGAAGGGCACAGAAGAATAGAATAGAGTAGAACAGAAGAGAATACCAAGAGTAGAACGGAGTAGAGTTGAGTAGAGTGGAATAGTCAGAGTCGGGTAGTGCAGAATATAGATGAATAGATCCAATTCAAGCCGAATCGATTCGAATGGAGAGGAAAGGAGACAAATCGTGATGAATCGAATCGATTAGAATAGATTAGAGTAGGGTAGGGTAGAACAGAATAGAATAGAGTAGAAAAGAGTAGAATGGTGTGGAAGGGAGTTGAATGGAGCCAAATAGAGACAAATAAAGTAGAAAGGGTTGAGTAGAGCTGAACAGGGCTGAATAAGGTTCACTCGAGCCTAATTATGCTGAATTGAGCAGAATCGAGACGAATTGACCCAATTCGAGCCAAATAGAGCTAAATCGAGCCGATTCAAGCCTAATCACATGGAATCGCGTCGAAATGCGTTGAATCGAATAGATTAGAGTAGAGGAGGGTACGGCAGGAGAGGCTAGACTACAACACAACAGAACACAATAGAAAGAAGAGAATAGAATTAAGTAGAGTCGGGTCCAGTAGAATAGAGTCAAATTGAGTTGAAGAGAGCTGAAAAGAGCCAAACAGAGCTGAATACAGCCGAATTGACCAAATTCAAGGTGAATCGAGATGAATCATGTCGAGTCGTTTGAAACGTGTCGAATCGAATCAAATAGATTAGTGTGGGGAAGGTAAGGTTAGGGTAGGGTAGAGAAGAATAGAATAGAGTAGAATAGAACAGAACAGAAAGAATCGAGTAGACTAGAGTCAAATAGAGTCGAATACTGCCAAAAAGAGCCGAATAGAGTGGAAAAGAGCCGAATAGAACCGAATCGAGTTTAATGGAGCAGAAAGGAGATGAATCGAGCCGATACGACCCGAATCAGGTCGAATTCCATTCAAGTGTGTCGAATAGCATAGAACAGATTACAGTAGGCTAAGTTAGGGTAGGGTAGGGTAGGGTAGAATAGAGTGCAGTAGAACAGAACAGAAGAGAACTGAACTGAAAGAATAGGGTCGAGACGAGCAGAGTATAGAAGAGTAGAGTAGAGCAGAGTCGAACATTGCCGAATAGAGCCAAATAGAGCCCAAAAGAGCTAAATGGATAGAAACCAAGACGAATCACGCCGAATCCCGTGGAATCGTGCCGTATCGCGTCGAATCCCGTCGAATTGCATTGAATCTGATCAATTCCAATCCAATCAAATAGAATAGACTACAGTAGGGTAGAGTACAATACAATACAGTAGAGAATAGTTTAGGATGGAGTAGAATGGTGTAGCATGGAGTCGAAAAGAGATAATAGAGTTGAGTAGAGTCTAATAGAGCCGAATAGAGCTGAATAGAGCCTATTCGAGCTGACTGGAGCCGAATGGAGCCGATTAGAGCTGAATCGAACCGATTTGAGCCGATTGGGGATGAATGGAGTGGAAAGGAGCCGATTTGAGCCGAATCGCATCGAGATGCGTGGAATCGAATCCAGTAGAATAGATTAGATTAGGGTAGGATGGAATAGAGTAGACTTGAACACAGTAGAAGAGAATGGAAAGGATACAATAGAATAGAGTAGAAAAGGGTAGAGCAGAGCAGAATAGTGTAGAGTAGAATAGAGTAGAGTAGAACAGAGTCGAATCAAGCTGAATGGAGACGAAACGAGACAAATCGCGTCGAATGGCGTCGAATCCCATCGAATCAATTACAGTAGGGTATTTTTTTTTATAGTAGAAGAGCATAGAATGGAGTAGAATGGTGTGCAATGGAATCGAGTAGAGTAGAAAAGAGCTGAAGAGAGCCGAAGAGGGCCAAAGAGGGCCAAATCGAGCTGAATTGAGCGAAATCGAGCCGAATCCAGTGAATCGAGCCTAATGGAGCCAAATCGAGCCTAATCGAGCTGAATCCACACTATTCGAGACAAATGGAGCCGAATGGACATGAATCACACCGATTCGGCCCCTAGTCGCGTCAAAATTTCTCGAATTCAATTGAATAGACTAGACTAGGGGAGGTTCGGGTAGGCTAGAGTAGGGTAGAATAGAGTAGAATAGAATAAAACAGAACAGAACACAACAAAATAGAACAGAACAACACAGAACGAATACAGAAAAGAGTAGGCTAGAGTAGAATAGAGGGGAATAGAGTAGAGTAGAATAGATTTGAACAGAGCCAAATCCAGCCGAATCGCGTCGAAATGGGTTGAATCAAATCCAATCAAGTGGATTACAATACCTTAGAGTTGGGTAGCATAGGGTAGGGTAGAATAGAGTAGAATAGTACAGAACAGAGTAGAAACAATACAATAGAGTAGAGAAGAGTAGAATAGAGCTGAATAGAGCCAAATGCAGACAAAATGAGAGGAATCGTGGAGAAGCAAGTAGAGTAAATTAGAGTGGTGTTGGGTAGGGTAGAGCAGAATAGAGTAGAATAGTGTAGAATAGTGTGGAATGAATAGAATGGAGTAGAATGGAGTCAAATAGAAACGAATAGAGTAGAAAAGAGTCGAATAGAGCAGAATAGGGCCGAAGAAGGCCAAATCGAGCAGATTCGAAGCGATTCAAGCCAAACCAAGCTGAATGGAGCCTAACTGAGCCGAATAGAGCCAAATCGAGCCGAATCGAGCCGATTCAAGCTTCATCGCCTCGAATCGCGTTCAACGCGTCAAATCCAATCGAGACGTATAGATTAGAGAAGGGGAGGGGAGGGGAGGGGAGAATAGAACAGAGTAGAGTGGAATAGAAGAGATTAGAACAGAATAGAAGGAATAGAATCGAGTAGAATCGAGTGGAAAAGAGTAGAGTCGAATACAGTCGAATAGAGCCGAATAAGCTGAATAGAGACGAATGGAGCTGAAGACAGCCGAAAAGAGCTGTATACTGCCGAATCACACCTAATCGAGTGGAATCAAGCAGAATCGCACTGACTGTCACCGAACAGCGTCGAATCGAATCAGGTCGAATCGAGTCGAGTCACATCGTTTTGAATCAAACAAGGTCAAATCGCTTCATATCGTGTCGAATCCCATCGAATCACGTCGAATAACTTCGAATTGCGTCAAACCTCAGAGAATCCTACTGAATCACGTCGAGTCGCATGGAATCTCATCAAATCCCTTCAGATTTGCCGAATCCAGTCAAGTCCTATCAAATCGCTTTGCACGGAATCGAATTGAATCCAATAGATTAAAGTAGGGTAGGTTCGGGTGGGGTGCCGTTGGGTCGGGTAGGGTAGAATAGAATAGAGTACAACAGAATAGGAGAGAATAGAACAGAACAGAAAGAATACAACAGAATAGAATAGAGTCAAAGAGAGAGAACATAGCCGAATTGAGCCGAGTGGAGACAAAACGAGACGAATCACGTCCGGTTGCTTCGAATCGCGTCAAATCAAATCGAATCGATTAGAAGAGATTAGGGTAGGGAAGGGTAGAATAGAAGAGAGGAAAATAGTGAGGAATGGAGTTGAACGGAGTCCAATAGAGAGGGGTAGATATGAATAGAGTACAAAAGAGTCTAATAGAGCAGAATAGGGCCGAATAGGCCCAAATAAGGCCTAATTGAGCAGAATCCAGCAGAATCGATGGAATTCGAGCCTAATCGAGCCGAACGGAGTGAAATGGAGCCAAGTCGAGCCGAATAGAGCCGATTCGAACTGAATCGAGCTGATTCAAGCCTAGTCGCGTCAAATCGCGTGGAAATACGTCATATCGAATCTAATCAAATAGATTCGGGAAGGGTAGGGGAGGGGCGAGTGGGTAGAATAGAACAGAGTAGTACAGAATAGAATATAGTACAGTAGGGTAGAGTAGAGAGAGTAAAGCAGACAAGAGTAGAGCAGAGTAGAATTGAGTCAAATAGAGTCAAAGAGTGCAGGATATAGCTGAATAGAGCCAATTCTGGCCGAATCGAGTCAAATGGAAACAAAACGAGATGAATCACACCGAATTGCTCCGAATCGCATCCAATCGAATAGATTAGAGTATCGTAGGGTAGAGTAGAATAGCGTAGAATGGAGAAGAGTGGAGTCAAATGGAGTCGAACAGAGACAAATAGAGTAGAAAAGAGTCGAATCGAGCCAAATAGGGCCGAATAAGGCTGAACCGAGTGGAAACGAGCTGAATTGAAGCGATTCGAGCCAAATCGAGCTGAATCGAGCTGATGTTGCGGAACCGAGCCGACTCAAGCGTGATGGTGTCCGGTCGCATCGAAATGCTTTGAATCGAATCAAATGGAATCGATTAGAATAGGTTAGGGTAGGGTAGTTTATGATAGGAAGGCTAGGGTAGATGCAAGTAGACTACATTAGAGTAGACGAGAGAAGGCTAGAGTAGAAGCCTAGACTAGTAAGCTGGACTAGTCAGCTAGACTAGTGGCATAGAGCAGTAGCCTAGACAACTAGTCTTGAAGAGTACCCTAAGTCAGTAATCTGAACGAGTACCCTTGCCTGAACTCTTAGCCTAATGTAGTACCCTTGCCTTAACTAGTAGTCCTAACAAGTACCCTTGCCTTAACCAGTAGTCTTCACTAGTACCCTTGCCTTCACTAGTAGTACGTCCTTAACAAGTAGCCTGAACTGGTACCCTTGCCTTAACCAGTACCCTCAACAAGTACCCATGCCTTAACTAGTAGCCTGGCCTTAACTAGTGCCCTTGCATAACTAGTACCCTGGCCTTGACTAGTAGCCTGAACTAGTACACTTGCCTTAAGGAGTACCCTTGCCCGAACTACTCCCCTTAATTAGGACCCTTATTGAGTAACCCAAAGTAGTAGAGTATGGTACGGTGGGGTAGCATAGGGTAGGGAAGCATACGGTGGAACAGAGAAAATAGAAGGAAATAGAATAGAACAGCATAGGTCAGGGTAGGTTAGCTTAGTGTAGGGTATGGTAGAGTAGCATAGGATGGAATAGAGAAAATAGAAAAGGAGACTAGAAAAGAGCAGACTAGATTAGGATAGGCTAGGGTGGGGGAGGGTTTTGTAGAATACAGTAGTGTAGAATGGAATAGAATGGTGTGGCATGGAGTCAGATGGATTCAAACAGAGATGAATAGGGTAGAAAAGAGTTGAATAGAGCCGAATAACGCTGAATAGGACCACATATGACCAAAATGAGCCGAATCGAGTTGAGTCGACCAGATTCGGGATGAATGGAGCCTAGTGGAGCTGAAATGAGCCAAATAGAGACAATCTGAACCCAGCAAAATCGAGCCAAAACACACTTAATTGCATCCTATTGCATCGGATCTCGTCGAATTCCATCAAATCCCACCAAAACACATCAAATCTCGCGGAATCTCACCGAATCCCATCGAATTGTCTCAAATCGGGTCGAATGGTGTCAAACTGAATGGAATCGAATTAAATTGAATAGATTAGAGTAGTGTAGGTTAGACTGGGATTCAGTAGGGAAGGGCACAGAAGAATAGAATAGAGTAGAACAGAAGAGAATACCAAGAGTAGAACGGAGTAGAGTTGAGTAGAGTGGAATAGTCAGAGTCGGGTAGTGCAGAATATAGATGAATAGATCCAATTCAAGCCGAATCGATTCGAATGGAGAGGAAAGGAGACAAATCGTGATGAATCGAATCGATTAGAATAGATTAGAGTAGGGTAGGGTAGAACAGAATAGAATAGAGTAGAAAAGAGTAGAATGGTGTGGAAGGGAGTTGAATGGAGCCAAATAGAGACAAATAAAGTAGAAAGGGTTGAGTAGAGCTGAACAGGGCTGAATAAGGTTCACTCGAGCCTAATTACGCTGAATTGAGCAGAATCGAGACGAATTGACCCAATTCGAGCCAAATAGAGCTAAATCGAGCCGATTCAAGCCTAATCACATGGAATCGCGTCGAAATGCGTTGAATCGAATAGATTAGAGTAGAGGAGGGTACGGCAGGAGAGGCTAGACTACAACACAACAGAACACAATAGAAAGAAGAGAATAGAATTAAGTAGAGTCGGGTCCAGTAGAATAGAGTCAAATTGAGTTGAAGAGAGCTGAAAAGAGCCAAACAGAGCTGAATACAGCCGAATTGACCAAATTCAAGGTGAATCGAGATGAATCATGTCGAGTCGTTTGAAACGTGTCGAATCGAATCAAATAGATTAGTGTGGGGAAGGTAAGGTTAGGGTAGGGTAGAGAAGAATAGAATAGAGTAGAATAGAACAGAACAGAAAGAATCGAGTAGACTAGAGTCAAATAGAGTCGAATACTGCCAAAAAGAGCCGAATAGAGTGGAAAAGAGCCGAATAGAACCGAATCGAGTTTAATGGAGCAGAAAGGAGATGAATCGAGCCGATACGACCCGAATCAGGTCGAATTCCATTCAAGTGTGTCGAATAGCATAGAACAGATTACAGTAGGCTAAGTTAGGGTAGGGTAGGGTAGGGTAGAATAGAGTGCAGTAGAACAGAACAGAAGAGAACTGAACTGAAAGAATAGGGTCGAGACGAGCAGAGTATAGAAGAGTAGAGTAGAGCAGAGTCGAACATTGCCGAATAGAGCCAAATAGAGCCCAAAAGAGCTAAATGGATAGAAACCAAGACGAATCACGCCGAATCCCGTGGAATCGTGCCGTATCGCGTCGAATCCCGTCGAATTGCATTGAATCTGATCAATTCCAATCCAATCAAATAGAATAGACTACAGTAGGGTAGAGTACAATACAATACAGTAGAGAATAGTTTAGGATGGAGTAGAATGGTGTAGCATGGAGTCGAAAAGAGATAATAGAGTTGAGTAGAGTCTAATAGAGCCGAATAGAGCTGAATAGAGCCTATTCGAGCTGACTGGAGCCGAATGGAGCCGATTAGAGCTGAATCGAACCGATTTGAGCCGATTGGGGATGAATGGAGTGGAAAGGAGCCGATTTGAGCCGAATCGCATCGAGATGCGTGGAATCGAATCCAGTAGAATAGATTAGATTAGGGTAGGATGGAATAGAGTAGACTTGAACACAGTAGAAGAGAATGGAAAGGATACAATAGAATAGAGTAGAAAAGGGTAGAGCAGAGCAGAATAGTGTAGAGTAGAATAGAGTAGAGTAGAACAGAGTCGAATCAAGCTGAATGGAGACGAAACGAGACAAATCGCGTCGAATGGCGTCGAATCCCATCGAATCAATTACAGTAGGGTATTTTTTTTTATAGTAGAAGAGCGTAGAATGGAGTAGAATGGTGTGCAATGGAATCGAGTAGAGTAGAAAAGAGCTGAAGAGAGCCGAAGAGGGCCAAAGAGGGCCAAATCGAGCTGAATTGAGCGAAATCGAGCCGAATCCAGTGAATCGAGCCTAATGGAGCCAAATCGAGCCTAATCGAGCTGAATCCACACTATTCGAGACAAATGGAGCCGAATGGACATGAATCACACCGATTCGGCCCCTAGTCGCGTCAAAATTTCTCGAATTCAATTGAATAGACTAGACTAGGGGAGGTTCGGGTAGGCTAGAGTAGGGTAGAATAGAGTAGAATAGAATAAAACAGAACAGAACACAACAAAATAGAACAGAACAACACAGAACGAATACAGAAAAGAGTAGGCTAGAGTAGAATAGAGGGGAATAGAGTAGAGTAGAATAGATTTGAACAGAGCCAAATCCAGCCGAATCGCGTCGAAATGGGTTGAATCAAATCCAATCAAGTGGATTACAATACCTTAGAGTTGGGTAGCATAGGGTAGGGTAGAATAGAGTAGAATAGTACAGAACAGAGTAGAAACAATACAATAGAGTAGAGAAGAGTAGAATAGAGCTGAATAGAGCCAAATGCAGACAAAATGAGAGAAATCATGGAGAAGCAAGTAGAGTAAATTAGAGTGGTGTTGGGTAGGGTAGAGCAGAATAGAGTAGAATAGTGTAGAATAGTGTGGAATGAATAGAATGGAGTAGAATGGAGTCAAATAGAAACGAATAGAGTAGAAAAGAGTCGAATAGAGCAGAATAGGGCCGAAGAAGGCCAAATCGAGCAGATTCGAAGCGATTCAAGCCAAACCAAGCTGAATGGAGCCTAACTGAGCCGAATAGAGCCAAATCGAGCCGAATCGAGCCGATTCAAGCTTCATCGCCTCGAATCGCGTTCAACGCGTCAAATCCAATCGAGACGTATAGATTAGAGAAGGGGAGGGGAGGGGAGGGGAGAATAGAACAGAGTAGAGTGGAATAGAAGAGATTAGAACAGAATAGAAGGAATAGAATCGAGTAGAATCGAGTGGAAAAGAGTAGAGTCGAATACAGTCGAATAGAGCCGAATAAGCTGAATAGAGACGAATGGAGCTGAAGACAGCCGAAAAGAGCTGTATACTGCCGAATCACACCTAATCGAGTGGAATCAAGCAGAATCGCACTGACTGTCACCGAACAGCGTCGAATCGAATCAGGTCGAATCGAGTCGAGTCACATCGTTTTGAATCAAACAAGGTCAAATCGCTTCATATCGTGTCGAATCCCATCGAATCACGTCGAATAACTTCGAATTGCGTCAAACCTCAGAGAATCCTACTGAATCACGTCGAGTCGCATGGAATCTCATCAAATCCCTTCAGATTTGCCGAATCCAGTCAAGTCCTATCAAATCGCTTTGCACGGAATCGAATTGAATCCAATAGATTAAAGTAGGGTAGGTTCGGGTGGGGTGCCGTTGGGTCGGGTAGGGTAGAATAGAATAGAGTACAACAGAATAGGAGAGAATAGAACAGAACAGAAAGAATACAACAGAATAGAATAGAGTCAAAGAGAGAGAACATAGCCGAATTGAGCCGAGTGGAGACAAAACGAGACGAATCACGTCCGGTTGCTTCGAATCGCGTCAAATCAAATCGAATCGATTAGAAGAGATTAGGGTAGGGAAGGGTAGAATAGAAGAGAGGAAAATAGTGAGGAATGGAGTTGAACGGAGTCCAATAGAGAGGGGTAGATATGAATAGAGTACAAAAGAGTCTAATAGAGCAGAATAGGGCCGAATAGGCCCAAATAAGGCCTAATTGAGCAGAATCCAGCAGAATCGATGGAATTCGAGCCTAATCGAGCCGAACGGAGTGAAATGGAGCCAAGTCGAGCCGAATAGAGCCGATTCGAACTGAATCGAGCTGATTCAAGCCTAGTCGCGTCAAATCGCGTGGAAATACGTCATATCGAATCTAATCAAATAGATTCGGGAAGGGTAGGGGAGGGGCGAGTGGGTAGAATAGAACAGAGTAGTACAGAATAGAATATAGTACAGTAGGGTAGAGTAGAGAGAGTAAAGCAGACAAGAGTAGAGCAGAGTAGAATTGAGTCAAATAGAGTCAAAGAGTGCAGGATATAGCTGAATAGAGCCAATTCTGGCCGAATCGAGTCAAATGGAAACAAAACGAGATGAATCACACCGAATTGCTCCGAATCGCATCCAATCGAATAGATTAGAGTATCGTAGGGTAGAGTAGAATAGCGTAGAATGGAGAAGAGTGGAGTCAAATGGAGTCGAACAGAGACAAATAGAGTAGAAAAGAGTCGAATCGAGCCAAATAGGGCCGAATAAGGCTGAACCGAGTGGAAACGAGCTGAATTGAAGCGATTCGAGCCAAATCGAGCTGAATCGAGCTGATGTTGCGGAACCGAGCCGACTCAAGCGTGATGGTGTCCGGTCGCATCGAAATGCTTTGAATCGAATCAAATGGAATCGATTAGAATAGGTTAGGGTAGGGTAGTTTATGATAGGAAGGCTAGGGTAGATGCAAGTAGACTACATTAGAGTAGACGAGAGAAGGCTAGAGTAGAAGCCTAGACTAGTAAGCTGGACTAGTCAGCTAGACTAGTGGCATAGAGCAGTAGCCTAGACAACTAGTCTTGAAGAGTACCCTAAGTCAGTAATCTGAACGAGTACCCTTGCCTGAACTCTTAGCCTAATGTAGTACCCTTGCCTTAACTAGTAGTCCTAACAAGTACCCTTGCCTTAACCAGTAGTCTTCACTAGTACCCTTGCCTTCACTAGTAGTACGTCCTTAACAAGTAGCCTGAACTGGTACCCTTGCCTTAACCAGTACCCTCAACAAGTACCCATGCCTTAACTAGTAGCCTGGCCTTAACTAGTGCCCTTGCATAACTAGTACCCTGGCCTTGACTAGTAGCCTGAACTAGTACACTTGCCTTAAGGAGTACCCTTGCCCGAACTACTCCCCTTAATTAGGACCCTTATTGAGTAACCCAAAGTAGTAGAGTATGGTACGGTGGGGTAGCATAGGGTAGGGAAGCATACGGTGGAACAGAGAAAATAGAAGGAAATAGAATAGAACAGCATAGGTCAGGGTAGGTTAGCTTAGTGTAGGGTATGGTAGAGTAGCATAGGATGGAATAGAGAAAATAGAAAAGGAGACTAGAAAAGAGCAGACTAGATTAGGATAGGCTAGGGTGGGGGAGGGTTTTGTAGAATACAGTAGTGTAGAATGGAATAGAATGGTGTGGCATGGAGTCAGATGGATTCAAACAGAGATGAATAGGGTAGAAAAGAGTTGAATAGAGCCGAATAACGCTGAATAGGACCACATATGACCAAAATGAGCCGAATCGAGTTGAGTCGACCAGATTCGGGATGAATGGAGCCTAGTGGAGCTGAAATGAGCCAAATAGAGACAATCTGAACCCAGCAAAATCGAGCCAAAACACACTTAATTGCATCCTATTGCATCGGATCTCGTCGAATTCCATCAAATCCCACCAAAACGCATCAAATCTCGCGGAATCTCACCGAATCCCATCGAATTGTCTCAAATCGGGTCGAATGGTGTCAAACTGAATGGAATCGAATTAAATTGAATAGATTAGAGTAGTGTAGGTTAGACTGGGATTCAGTAGGGAAGGGCACAGAAGAATAGAATAGAGTAGAACAGAAGAGAATACCAAGAGTAGAACGGAGTAGAGTTGAGTAGAGTGGAATAGTCAGAGTCGGGTAGTGCAGAATATAGATGAATAGATCCAATTCAAGCCGAATCGATTCGAATGGAGAGGAAAGGAGACAAATCGTGATGAATCGAATCGATTAGAATAGATTAGAGTAGGGTAGGGTAGAACAGAATAGAATAGAGTAGAAAAGAGTAGAATGGTGTGGAAGGGAGTTGAATGGAGCCAAATAGAGACAAATAAAGTAGAAAGGGTTGAGTAGAGCTGAACAGGGCTGAATAAGGTTCACTCGAGCCTAATTATGCTGAATTGAGCAGAATCGAGACGAATTGACCCAATTCGAGCCAAATAGAGCTAAATCGAGCCGATTCAAGCCTAATCACATGGAATCGCGTCGAAATGCGTTGAATCGAATAGATTAGAGTAGAGGAGGGTACGGCAGGAGAGGCTAGACTACAACACAACAGAACACAATAGAAAGAAGAGAATAGAATTAAGTAGAGTCGGGTCCAGTAGAATAGAGTCAAATTGAGTTGAAGAGAGCTGAAAAGAGCCAAACAGAGCTGAATACAGCCGAATTGACCAAATTCAAGGTGAATCGAGATGAATCATGTCGAGTCGTTTGAAACGTGTCGAATCGAATCAAATAGATTAGTGTGGGGAAGGTAAGGTTAGGGTAGGGTAGAGAAGAATAGAATAGAGTAGAATAGAACAGAACAGAAAGAATCGAGTAGACTAGAGTCAAATAGAGTCGAATACTGCCAAAAAGAGCCGAATAGAGTGGAAAAGAGCCGAATAGAACCGAATCGAGTTTAATGGAGCAGAAAGGAGATGAATCGAGCCGATACGACCCGAATCAGGTCGAATTCCATTCAAGTGTGTCGAATAGCATAGAACAGATTACAGTAGGCTAAGTTAGGGTAGGGTAGGGTAGGGTAGAATAGAGTGCAGTAGAACAGAACAGAAGAGAACTGAACTGAAAGAATAGGGTCGAGACGAGCAGAGTATAGAAGAGTAGAGTAGAGCAGAGTCGAACATTGCCGAATAGAGCCAAATAGAGCCCAAAAGAGCTAAATGGATAGAAACCAAGACGAATCACGCCGAATCCCGTGGAATCGTGCCGTATCGCGTCGAATCCCGTCGAATTGCATTGAATCTGATCAATTCCAATCCAATCAAATAGAATAGACTACAGTAGGGTAGAGTACAATACAATACAGTAGAGAATAGTTTAGGATGGAGTAGAATGGTGTAGCATGGAGTCGAAAAGAGATAATAGAGTTGAGTAGAGTCTAATAGAGCCGAATAGAGCTGAATAGAGCCTATTCGAGCTGACTGGAGCCGAATGGAGCCGATTAGAGCTGAATCGAACCGATTTGAGCCGATTGGGGATGAATGGAGTGGAAAGGAGCCGATTTGAGCCGAATCGCATCGAGATGCGTGGAATCGAATCCAGTAGAATAGATTAGATTAGGGTAGGATGGAATAGAGTAGACTTGAACACAGTAGAAGAGAATGGAAAGGATACAATAGAATAGAGTAGAAAAGGGTAGAGCAGAGCAGAATAGTGTAGAGTAGAATAGAGTAGAGTAGAACAGAGTCGAATCAAGCTGAATGGAGACGAAACGAGACAAATCGCGTCGAATGGCGTCGAATCCCATCGAATCAATTACAGTAGGGTATTTTTTTTTTATAGTAGAAGAGCGTAGAATGGAGTAGAATGGTGTGCAATGGAATCGAGTAGAGTAGAAAAGAGCTGAAGAGAGCCGAAGAGGGCCAAAGAGGGCCAAATCGAGCTGAATTGAGCGAAATCGAGCCGAATCCAGTGAATCGAGCCTAATGGAGCCAAATCGAGCCTAATCGAGCTGAATCCACACTATTCGAGACAAATGGAGCCGAATGGACATGAATCACACCGATTCGGCCCCTAGTCGCGTCAAAATTTCTCGAATTCAATTGAATAGACTAGACTAGGGGAGGTTCGGGTAGGCTAGAGTAGGGTAGAATAGAGTAGAATAGAATAAAACAGAACAGAACACAACAAAATAGAACAGAACAACACAGAATGAATACAGAAAAGAGTAGGCTAGAGTAGAATAGAGGGGAATAGAGTAGAGTAGAATAGATTTGAACAGAGCCAAATCCAGCCGAATCGCGTCGAAATGGGTTGAATCAAATCCAATCAAGTGGATTACAATACCTTAGAGTTGGGTAGCATAGGGTAGGGTAGAATAGAGTAGAATAGTACAGAACAGAGTAGAAACAATACAATAGAGTAGAGAAGAGTAGAATAGAGCTGAATAGAGCCAAATGCAGACAAAATGAGAGGAATCGTGGAGAAGCAAGTAGAGTAAATTAGAGTGGTGTTGGGTAGGGTAGAGCAGAATAGAGTAGAATAGTGTAGAATAGTGTGGAATGAATAGAATGGAGTAGAATGGAGTCAAATAGAAACGAATAGAGTAGAAAAGAGTCGAATAGAGCAGAATAGGGCCGAAGAAGGCCAAATCGAGCAGATTCGAAGCGATTCAAGCCAAACCAAGCTGAATGGAGCCTAACTGAGCCGAATAGAGCCAAATCGAGCCGAATCGAGCCGATTCAAGCTTCATCGCCTCGAATCGCGTTCAACGCGTCAAATCCAATCGAGACGTATAGATTAGAGAAGGGGAGGGGAGGGGAGGGGAGAATAGAACAGAGTAGAGTGGAATAGAAGAGATTAGAACAGAATAGAAGGAATAGAATCGAGTAGAATCGAGTGGAAAAGAGTAGAGTCGAATACAGTCGAATAGAGCCGAATAAGCTGAATAGAGACGAATGGAGCTGAAGACAGCCGAAAAGAGCTGTATACTGCCGAATCACACCTAATCGAGTGGAATCAAGCAGAATCGCACTGACTGTCACCGAACAGCGTCGAATCGAATCAGGTCGAATCGAGTCGAGTCACATCGTTTTGAATCAAACAAGGTCAAATCGCTTCATATCGTGTCGAATCCCATCGAATCACGTCGAATAACTTCGAATTGCGTCAAACCTCAGAGAATCCTACTGAATCACGTCGAGTCGCATGGAATCTCATCAAATCCCTTCAGATTTGCCGAATCCAGTCAAGTCCTATCAAATCGCTTTGCACGGAATCGAATTGAATCCAATAGATTAAAGTAGGGTAGGTTCGGGTGGGGTGCCGTTGGGTCGGGTAGGGTAGAATAGAATAGAGTACAACAGAATAGGAGAGAATAGAACAGAACAGAAAGAATACAACAGAATAGAATAGAGTCAAAGAGAGAGAACATAGCCGAATTGAGCCGAGTGGAGACAAAACGAGACGAATCACGTCCGGTTGCTTCGAATCGCGTCAAATCAAATCGAATCGATTAGAAGAGATTAGGGTAGGGAAGGGTAGAATAGAAGAGAGGAAAATAGTGAGGAATGGAGTTGAACGGAGTCCAATAGAGAGGGGTAGATATGAATAGAGTACAAAAGAGTCTAATAGAGCAGAATAGGGCCGAATAGGCCCAAATAAGGCCTAATTGAGCAGAATCCAGCAGAATCGATGGAATTCGAGCCTAATCGAGCCGAACGGAGTGAAATGGAGCCAAGTCGAGCCGAATAGAGCCGATTCGAACTGAATCGAGCTGATTCAAGCCTAATCGCGTCAAATCGCGTGGAAATACGTCATATCGAATCTAATCAAATAGATTCGGGAAGGGTAGGGGAGGGGCGAGTGGGTAGAATAGAACAGAGTAGTACAGAATAGAATATAGTACAGTAGGGTAGAGTAGAGAGAGTAAAGCAGACAAGAGTAGAGCAGAGTAGAATTGAGTCAAATAGAGTCAAAGAGTGCAGGATATAGCTGAATAGAGCCAATTCTGGCCGAATCGAGTCAAATGGAAACAAAACGAGATGAATCACACCGAATTGCTCCGAATCGCATCCAATCGAATAGATTAGAGTATCGTAGGGTAGAGTAGAATAGCGTGGAATGGAGAAGAGTGGAGTCAAATGGAGTCGAACAGAGACAAATAGAGTAGAAAAGAGTCGAATCGAGCCAAATAGGGCCGAATAAGGCTGAACCGAGTGGAAACGAGCTGAATTGAAGCGATTCGAGCCAAATCGAGCTGAATCGAGCTGATGTTGCGGAACCGAGCCGACTCAAGCGTGATGGTGTCCGGTCGCATCGAAATGCTTTGAATCGAATCAAATGGAATCGATTAGAATAGGTTAGGGTAGGGTAGTTTATGATAGGAAGGCTAGGGTAGATGCAAGTAGACTACATTAGAGTAGACGAGAGAAGGCTAGAGTAGAAGCCTAGACTAGTAAGCTGGACTAGTCAGCTAGACTAGTGGCATAGAGCAGTAGCCTAGACAACTAGTCTTGAAGAGTACCCTAAGTCAGTAATCTGAACGAGTACCCTTGCCTGAACTCTTAGCCTAATGTAGTACCCTTGCCTTAACTAGTAGTCCTAACAAGTACCCTTGCCTTAACCAGTAGTCTTCACTAGTACCCTTGCCTTCACTAGTAGTACGTCCTTAACAAGTAGCCTGAACTGGTACCCTTGCCTTAACCAGTACCCTCAACAAGTACCCATGCCTTAACTAGTAGCCTGGCCTTAACTAGTGCCCTTGCATAACTAGTACCCTGGCCTTGACTAGTAGCCTGAACTAGTACACTTGCCTTAAGGAGTACCCTTGCCCGAACTACTCCCCTTAATTAGGACCCTTATTGAGTAACCCAAAGTAGTAGAGTATGGTACGGTGGGGTAGCATAGGGTAGGGAAGCATACGGTGGAACAGAGAAAATAGAAGGAAATAGAATAGAACAGCATAGGTCAGGGTAGGTTAGCTTAGTGTAGGGTATGGTAGAGTAGCATAGGATGGAATAGAGAAAATAGAAAAGGAGACTAGAAAAGAGCAGACTAGATTAGGATAGGCTAGGGTGGGGGAGGGTTTTGTAGAATACAGTAGTGTAGAATGGAATAGAATGGTGTGGCATGGAGTCAGATGGATTCAAACAGAGATGAATAGGGTAGAAAAGAGTTGAATAGAGCCGAATAACGCTGAATAGGACCACATATGACCAAAATGAGCCGAATCGAGTTGAGTCGACCAGATTCGGGATGAATGGAGCCTAGTGGAGCTGAAATGAGCCAAATAGAGACAATCTGAACCCAGCAAAATCGAGCCAAAACACACTTAATTGCATCCTATTTCATCGGATCTCGTCGAATTCCATCAAATCCCACCAAAACGCATCAAATCTCGCGGAATCTCACCGAATCCCATCGAATTGTCTCAAATCGGGTCGAATGGTGTCAAACTGAATGGAATCGAATTAAATTGAATAGATTAGAGTAGTGTAGGTTAGACTGGGATTCAGTAGGGAAGGGCACAGAAGAATAGAATAGAGTAGAACAGAAGAGAATACCAAGAGTAGAACGGAGTAGAGTTGAGTAGAGTGGAATAGTCAGAGTCGGGTAGTGCAGAATATAGATGAATAGATCCAATTCAAGCCGAATCGATTCGAATGGAGAGGAAAGGAGACAAATCGTGATGAATCGAATCGATTAGAATAGATTAGAGTAGGGTAGGGTAGAACAGAATAGAATAGAGTAGAAAAGAGTAGAATGGTGTGGAAGGGAGTTGAATGGAGCCAAATAGAGACAAATAAAGTAGAAAGGGTTGAGTAGAGCTGAACAGGGCTGAATAAGGTTCACTCGAGCCTAATTATGCTGAATTGAGCAGAATCGAGACGAATTGACCCAATTCGAGCCAAATAGAGCTAAATCGAGCCGATTCAAGCCTAATCACATGGAATCGCGTCGAAATGCGTTGAATCGAATAGATTAGAGTAGAGGAGGGTACGGCAGGAGAGGCTAGACTACAACACAACAGAACACAATAGAAAGAAGAGAATAGAATTAAGTAGAGTCGGGTCCAGTAGAATAGAGTCAAATTGAGTTGAAGAGAGCTGAAAAGAGCCAAACAGAGCTGAATACAGCCGAATTGACCAAATTCAAGGTGAATCGAGATGAATCATGTCGAGTCGTTTGAAACGTGTCGAATCGAATCAAATAGATTAGTGTGGGGAAGGTAAGGTTAGGGTAGGGTAGAGAAGAATAGAATAGAGTAGAATAGAACAGAACAGAAAGAATCGAGTAGACTAGAGTCAAATAGAGTCGAATACTGCCAAAAAGAGCCGAATAGAGTGGAAAAGAGCCGAATAGAACCGAATCGAGTTTAATGGAGCAGAAAGGAGATGAATCGAGCCGATACGACCCGAATCAGGTCGAATTCCATTCAAGTGTGTCGAATAGCATAGAACAGATTACAGTAGGCTAAGTTAGGGTAGGGTAGGGTAGGGTAGAATAGAGTGCAGTAGAACAGAACAGAAGAGAACTGAACTGAAAGAATAGGGTCGAGACGAGCAGAGTATAGAAGAGTAGAGTAGAGCAGAGTCGAACATTGCCGAATAGAGCCAAATAGAGCCCAAAAGAGCTAAATGGATAGAAACCAAGACGAATCACGCCGAATCCCGTGGAATCGTGCCGTATCGCGTCGAATCCCGTCGAATTGCATTGAATCTGATCAATTCCAATCCAATCAAATAGAATAGACTACAGTAGGGTAGAGTACAATACAATACAGTAGAGAATAGTTTAGGATGGAGTAGAATGGTGTAGCATGGAGTCGAAAAGAGATAATAGAGTTGAGTAGAGTCTAATAGAGCCGAATAGAGCTGAATAGAGCCTATTCGAGCTGACTGGAGCCGAATGGAGCCGATTAGAGCTGAATCGAACCGATTTGAGCCGATTGGGGATGAATGGAGTGGAAAGGAGCCGATTTGAGCCGAATCGCATCGAGATGCGTGGAATCGAATCCAGTAGAATAGATTAGATTAGGGTAGGATGGAATAGAGTAGACTTGAACACAGTAGAAGAGAATGGAAAGGATACAATAGAATAGAGTAGAAAAGGGTAGAGCAGAGCAGAATAGTGTAGAGTAGAATAGAGTAGAGTAGAACAGAGTCGAATCAAGCTGAATGGAGACGAAACGAGACAAATCGCGTCGAATGGCGTCGAATCCCATCGAATCAATTACAGTAGGGTATTTTTTTTTTATAGTAGAAGAGCGTAGAATGGAGTAGAATGGTGTGCAATGGAATCGAGTAGAGTAGAAAAGAGCTGAAGAGAGCCGAAGAGGGCCAAAGAGGGCCAAATCGAGCTGAATTGAGCGAAATCGAGCCGAATCCAGTGAATCGAGCCTAATGGAGCCAAATCGAGCCTAATCGAGCTGAATCCACACTATTCGAGACAAATGGAGCCGAATGGACATGAATCACACCGATTCGGCCCCTAGTCGCGTCAAAATTTCTCGAATTCAATTGAATAGACTAGACTAGGGGAGGTTCGGGTAGGCTAGAGTAGGGTAGAATAGAGTAGAATAGAATAAAACAGAACAGAACACAACAAAATAGAACAGAACAACACAGAACGAATACAGAAAAGAGTAGGCTAGAGTAGAATAGAGGGGAATAGAGTAGAGTAGAATAGATTTGAACAGAGCCAAATCCAGCCGAATCGCGTCGAAATGGGTTGAATCAAATCCAATCAAGTGGATTACAATACCTTAGAGTTGGGTAGCATAGGGTAGGGTAGAATAGAGTAGAATAGTACAGAACAGAGTAGAAACAATACAATAGAGTAGAGAAGAGTAGAATAGAGCTGAATAGAGCCAAATGCAGACAAAATGAGAGGAATCGTGGAGAAGCAAGTAGAGTAAATTAGAGTGGTTTTGGGTAGGGTAGAGCAGAATAGAGTAGAATAGTGTAGAATAGTGTGGAATGAATAGAATGGAGTAGAATGGAGTCAAATAGAAACGAATAGAGTAGAAAAGAGTCGAATAGAGCAGAATAGGGCCGAAGAAGGCCAAATCGAGCAGATTCGAAGCGATTCAAGCCAAACCAAGCTGAATGGAGCCTAACTGAGCCGAATAGAGCCAAATCGAGCCGAATCGAGCCGATTCAAGCTTCATCGCCTCGAATCGCGTTCAACGCGTCAAATCCAATCGAGACGTATAGATTAGAGAAGGGGAGGGGAGGGGAGGGGAGAATAGAACAGAGTAGAGTGGAATAGAAGAGATTAGAACAGAATAGAAGGAATAGAATCGAGTAGAATCGAGTGGAAAAGAGTAGAGTCGAATACAGTCGAATAGAGCCGAATAAGCTGAATAGAGACGAATGGAGCTGAAGACAGCCGAAAAGAGCTGTATACTGCCGAATCACACCTAATCGAGTGGAATCAAGCAGAATCGCACTGACTGTCACCGAACAGCGTCGAATCGAATCAGGTCGAATCGAGTCGAGTCACATCGTTTTGAATCAAACAAGGTCAAATCGCTTCATATCGTGTCGAATCCCATCGAATCACGTCGAATAACTTCGAATTGCGTCAAACCTCAGAGAATCCTACTGAATCACGTCGAGTCGCATGGAATCTCATCAAATCCCTTCAGATTTGCCGAATCCAGTCAAGTCCTATCAAATCGCTTTGCACGGAATCGAATTGAATCCAATAGATTAAAGTAGGGTAGGTTCGGGTGGGGTGCCGTTGGGTCGGGTAGGGTAGAATAGAATAGAGTACAACAGAATAGGAGAGAATAGAACAGAACAGAAAGAATACAACAGAATAGAATAGAGTCAAAGAGAGAGAACATAGCCGAATTGAGCCGAGTGGAGACAAAACGAGACGAATCACGTCCGGTTGCTTCGAATCGCGTCAAATCAAATCGAATCGATTAGAAGAGATTAGGGTAGGGAAGGGTAGAATAGAAGAGAGGAAAATAGTGAGGAATGGAGTTGAACGGAGTCCAATAGAGAGGGGTAGATATGAATAGAGTACAAAAGAGTCTAATAGAGCAGAATAGGGCCGAATAGGCCCAAATAAGGCCTAATTGAGCAGAATCCAGCAGAATCGATGGAATTCGAGCCTAATCGAGCCGAACGGAGTGAAATGGAGCCAAGTCGAGCCGAATAGAGCCGATTCGAACTGAATCGAGCTGATTCAAGCCTAGTCGCGTCAAATCGCGTGGAAATACGTCATATCGAATCTAATCAAATAGATTCGGGAAGGGTAGGGGAGGGGCGAGTGGGTAGAATAGAACAGAGTAGTACAGAATAGAATATAGTACAGTAGGGTAGAGTAGAGAGAGTAAAGCAGACAAGAGTAGAGCAGAGTAGAATTGAGTCAAATAGAGTCAAAGAGTGCAGGATATAGCTGAATAGAGCCAATTCTGGCCGAATCGAGTCAAATGGAAACAAAACGAGATGAATCACACCGAATTGCTCCGAATCGCATCCAATCGAATAGATTAGAGTATCGTAGGGTAGAGTAGAATAGCGTAGAATGGAGAAGAGTGGAGTCAAATGGAGTCGAACAGAGACAAATAGAGTAGAAAAGAGTCGAATCGAGCCAAATAGGGCCGAATAAGGCTGAACCGAGTGGAAACGAGCTGAATTGAAGCGATTCGAGCCAAATCGAGCTGAATCGAGCTGATGTTGCGGAACCGAGCCGACTCAAGCGTGATGGTGTCCGGTCGCATCGAAATGCTTTGAATCGAATCAAATGGAATCGATTAGAATAGGTTAGGGTAGGGTAGTTTATGATAGGAAGGCTAGGGTAGATGCAAGTAGACTACATTAGAGTAGACGAGAGAAGGCTAGAGTAGAAGCCTAGACTAGTAAGCTGGACTAGTCAGCTAGACTAGTGGCATAGAGCAGTAGCCTAGACAACTAGTCTTGAAGAGTACCCTAAGTCAGTAATCTGAACGAGTACCCTTGCCTGAACTCTTAGCCTAATGTAGTACCCTTGCCTTAACTAGTAGTCCTAACAAGTACCCTTGCCTTAACCAGTAGTCTTCACTAGTACCCTTGCCTTCACTAGTAGTACGTCCTTAACAAGTAGCCTGAACTGGTACCCTTGCCTTAACCAGTACCCTCAACAAGTACCCATGCCTTAACTAGTAGCCTGGCCTTAACTAGTGCCCTTGCATAACTAGTACCCTGGCCTTGACTAGTAGCCTGAACTAGTACACTTGCCTTAAGGAGTACCCTTGCCCGAACTACTCCCCTTAATTAGGACCCTTATTGAGTAACCCAAAGTAGTAGAGTATGGTACGGTGGGGTAGCATAGGGTAGGGAAGCATACGGTGGAACAGAGAAAATAGAAGGAAATAGAATAGAACAGCATAGGTCAGGGTAGGTTAGCTTAGTGTAGGGTATGGTAGAGTAGCATAGGATGGAATAGAGAAAATAGAAAAGGAGACTAGAAAAGAGCAGACTAGATTAGGATAGGCTAGGGTGGGGGAGGGTTTTGTAGAATACAGTAGTGTAGAATGGAATAGAATGGTGTGGCATGGAGTCAGATGGATTCAAACAGAGATGAATAGGGTAGAAAAGAGTTGAATAGAGCCGAATAACGCTGAATAGGACCACATATGACCAAAATGAGCCGAATCGAGTTGAGTCGACCAGATTCGGGATGAATGGAGCCTAGTGGAGCTGAAATGAGCCAAATAGAGACAATCTGAACCCAGCAAAATCGAGCCAAAACACACTTAATTGCATCCTATTGCATCGGATCTCGTCGAATTCCATCAAATCCCACCAAAACGCATCAAATCTCGCGGAATCTCACCGAATCCCATCGAATTGTCTCAAATCGGGTCGAATGGTGTCAAACTGAATGGAATCGAATTAAATTGAATAGATTAGAGTAGTGTAGGTTAGACTGGGATTCAGTAGGGAAGGGCACAGAAGAATAGAATAGAGTAGAACAGAAGAGAATACCAAGAGTAGAACGGAGTAGAGTTGAGTAGAGTGGAATAGTCAGAGTCGGGTAGTGCAGAATATAGATGAATAGATCCAATTCAAGCCGAATCGATTCGAATGGAGAGGAAAGGAGACAAATCGTGATGAATCGATTAGAATAGATTAGAGTAGGGTAGGGTAGAACAGAATAGAATAGAGTAGAAAAGAGTAGAATGGTGTGGAAGGGAGTTGAATGGAGCCAAATAGAGACAAATAAAGTAGAAAGGGTTGAGTAGAGCTGAACAGGGCTGAATAAGGTTCACTCGAGCCTAATTATGCTGAATTGAGCAGAATCGAGACGAATTGACCCAATTCGAGCCAAATAGAGCTAAATCGAGCCGATTCAAGCCTAATCACATGGAATCGCGTCGAAATGCGTTGAATCGAATAGATTAGAGTAGAGGAGGGTACGGCAGGAGAGGCTAGACTACAACACAACAGAACACAATAGAAAGAAGAGAATAGAATTAAGTAGAGTCGGGTCCAGTAGAATAGAGTCAAATTGAGTTGAAGAGAGCTGAAAAGAGCCAAACAGAGCTGAATACAGCCGAATTGACCAAATTCAAGGTGAATCGAGATGAATCATGTCGAGTCGTTTGAAACGTGTCGAATCGAATCAAATAGATTAGTGTGGGGAAGGTAAGGTTAGGGTAGGGTAGAGAAGAATAGAATAGAGTAGAATAGAACAGAACAGAAAGAATCGAGTAGACTAGAGTCAAATAGAGTCGAATACTGCCAAAAAGAGCCGAATAGAGTGGAAAAGAGCCGAATAGAACCGAATCGAGTTTAATGGAGCAGAAAGGAGATGAATCGAGCCGATACGACCCGAATCAGGTCGAATTCCATTCAAGTGTGTCGAATAGCATAGAACAGATTACAGTAGGCTAAGTTAGGGTAGGGTAGGGTAGGGTAGAATAGAGTGCAGTAGAACAGAACAGAAGAGAACTGAACTGAAAGAATAGGGTCGAGACGAGCAGAGTATAGAAGAGTAGAGTAGAGCAGAGTCGAACATTGCCGAATAGAGCCAAATAGAGCCCAAAAGAGCTAAATGGATAGAAACCAAGACGAATCACGCCGAATCCCGTGGAATCGTGCCGTATCGCGTCGAATCCCGTCGAATTGCATTGAATCTGATCAATTCCAATCCAATCAAATAGAATAGACTACAGTAGGGTAGAGTACAATACAATACAGTAGAGAATAGTTTAGGATGGAGTAGAATGGTGTAGCATGGAGTCGAAAAGAGATAATAGAGTTGAGTAGAGTCTAATAGAGCCGAATAGAGCTGAATAGAGCCTATTCGAGCTGACTGGAGCCGAATGGAGCCGATTAGAGCTGAATCGAACCGATTTGAGCCGATTGGGGATGAATGGAGTGGAAAGGAGCCGATTTGAGCCGAATCGCATCGAGATGCGTGGAATCGAATCCAGTAGAATAGATTAGATTAGGGTAGGATGGAATAGAGTAGACTTGAACACAGTAGAAGAGAATGGAAAGGATACAATAGAATAGAGTAGAAAAGGGTAGAGCAGAGCAGAATAGTGTAGAGTAGAATAGAGTAGAGTAGAACAGAGTCGAATCAAGCTGAATGGAGACGAAACGAGACAAATCGCGTCGAATGGCGTCGAATCCCATCGAATCAATTACAGTAGGGTATTTTTTTTTATAGTAGAAGAGCGTAGAATGGAGTAGAATGGTGTGCAATGGAATCGAGTAGAGTAGAAAAGAGCTGAAGAGAGCCGAAGAGGGCCAAAGAGGGCCAAATCGAGCTGAATTGAGCGAAATCGAGCCGAATCCAGTGAATCGAGCCTAATGGAGCCAAATCGAGCCTAATCGAGCTGAATCCACACTATTCGAGACAAATGGAGCCGAATGGACATGAATCACACCGATTCGGCCCCTAGTCGCGTCAAAATTTCTCGAATTCAATTGAATAGACTAGACTAGGGGAGGTTCGGGTAGGCTAGAGTAGGGTAGAATAGAGTAGAATAGAATAAAACAGAACAGAACACAACAAAATAGAACAGAACAACACAGAACGAATACAGAAAAGAGTAGGCTAGAGTAGAATAGAGGGGAATAGAGTAGAGTAGAATAGATTTGAACAGAGCCAAATCCAGCCGAATCGCGTCGAAATGGGTTGAATCAAATCCAATCAAGTGGATTACAATACCTTAGAGTTGGGTAGCATAGGGTAGGGTAGAATAGAGTAGAATAGTACAGAACAGAGTAGAAACAATACAATAGAGTAGAGAAGAGTAGAATAGAGCTGAATAGAGCCAAATGCAGACAAAATGAGAGGAATCGTGGAGAAGCAAGTAGAGTAAATTAGAGTGGTGTTGGGTAGGGTAGAGCAGAATAGAGTAGAATAGTGTAGAATAGTGTGGAATGAATAGAATGGAGTAGAATGGAGTCAAATAGAAACGAATAGAGTAGAAAAGAGTCGAATAGAGCAGAATAGGGCCGAAGAAGGCCAAATCGAGCAGATTCGAAGCGATTCAAGCCAAACCAAGCTGAATGGAGCCTAACTGAGCCGAATAGAGCCAAATCGAGCCGAATCGAGCCGATTCAAGCTTCATCGCCTCGAATCGCGTTCAACGCGTCAAATCCAATCGAGACGTATAGATTAGAGAAGGGGAGGGGAGGGGAGGGGAGAATAGAACAGAGTAGAGTGGAATAGAAGAGATTAGAACAGAATAGAAGGAATAGAATCGAGTAGAATCGAGTGGAAAAGAGTAGAGTCGAATACAGTCGAATAGAGCCGAATAAGCTGAATAGAGACGAATGGAGCTGAAGACAGCCGAAAAGAGCTGTATACTGCCGAATCACACCTAATCGAGTGGAATCAAGCAGAATCGCACTGACTGTCACCGAACAGCGTCGAATCGAATCAGGTCGAATCGAGTCGAGTCACATCGTTTTGAATCAAACAAGGTCAAATCGCTTCATATCGTGTCGAATCCCATCGAATCACGTCGAATAACTTCGAATTGCGTCAAACCTCAGAGAATCCTACTGAATCACGTCGAGTCGCATGGAATCTCATCAAATCCCTTCAGATTTGCCGAATCCAGTCAAGTCCTATCAAATCGCTTTGCACGGAATCGAATTGAATCCAATAGATTAAAGTAGGGTAGGTTCGGGTGGGGTGCCGTTGGGTCGGGTAGGGTAGAATAGAATAGAGTACAACAGAATAGGAGAGAATAGAACAGAACAGAAAGAATACAACAGAATAGAATAGAGTCAAAGAGAGAGAACATAGCCGAATTGAGCCGAGTGGAGACAAAACGAGACGAATCACGTCCGGTTGCTTCGAATCGCGTCAAATCAAATCGAATCGATTAGAAGAGATTAGGGTAGGGAAGGGTAGAATAGAAGAGAGGAAAATAGTGAGGAATGGAGTTGAACGGAGTCCAATAGAGAGGGGTAGATATGAATAGAGTACAAAAGAGTCTAATAGAGCAGAATAGGGCCGAATAGGCCCAAATAAGGCCTAATTGAGCAGAATCCAGCAGAATCGATGGAATTCGAGCCTAATCGAGCCGAACGGAGTGAAATGGAGCCAAGTCGAGCCGAATAGAGCCGATTCGAACTGAATCGAGCTGATTCAAGCCTAGTCGCGTCAAATCGCGTGGAAATACGTCATATCGAATCTAATCAAATAGATTCGGGAAGGGTAGGGGAGGGGCGAGTGGGTAGAATAGAACAGAGTAGTACAGAATAGAATATAGTACAGTAGGGTAGAGTAGAGAGAGTAAAGCAGACAAGAGTAGAGCAGAGTAGAATTGAGTCAAATAGAGTCAAAGAGTGCAGGATATAGCTGAATAGAGCCAATTCTGGCCGAATCGAGTCAAATGGAAACAAAACGAGATGAATCACACCGAATTGCTCCGAATCGCATCCAATCGAATAGATTAGAGTATCGTAGGGTAGAGTAGAATAGCGTAGAATGGAGAAGAGTGGAGTCAAATGGAGTCGAACAGAGACAAATAGAGTAGAAAAGAGTCGAATCGAGCCAAATAGGGCCGAATAAGGCTGAACCGAGTGGAAACGAGCTGAATTGAAGCGATTCGAGCCAAATCGAGCTGAATCGAGCTGATGTTGCGGAACCGAGCCGACTCAAGCGTGATGGTGTCCGGTCGCATCGAAATGCTTTGAATCGAATCAAATGGAATCGATTAGAATAGGTTAGGGTAGGGTAGTTTATGATAGGAAGGCTAGGGTAGATGCAAGTAGACTACATTAGAGTAGACGAGAGAAGGCTAGAGTAGAAGCCTAGACTAGTAAGCTGGACTAGTCAGCTAGACTAGTGGCATAGAGCAGTAGCCTAGACAACTAGTCTTGAAGAGTACCCTAAGTCAGTAATCTGAACGAGTACCCTTGCCTGAACTCTTAGCCTAATGTAGTACCCTTGCCTTAACTAGTAGTCCTAACAAGTACCCTTGCCTTAACCAGTAGTCTTCACTAGTACCCTTGCCTTCACTAGTAGTACGTCCTTAACAAGTAGCCTGAACTGGTACCCTTGCCTTAACCAGTACCCTCAACAAGTACCCATGCCTTAACTAGTAGCCTGGCCTTAACTAGTGCCCTTGCATAACTAGTACCCTGGCCTTGACTAGTAGCCTGAACTAGTACACTTGCCTTAAGGAGTACCCTTGCCCGAACTACTCCCCTTAATTAGGACCCTTATTGAGTAACCCAAAGTAGTAGAGTATGGTACGGTGGGGTAGCATAGGGTAGGGAAGCATACGGTGGAACAGAGAAAATAGAAGGAAATAGAATAGAACAGCATAGGTCAGGGTAGGTTAGCTTAGTGTAGGGTATGGTAGAGTAGCATAGGATGGAATAGAGAAAATAGAAAAGGAGACTAGAAAAGAGCAGACTAGATTAGGATAGGCTAGGGTGGGGGAGGGTTTTGTAGAATACAGTAGTGTAGAATGGAATAGAATGGTGTGGCATGGAGTCAGATGGATTCAAACAGAGATGAATAGGGTAGAAAAGAGTTGAATAGAGCCGAATAACGCTGAATAGGACCACATATGACCAAAATGAGCCGAATCGAGTTGAGTCGACCAGATTCGGGATGAATGGAGCCTAGTGGAGCTGAAATGAGCCAAATAGAGACAATCTGAACCCAGCAAAATCGAGCCAAAACACACTTAATTGCATCCTATTGCATCGGATCTCGTCGAATTCCATCAAATCCCACCAAAACGCATCAAATCTCGCGGAATCTCACCGAATCCCATCGAATTGTCTCAAATCGGGTCGAATGGTGTCAAACTGAATGGAATCGAATTAAATTGAATAGATTAGAGTAGTGTAGGTTAGACTGGGATTCAGTAGGGAAGGGCACAGAAGAATAGAATAGAGTAGAACAGAAGAGAATACCAAGAGTAGAACGGAGTAGAGTTGAGTAGAGTGGAATAGTCAGAGTCGGGTAGTGCAGAATATAGATGAATAGATCCAATTCAAGCCGAATCGATTCGAATGGAGAGGAAAGGAGACAAATCGTGATGAATCGAATCGATTAGAATAGATTAGAGTAGGGTAGGGTAGAACAGAATAGAATAGAGTAGAAAAGAGTAGAATGGTGTGGAAGGGAGTTGAATGGAGCCAAATAGAGACAAATAAAGTAGAAAGGGTTGAGTAGAGCTGAACAGGGCTGAATAAGGTTCACTCGAGCCTAATTATGCTGAATTGAGCAGAATCGAGACGAATTGACCCAATTCGAGCCAAATAGAGCTAAATCGAGCCGATTCAAGCCTAATCACATGGAATCGCGTCGAAATGCGTTGAATCGAATAGATTAGAGTAGAGGAGGGTACGGCAGGAGAGGCTAGACTACAACACAACAGAACACAATAGAAAGAAGAGAATAGAATTAAGTAGAGTCGGGTCCAGTAGAATAGAGTCAAATTGAGTTGAAGAGAGCTGAAAAGAGCCAAACAGAGCTGAATACAGCCGAATTGACCAAATTCAAGGTGAATCGAGATGAATCATGTCGAGTCGTTTGAAACGTGTCGAATCGAATCAAATAGATTAGTGTGGGGAAGGTAAGGTTAGGGTAGGGTAGAGAAGAATAGAATAGAGTAGAATAGAACAGAACAGAAAGAATCGAGTAGACTAGAGTCAAATAGAGTCGAATACTGCCAAAAAGAGCCGAATAGAGTGGAAAAGAGCCGAATAGAACCGAATCGAGTTTAATGGAGCAGAAAGGAGATGAATCGAGCCGATACGACCCGAATCAGGTCGAATCCCATTCAAGTGTGTCGAATAGCATAGAACAGATTACAGTAGGCTAAGTTAGGGTAGGGTAGGGTAGGGTAGAATAGAGTGCAGTAGAACAGAACAGAAGAGAACTGAACTGAAAGAATAGGGTCGAGACGAGCAGAGTATAGAAGAGTAGAGTAGAGCAGAGTCGAACATTGCCGAATAGAGCCAAATAGAGCCCAAAAGAGCTAAATGGATAGAAACCAAGACGAATCACGCCGAATCCCGTGGAATCGTGCCGTATCGCGTCGAATCCCGTCGAATTGCATTGAATCTGATCAATTCCAATCCAATCAAATAGAATAGACTACAGTAGGGTAGAGTACAATACAATACAGTAGAGAATAGTTTAGGATGGAGTAGAATGGTGTAGCATGGAGTCCAAAAGAGATAATAGAGTTGAGTAGAGTCTAATAGAGCCGAATAGAGCTGAATAGAGCCTATTCGAGCTGACTGGAGCCGAATGGAGCCGATTAGAGCTGAATCGAACCGATTTGAGCCGATTGGGGATGAATGGAGTGGAAAGGAGCCGATTTGAGCCGAATCGCATCGAGATGCGTGGAATCGAATCCAGTAGAATAGATTAGATTAGGGTAGGATGGAATAGAGTAGACTTGAACACAGTAGAAGAGAATGGAAAGGATACAATAGAATAGAGTAGAAAAGGGTAGAGCAGAGCAGAATAGTGTAGAGTAGAATAGAGTAGAGTAGAACAGAGTCGAATCAAGCTGAATGGAGACGAAACGAGACAAATCGCGTCGAATGGCGTCGAATCCCATCGAATCAATTACAGTAGGGTATTTTTTTTTATAGTAGAAGAGCGTAGAATGGAGTAGAATGGTGTGCAATGGAATCGAGTAGAGTAGAAAAGAGCTGAAGAGAGCCGAAGAGGGCCAAAGAGGGCCAAATCGAGCTGAATTGAGCGAAATCGAGCCGAATCCAGTGAATCGAGCCTAATGGAGCCAAATCGAGCCTAATCGAGCTGAATCCACACTATTCGAGACAAATGGAGCCGAATGGACATGAATCACACCGATTCGGCCCCTAGTCGCGTCAAAATTTCTCGAATTCAATTGAATAGACTAGACTAGGGGAGGTTCGGGTAGGCTAGAGTAGGGTAGAATAGAGTAGAATAGAATAAAACAGAACAGAACACAACAAAATAGAACAGAACAACACAGAACGAATACAGAAAAGAGTAGGCTAGAGTAGAATAGAGGGGAATAGAGTAGAGTAGAATAGATTTGAACAGAGCCAAATCCAGCCGAATCGCGTCGAAATGGGTTGAATCAAATCCAATCAAGTGGATTACAATACCTTAGAGTTGGGTAGCATAGGGTAGGGTAGAATAGAGTAGAATAGTACAGAACAGAGTAGAAACAATACAATAGAGTAGAGAAGAGTAGAATAGAGCTGAATAGAGCCAAATGCAGACAAAATGAGAGGAATCGTGGAGAAGCAAGTAGAGTAAATTAGAGTGGTGTTGGGTAGGGTAGAGCAGAATAGAGTAGAATAGTGTAGAATAGTGTGGAATGAATAGAATGGAGTAGAATGGAGTCAAATAGAAACGAATAGAGTAGAAAAGAGTCGAATAGAGCAGAATAGGGCCGAAGAAGGCCAAATCGAGCAGATTCGAAGCGATTCAAGCCAAACCAAGCTGAATGGAGCCTAACTGAGCCGAATAGAGCCAAATCGAGCCGAATCGAGCCGATTCAAGCTTCATCGCCTCGAATCGCGTTCAACGCGTCAAATCCAATCGAGACGTATAGATTAGAGAAGGGGAGGGGAGGGGAGGGGAGAATAGAACAGAGTAGAGTGGAATAGAAGAGATTAGAACAGAATAGAAGGAATAGAATCGAGTAGAATCGAGTGGAAAAGAGTAGAGTCGAATACAGTCGAATAGAGCCGAATAAGCTGAATAGAGACGAATGGAGCTGAAGACAGCCGAAAAGAGCTGTATACTGCCGAATCACACCTAATCGAGTGGAATCAAGCAGAATCGCACTGACTGTCACCGAACAGCGTCGAATCGAATCAGGTCGAATCGAGTCGAGTCACATCGTTTTGAATCAAACAAGGTCAAATCGCTTCATATCGTGTCGAATCCCATCGAATCACGTCGAATAACTTCGAATTGCGTCAAACCTCAGAGAATCCTACTGAATCACGTCGAGTCGCATGGAATCTCATCAAATCCCTTCAGATTTGCCGAATCCAGTCAAGTCCTATCAAATCGCTTTGCACGGAATCGAATTGAATCCAATAGATTAAAGTAGGGTAGGTTCGGGTGGGGTGCCGTTGGGTCGGGTAGGGTAGAATAGAATAGAGTACAACAGAATAGGAGAGAATAGAACAGAACAGAAAGAATACAACAGAATAGAATAGAGTCAAAGAGAGAGAACATAGCCGAATTGAGCCGAGTGGAGACAAAACGAGACGAATCACGTCCGGTTGCTTCGAATCGCGTCAAATCAAATCGAATCGATTAGAAGAGATTAGGGTAGGGAAGGGTAGAATAGAAGAGAGGAAAATAGTGAGGAATGGAGTTGAACGGAGTCCAATAGAGAGGGGTAGATATGAATAGAGTACAAAAGAGTCTAATAGAGCAGAATAGGGCCGAATAGGCCCAAATAAGGCCTAATTGAGCAGAATCCAGCAGAATCGATGGAATTCGAGCCTAATCGAGCCGAACGGAGTGAAATGGAGCCAAGTCGAGCCGAATAGAGCCGATTCGAACTGAATCGAGCTGATTCAAGCCTAGTCGCGTCAAATCGCGTGGAAATACGTCATATCGAATCTAATCAAATAGATTCGGGAAGGGTAGGGGAGGGGCGAGTGGGTAGAATAGAACAGAGTAGTACAGAATAGAATATAGTACAGTAGGGTAGAGTAGAGAGAGTAAAGCAGACAAGAGTAGAGCAGAGTAGAATTGAGTCAAATAGAGTCAAAGAGTGCAGGATATAGCTGAATAGAGCCAATTCTGGCCGAATCGAGTCAAATGGAAACAAAACGAGATGAATCACACCGAATTGCTCCGAATCGCATCCAATCGAATAGATTAGAGTATCGTAGGGTAGAGTAGAATAGCGTAGAATGGAGAAGAGTGGAGTCAAATGGAGTCGAACAGAGACAAATAGAGTAGAAAAGAGTCGAATCGAGCCAAATAGGGCCGAATAAGGCTGAACCGAGTGGAAACGAGCTGAATTGAAGCGATTCGAGCCAAATCGAGCTGAATCGAGCTGATGTTGCGGAACCGAGCCGACTCAAGCGTGATGGTGTCCGGTCGCATCGAAATGCTTTGAATCGAATCAAATGGAATCGATTAGAATAGGTTAGGGTAGGGTAGTTTATGATAGGAAGGCTAGGGTAGATGCAAGTAGACTACATTAGAGTAGACGAGAGAAGGCTAGAGTAGAAGCCTAGACTAGTAAGCTGGACTAGTCAGCTAGACTAGTGGCATAGAGCAGTAGCCTAGACAACTAGTCTTGAAGAGTACCCTAAGTCAGTAATCTGAACGAGTACCCTTGCCTGAACTCTTAGCCTAATGTAGTACCCTTGCCTTAACTAGTAGTCCTAACAAGTACCCTTGCCTTAACCAGTAGTCTTCACTAGTACCCTTGCCTTCACTAGTAGTACGTCCTTAACAAGTAGCCTGAACTGGTACCCTTGCCTTAACCAGTACCCTCAACAAGTACCCATGCCTTAACTAGTAGCCTGGCCTTAACTAGTGCCCTTGCATAACTAGTACCCTGGCCTTGACTAGTAGCCTGAACTAGTACACTTGCCTTAAGGAGTACCCTTGCCCGAACTACTCCCCTTAATTAGGACCCTTATTGAGTAACCCAAAGTAGTAGAGTATGGTACGGTGGGGTAGCATAGGGTAGGGAAGCATACGGTGGAACAGAGAAAATAGAAGGAAATAGAATAGAACAGCATAGGTCAGGGTAGGTTAGCTTAGTGTAGGGTATGGTAGAGTAGCATAGGATGGAATAGAGAAAATAGAAAAGGAGACTAGAAAAGAGCAGACTAGATTAGGATAGGCTAGGGTGGGGGAGGGTTTTGTAGAATACAGTAGTGTAGAATGGAATAGAATGGTGTGGCATGGAGTCAGATGGATTCAAACAGAGATGAATAGGGTAGAAAAGAGTTGAATAGAGCCGAATAACGCTGAATAGGACCACATATGACCAAAATGAGCCGAATCGAGTTGAGTCGACCAGATTCGGGATGAATGGAGCCTAGTGGAGCTGAAATGAGCCAAATAGAGACAATCTGAACCCAGCAAAATCGAGCCAAAACACACTTAATTGCATCCTATTGCATCGGATCTCGTCGAATTCCATCAAATCCCACCAAAACGCATCAAATCTCGCGGAATCTCACCGAATCCCATCGAATTGTCTCAAATCGGGTCGAATGGTGTCAAACTGAATGGAATCGAATTAAATTGAATAGATTAGAGTAGTGTAGGTTAGACTGGGATTCAGTAGGGAAGGGCACAGAAGAATAGAATAGAGTAGAACAGAAGAGAATACCAAGAGTAGAACGGAGTAGAGTTGAGTAGAGTGGAATAGTCAGAGTCGGGTAGTGCAGAATATAGATGAATAGATCCAATTCAAGCCGAATCGATTCGAATGGAGAGGAAAGGAGACAAATCGTGATGAATCGAATCGATTAGAATAGATTAGAGTAGGGTAGGGTAGAACAGAATAGAATAGAGTAGAAAAGAGTAGAATGGTGTGGAAGGGAGTTGAATGGAGCCAAATAGAGACAAATAAAGTAGAAAGGGTTGAGTAGAGCTGAACAGGGCTGAATAAGGTTCACTCGAGCCTAATTATGCTGAATTGAGCAGAATCGAGACGAATTGACCCAATTCGAGCCAAATAGAGCTAAATCGAGCCGATTCAAGCCTAATCACATGGAATCGCGTCGAAATGCGTTGAATCGAATAGATTAGAGTAGAGGAGGGTACGGCAGGAGAGGCTAGACTACAACACAACAGAACACAATAGAAAGAAGAGAATAGAATTAAGTAGAGTCGGGTCCAGTAGAATAGAGTCAAATTGAGTTGAAGAGAGCTGAAAAGAGCCAAACAGAGCTGAATACAGCCGAATTGACCAAATTCAAGGTGAATCGAGATGAATCATGTCGAGTCGTTTGAAACGTGTCGAATCGAATCAAATAGATTAGTGTGGGGAAGGTAAGGTTAGGGTAGGGTAGAGAAGAATAGAATAGAGTAGAATAGAACAGAACAGAAAGAATCGAGTAGACTAGAGTCAAATAGAGTCGAATACTGCCAAAAAGAGCCGAATAGAGTGGAAAAGAGCCGAATAGAACCGAATCGAGTTTAATGGAGCAGAAAGGAGATGAATCGAGCCGATACGACCCGAATCAGGTCGAATCCCATTCAAGTGTGTCGAATAGCATAGAACAGATTACAGTAGGCTAAGTTAGGGTAGGGTAGGGTAGGGTAGAATAGAGTGCAGTAGAACAGAACAGAAGAGAACTGAACTGAAAGAATAGGGTCGAGACGAGCAGAGTATAGAAGAGTAGAGTAGAGCAGAGTCGAACATTGCCGAATAGAGCCAAATAGAGCCCAAAAGAGCTAAATGGATAGAAACCAAGACGAATCACGCCGAATCCCGTGGAATCGTGCCGTATCGCGTCGAATCCCGTCGAATTGCATTGAATCTGATCAATTCCAATCCAATCAAATAGAATAGACTACAGTAGGGTAGAGTACAATACAATACAGTAGAGAATAGTTTAGGATGGAGTAGAATGGTGTAGCATGGAGTCCAAAAGAGATAATAGAGTTGAGTAGAGTCTAATAGAGCCGAATAGAGCTGAATAGAGCCTATTCGAGCTGACTGGAGCCGAATGGAGCCGATTAGAGCTGAATCGAACCGATTTGAGCCGATTGGGGATGAATGGAGTGGAAAGGAGCCGATTTGAGCTGAATCGCATCGAGATGCGTGGAATCGAATCCAGTAGAATAGATTAGATTAGGGTAGGATGGAATAGAGTAGACTTGAACACAGTAGAAGAGAATGGAAAGGATACAATAGAATAGAGTAGAAAAGGGTAGAGCAGAGCAGAATAGTGTAGAGTAGAGTAGAACAGAGTCGAATCAAGCTGAATGGAGACGAAACGAGACAAATCGCGTCGAATGGCGTCGAATCCCATCGAATCAATTACAGTAGGGTATTTTTTTTTTATAGTAGAAGAGCGTAGAATGGAGTAGAATGGTGTGCAATGGAATCGAGTAGAGTAGAAAAGAGCTGAAGAGAGCCGAAGAGGGCCAAAGAGGGCCAAATCGAGCTGAATTGAGCGAAATCGAGCCGAATCCAGTGAATCGAGCCTAATGGAGCCAAATCGAGCCTAATCGAGCTGAATCCACACTATTCGAGACAAATGGAGCCGAATGGACATGAATCACACCGATTCGGCCCCTAGTCGCGTCAAAATTTCTCGAATTCAATTGAATAGACTAGACTAGGGGAGGTTCGGGTAGGCTAGAGTAGGGTAGAATAGAGTAGAATAGAATAAAACAGAACAGAACACAACAAAATAGAACAGAACAACACAGAACGAATACAGAAAAGAGTAGGCTAGAGTAGAATAGAGGGGAATAGAGTAGAGTAGAATAGATTTGAACAGAGCCAAATCCAGCCGAATCGCGTCGAAATGGGTTGAATCAAATCCAATCAAGTGGATTACAATACCTTAGAGTTGGGTAGCATAGGGTAGGGTAGAATAGAGTAGAATAGTACAGAACAGAGTAGAAACAATACAATAGAGTAGAGAAGAGTAGAATAGAGCTGAATAGAGCCAAATGCAGACAAAATGAGAGGAATCGTGGAGAAGCAAGTAGAGTAAATTAGAGTGGTGTTGGGTAGGGTAGAGCAGAATAGAGTAGAATAGTGTAGAATAGTGTGGAATGAATAGAATGGAGTAGAATGGAGTCAAATAGAAACGAATAGAGTAGAAAAGAGTCGAATAGAGCAGAATAGGGCCGAAGAAGGCCAAATCGAGCAGATTCGAAGCGATTCAAGCCAAACCAAGCTGAATGGAGCCTAACTGAGCCGAATAGAGCCAAATCGAGCCGAATCGAGCCGATTCAAGCTTCATCGCCTCGAATCGCGTTCAACGCGTCAAATCCAATCGAGACGTATAGATTAGAGAAGGGGAGGGGAGGGGAGGGGAGAATAGAACAGAGTAGAGTGGAATAGAAGAGATTAGAACAGAATAGAAGGAATAGAATCGAGTAGAATCGAGTGGAAAAGAGTAGAGTCGAATACAGTCGAATAGAGCCGAATAAGCTGAATAGAGACGAATGGAGCTGAAGACAGCCGAAAAGAGCTGTATACTGCCGAATCACACCTAATCGAGTGGAATCAAGCAGAATCGCACTGACTGTCACCGAACAGCGTCGAATCGAATCAGGTCGAATCGAGTCGAGTCACATCGTTTTGAATCAAACAAGGTCAAATCGCTTCATATCGTGTCGAATCCCATCGAATCACGTCGAATAACTTCGAATTGCGTCAAACCTCAGAGAATCCTACTGAATCACGTCGAGTCGCATGGAATCTCATCAAATCCCTTCAGATTTGCCGAATCCAGTCAAGTCCTATCAAATCGCTTTGCACGGAATCGAATTGAATCCAATAGATTAAAGTAGGGTAGGTTCGGGTGGGGTGCCGTTGGGTCGGGTAGGGTAGAATAGAATAGAGTACAACAGAATAGGAGAGAATAGAACAGAACAGAAAGAATACAACAGAATAGAATAGAGTCAAAGAGAGAGAACATAGCCGAATTGAGCCGAGTGGAGACAAAACGAGACGAATCACGTCCGGTTGCTTCGAATCGCGTCAAATCAAATCGAATCGATTAGAAGAGATTAGGGTAGGGAAGGGTAGAATAGAAGAGAGGAAAATAGTGAGGAATGGAGTTGAACGGAGTCCAATAGAGAGGGGTAGATATGAATAGAGTACAAAAGAGTCTAATAGAGTAGAATAGGGCCGAATAGGCCCAAATAAGGCCTAATTGAGCAGAATCCAGCAGAATCGATGGAATTCGAGCCTAATCGAGCCGAACGGAGTGAAATGGAGCCAAGTCGAGCCGAATAGAGCCGATTCGAACTGAATCGAGCTGATTCAAGCCTAGTCGCGTCAAATCGCGTGGAAATACGTCATATCGAATCTAATCAAATAGATTCGGGAAGGGTAGGGGAGGGGCGAGTGGGTAGAATAGAACAGAGTAGTACAGAATAGAATATAGTACAGTAGGGTAGAGTAGAGAGAGTAAAGCAGACAAGAGTAGAGCAGAGTAGAATTGAGTCAAATAGAGTCAAAGAGTGCAGGATATAGCTGAATAGAGCCAATTCTGGCCGAATCGAGTCAAATGGAAACAAAACGAGATGAATCACACCGAATTGCTCCGAATCGCATCCAATCGAATAGATTAGAGTATCGTAGGGTAGAGTAGAATAGCGTAGAATGGAGAAGAGTGGAGTCAAATGGAGTCGAACAGAGACAAATAGAGTAGAAAAGAGTCGAATCGAGCCAAATAGGGCCGAATAAGGCTGAACCGAGTGGAAACGAGCTGAATTGAAGCGATTCGAGCCAAATCGAGCTGAATCGAGCTGATGTTGCGGAACCGAGCCGACTCAAGCGTGATGGTGTCCGGTCGCATCGAAATGCTTTGAATCGAATCAAATGGAATCGATTAGAATAGGTTAGGGTAGGGTAGTTTATGATAGGAAGGCTAGGGTAGATGCAAGTAGACTACATTAGAGTAGACGAGAGAAGGCTAGAGTAGAAGCCTAGACTAGTAAGCTGGACTAGTCAGCTAGACTAGTGGCATAGAGCAGTAGCCTAGACAACTAGTCTTGAAGAGTACCCTAAGTCAGTAATCTGAACGAGTACCCTTGCCTGAACTCTTAGCCTAATGTAGTACCCTTGCCTTAACTAGTAGTCCTAACAAGTACCCTTGCCTTAACCAGTAGTCTTCACTAGTACCCTTGCCTTCACTAGTAGTACGTCCTTAACAAGTAGCCTGAACTGGTACCCTTGCCTTAACCAGTACCCTCAACAAGTACCCATGCCTTAACTAGTAGCCTGGCCTTAACTAGTGCCCTTGCATAACTAGTACCCTGGCCTTGACTAGTAGCCTGAACTAGTACACTTGCCTTAAGGAGTACCCTTGCCCGAACTACTCCCCTTAATTAGGACCCTTATTGAGTAACCCAAAGTAGTAGAGTATGGTACGGTGGGGTAGCATAGGGTAGGGAAGCATACGGTGGAACAGAGAAAATAGAAGGAAATAGAATAGAACAGCATAGGTCAGGGTAGGTTAGCTTAGTGTAGGGTATGGTAGAGTAGCATAGGATGGAATAGAGAAAATAGAAAAGGAGACTAGAAAAGAGCAGACTAGATTAGGATAGGCTAGGGTGGGGGAGGGTTTTGTAGAATACAGTAGTGTAGAATGGAATAGAATGGTGTGGCATGGAGTCAGATGGATTCAAACAGAGATGAATAGGGTAGAAAAGAGTTGAATAGAGCCGAATAACGCTGAATAGGACCACATATGACCAAAATGAGCCGAATCGAGTTGAGTCGACCAGATTCGGGATGAATGGAGCCTAGTGGAGCTGAAATGAGCCAAATAGAGACAATCTGAACCCAGCAAAATCGAGCCAAAACACACTTAATTGCATCCTATTGCATCGGATCTCGTCGAATTCCATCAAATCCCACCAAAACGCATCAAATCTCGCGGAATCTCACCGAATCCCATCGAATTGTCTCAAATCGGGTCGAATGGTGTCAAACTGAATGGAATCGAATTAAATTGAATAGATTAGAGTAGTGTAGGTTAGACTGGGATTCAGTAGGGAAGGGCACAGAAGAATAGAATAGAGTAGAACAGAAGAGAATACCAAGAGTAGAACGGAGTAGAGTTGAGTAGAGTGGAATAGTCAGAGTCGGGTAGTGCAGAATATAGATGAATAGATCCAATTCAAGCCGAATCGATTCGAATGGAGAGGAAAGGAGACAAATCGTGATGAATCGAATCGATTAGAATAGATTAGAGTAGGGTAGGGTAGAACAGAATAGAATAGAGTAGAAAAGAGTAGAATGGTGTGGAAGGGAGTTGAATGGAGCCAAATAGAGACAAATAAAGTAGAAAGGGTTGAGTAGAGCTGAACAGGGCTGAATAAGGTTCACTCGAGCCTAATTATGCTGAATTGAGCAGAATCGAGACGAATTGACCCAATTCGAGCCAAATAGAGCTAAATCGAGCCGATTCAAGCCTAATCACATGGAATCGCGTCGAAATGCGTTGAATCGAATAGATTAGAGTAGAGGAGGGTACGGCAGGAGAGGCTAGACTACAACACAACAGAACACAATAGAAAGAAGAGAATAGAATTAAGTAGAGTCGGGTCCAGTAGAATAGAGTCAAATTGAGTTGAAGAGAGCTGAAAAGAGCCAAACAGAGCTGAATACAGCCGAATTGACCAAATTCAAGGTGAATCGAGATGAATCATGTCGAGTCGTTTGAAACGTGTCGAATCGAATCAAATAGATTAGTGTGGGGAAGGTAAGGTTAGGGTAGGGTAGAGAAGAATAGAATAGAGTAGAATAGAACAGAACAGAAAGAATCGAGTAGACTAGAGTCAAATAGAGTCGAATACTGCCAAAAAGAGCCGAATAGAGTGGAAAAGAGCCGAATAGAACCGAATCGAGTTTAATGGAGCAGAAAGGAGATGAATCGAGCCGATACGACCCGAATCAGGTCGAATTCCATTCAAGTGTGTCGAATAGCATAGAACAGATTACAGTAGGCTAAGTTAGGGTAGGGTAGGGTAGGGTAGAATAGAGTGCAGTAGAACAGAACAGAAGAGAACTGAACTGAAAGAATAGGGTCGAGACGAGCAGAGTATAGAAGAGTAGAGTAGAGCAGAGTCGAACATTGCCGAATAGAGCCAAATAGAGCCCAAAAGAGCTAAATGGATAGAAACCAAGACGAATCACGCCGAATCCCGTGGAATCGTGCCGTATCGCGTCGAATCCCGTCGAATTGCATTGAATCTGATCAATTCCAATCCAATCAAATAGAATAGACTACAGTAGGGTAGAGTACAATACAATACAGTAGAGAATAGTTTAGGATGGAGTAGAATGGTGTAGCATGGAGTCGAAAAGAGATAATAGAGTTGAGTAGAGTCTAATAGAGCCGAATAGAGCTGAATAGAGCCTATTCGAGCTGACTGGAGCCGAATGGAGCCGATTAGAGCTGAATCGAACCGATTTGAGCCGATTGGGGATGAATGGAGTGGAAAGGAGCCGATTTGAGCCGAATCGCATCGAGATGCGTGGAATCGAATCCAGTAGAATAGATTAGATTAGGGTAGGATGGAATAGAGTAGACTTGAACACAGTAGAAGAGAATGGAAAGGATACAATAGAATAGAGTAGAAAAGGGTAGAGCAGAGCAGAATAGTGTAGAGTAGAGTAGAACAGAGTCGAATCAAGCTGAATGGAGACGAAACGAGACAAATCGCGTCGAATGGCGTCGAATCCCATCGAATCAATTACAGTAGGGTATTTTTTTTTTATAGTAGAAGAGCGTAGAATGGAGTAGAATGGTGTGCAATGGAATCGAGTAGAGTAGAAAAGAGCTGAAGAGAGCCGAAGAGGGCCAAAGAGGGCCAAATCGAGCTGAATTGAGCGAAATCGAGCCGAATCCAGTGAATCGAGCCTAATGGAGCCAAATCGAGCCTAATCGAGCTGAATCCACACTATTCGAGACAAATGGAGCCGAATGGACATGAATCACACCGATTCGGCCCCTAGTCGCGTCAAAATTTCTCGAATTCAATTGAATAGACTAGACTAGGGAGGTTCGGGTAGGCTAGAGTAGGGTAGAATAGAGTAGAATAGAATAAAACAGAACAGAACACAACAAAATAGAACAGAACAACACAGAACGAATACAGAAAAGAGTAGGCTAGAGTAGAATAGAGGGGAATAGAGTAGAGTAGAATAGATTTGAACAGAGCCAAATCCAGCCGAATCGCGTCGAAATGGGTTGAATCAAATCCAATCAAGTGGATTACAATACCTTAGAGTTGGGTAGCATAGGGTAGGGTAGAATAGAGTAGAATAGTACAGAACAGAGTAGAAACAATACAATAGAGTAGAGAAGAGTAGAATAGAGCTGAATAGAGCCAAATGCAGACAAAATGAGAGGAATCGTGGAGAAGCAAGTAGAGTAAATTAGAGTGGTGTTGGGTAGGGTAGAGCAGAATAGAGTAGAATAGTGTAGAATAGTGTGGAATGAATAGAATGGAGTAGAATGGAGTCAAATAGAAACGAATAGAGTAGAAAAGAGTCGAATAGAGCAGAATAGGGCCGAAGAAGGCCAAATCGAGCAGATTCGAAGCGATTCAAGCCAAACCAAGCTGAATGGAGCCTAACTGAGCCGAATAGAGCCAAATCGAGCCGAATCGAGCCGATTCAAGCTTCATCGCCTCGAATCGCGTTCAACGCGTCAAATCCAATCGAGACGTATAGATTAGAGAAGGGGAGGGGAGGGGAGGGGAGAATAGAACAGAGTAGAGTGGAATAGAAGAGATTAGAACAGAATAGAAGGAATAGAATCGAGTAGAATCGAGTGGAAAAGAGTAGAGTCGAATACAGTCGAATAGAGCCGAATAAGCTGAATAGAGACGAATGGAGCTGAAGACAGCCGAAAAGAGCTGTATACTGCCGAATCACACCTAATCGAGTGGAATCAAGGAGAATCGCACTGACTGTCACCGAACAGCGTCGAATCGAATCAGGTCGAATCGAGTCGAGTCACATCGTTTTGAATCAAACAAGGTCAAATCGCTTCATATCGTGTCGAATCCCATCGAATCACGTCGAATAACTTCGAATTGCGTCAAACCTCAGAGAATCCTACTGAATCACGTCGAGTCGCATGGAATCTCATCAATCCCTTCAGATTTGCCGAATCCAGTCAAGTCCTATCAAATCGCTTTGCACGGAATCGAATTGAATCCAATAGATTAAAGTAGGGTAGGTTCGGGTGGGGTGCCGTTGGTCGGGTAGGGTAGAATAGAATAGAGTACAACAGAATAGGAGAGAATAGAACAGAACAGAAAGAATACAACAGAATAGAATAGAGTCAAAGAGAGAGAACATAGCCGAATTGAGCCGAGTGGAGACAAAACGAGACGAATCACGTCCGGTTGCTTCGAATCGCGTCAAATCAAATCGAATCGATTAGAAGAGATTAGGGTAGGGAAGGGTAGAATAGAAGAGAGGAAAATAGTGAGGAATGGAGTTGAACGGAGTCCAATAGAGAGGGGTAGATATGAATAGAGTACAAAAGAGTCTAATAGAGCAGAATAGGGCCGAATAGGCCCAAATAAGGCCTAATTGAGCAGAATCCAGCAGAATCGATGGAATTCGAGCCTAATCGAGCCGAACGGAGTGAAATGGAGCCAAGTCGAGCCGAATAGAGCCGATTCGAACTGAATCGAGCTGATTCAAGCCTAGTCGCGTCAAATCGCGTGGAAATACGTCATATCGAATCTAATCAAATAGATTCGGGAAGGGTAGGGGAGGGGCGAGTGGGTAGAATAGAACAGAGTAGTACAGAATAGAATATAGTACAGTAGGGTAGAGTAGAGAGAGTAAAGCAGACAAGAGTAGAGCAGAGTAGAATTGAGTCAAATAGAGTCAAAGAGTGCAGGATATAGCTGAATAGAGCCAATTCTGGCCGAATCGAGTCAAATGGAAACAAAACGAGATGAATCACACCGAATTGCTCCGAATCGCATCCAATCGAATAGATTAGAGTATCGTAGGGTAGAGTAGAATAGCGTAGAATGGAGAAGAGTGGAGTCAAATGGAGTCGAACAGAGACAAATAGAGTAGAAAAGAGTCGAATCGAGCCAAATAGGGCCGAATAAGGCTGAACCGAGTGGAAACGAGCTGAATTGAAGCGATTCGAGCCAAATCGAGCTGAATCGAGCTGATGTTGCGGAACCGAGCCGACTCAAGCGTGATGGTGTCCGGTCGCATCGAAATGCTTTGAATCGAATCAAATGGAATCAATTAGAATAGGTTAGGGTAGGGTAGTTTATGATAGGAAGGCTAGGGTAGATGCAAGTAGACTACATTAGAGTAGACGAGAGAAGGCTAGAGTAGAAGCCTAGACTAGTAAGCTGGACTAGTCAGCTAGACTAGTGGCATAGAGCAGTAGCCTAGACCAACTAGTCTTGAAGAGTACCCTAAGTCAGTAATCTGAACGAGTACCCTTGCCTGAACTCTTAGCCTAATGTAGTACCCTTGCCTTAACTAGTAGTCCTAACAAGTACCCTTGCCTTAACCAGTAGTCTTCACTAGTACCCTTGCCTTCACTAGTAGTACGTCCTTAACAAGTAGCCTGAACTGGTACCCTTGCCTTAACCAGTACCCTCAACAAGTACCCATGCCTTAACTAGTAGCCTGGCCTTAACTAGTGCCCTTGCATAACTAGTACCCTGGCCTTGACTAGTAGCCTGAACTAGTACACTTGCCTTAAGGAGTACCCTTGCCCGAACTACTCCCCTTAATTAGGACCCTTATTGAGTAACCCAAAGTAGTAGAGTATGGTACGGTGGGGTAGCATAGGGTAGGGAAGCATACGGTGGAACAGAGAAAATAGAAGGAAATAGAATAGAACAGCATAGGTCAGGGTAGGTTAGCTTAGTGTAGGGTATGGTAGAGTAGCATAGGATGGAATAGAGAAAATAGAAAAGGAGACTAGAAAAGAGCAGACTAGATTAGGATAGGCTAGGGTGGGGAGGGTTTTGTAGAATACAGTAGTGTAGAATGGAATAGAATGGTGTGGCATGGAGTCAGATGGATTCAAACAGAGATGAATAGAGTAGAAAAGAGTTGAATAGAGCCGAATAACGCTGAATAGGACCACATATGACCAAAATGAGCCGATCGAGTTGAGTCGACCAGATTCGGGATGAATGGAGCCTAGTGGAGCTGAAATGAGCCAAATAGAGACAATCTGAACCCAGCAAAATCGAGCCAAAACACACTTAATTGCATCCTATTGCATCGGATCTCGTCGAATTCCATCAAATCCCACCAAAACGCATCAAATCTCGCGGAATCTCACCGAATCCCATCGAATTGTCTCAAAATCGGGTCGAATGGTGAATACTATCTCTCTATGTCGAATTAAATTGAATAGATTAGAGTAGTGTAGGTTAGACTGGGATTCAGTAGGGAAGGGCACAGAAGAATAGAATAGAGTAGAACAGAAGAGAATACCAAGAGTAGAACGGAGTAGAGTTGAGTAGAGTGGAATAGTCAGAGGCGGGTAGTGCAGAATATAGATGAATAGATCCAATTCAAGCCGAATCGATTCGAATGGAGAGGAAAGGAGACAAATCGTGATGAATCGAATCGATTAGAATAGATTAGAGTAGGGTAGGGTAGAACAGAATAGAATAGAGTAGAAAAGAGTAGAATGGTGTGGAAGGGAGTTGAATGGAGCCAAATAGAGACAAATAAAGTAGAAAGGGTTGAGTAGAGCTGAACAGGGCTGAATAAGGTTCACTCGAGCCTAATTATGCTGAATTGAGCAGAATCGAGACGAATTGACCCAATTCGAGCCAAATAGAGCTAAATCGAGCCGATTCAAGCCTAATCACATGGAATCGCGTCGAAATGCGTTGAATCGAATAGATTAGAGTAGAGGAGGGTACGGCAGGAGAGGCTAGACTACAACACAACAGAACACAATAGAAAGAAGAGAATAGAATTAAGTAGAGTCGGGTCCAGTAGAATAGAGTCAAATTGAGTTGAAGAGAGCTGAAAAGAGCCAAACAGAGCTGAATACAGCCGAATTGACCAAATTCAAGGTGAATCGAGATGAATCATGTCGAGTCGTTTGAAACGTGTCGAATCGAATCAAATAGATTAGTGTGGGGAAGGTAAGGTTAGGGTAGGGTAGAGAAGAATAGAATAGAGTAGAATAGAACAGAACAGAAAGAATCGAGTAGACTAGAGTCAAATAGAGTCGAATACTGCCAAAAAGAGCCGAATAGAGTGGAAAAGAGCCGAATAGAACCGAATCGAGTTTAATGGAGCAGAAAGGAGATGAATCGAGCCGATACGACCCGAATCAGGTCGAATTCCATTCAAGTGTGTCGAATAGCATAGAACAGATTACAGTAGGCTAAGTTAGGGTAGGGTAGGGTAGGGTAGAATAGAGTGCAGTAGAACAGAACAGAAGAGAACTGAACTGAAAGAATAGGGTCGAGACGAGCAGAGTATAGAAGAGTAGAGTAGAGCAGAGTCGAACATTGCCGAATAGAGCCAAATAGAGCCCAAAAGAGCTAAATGGATAGAAACCAAGACGAATCACGCCGAATCCCGTGGAATCGTGCCGTATCGCGTCGAATCCCGTCGAATTGCATTGAATCTGATCAATTCCAATCCAATCAAATAGAATAGACTACAGTAGGGTAGAGTACAATACAATACAGTAGAGAATAGTTTAGGATGGAGTAGAATGGTGTAGCATGGAGTCGAAAAGAGATAATAGAGTTGAGTAGAGTCTAATAGAGCCGAATAGAGCTGAATAGAGCCTATTCGAGCTGACTGGAGCCGAATGGAGCCGATTAGAGCTGAATCGAACCGATTTGAGCCGATTGGGGATGAATGGAGTGGAAAGGAGCCGATTTGAGCCGAATCGCATCGAGATGCGTGGAATCGAATCCAGTAGAATAGATTAGATTAGGGTAGGATGGAATAGAGTAGACTTGAACACAGTAGAAGAGAATGGAAAGGATACAATAGAATAGAGTAGAAAAGGGTAGAGCAGAGCAGAATAGTGTAGAGTAGAATAGAGTAGAGTAGAACAGAGTCGAATCAAGCTGAATGGAGACGAAACGAGACAAATCGCGTCGAATGGCGTCGAATCCCATCGAATCAATTACAGTAGGGTATTTTTTTTTTATAGTAGAAGAGCGTAGAATGGAGTAGAATGGTGTGCAATGGAATCGAGTAGAGTAGAAAAGAGCTGAAGAGAGCCGAAGAGGGCCAAAGAGGGCCAAATCGAGCTGAATTGAGCGAAATCGAGCCGAATCCAGTGAATCGAGCCTAATGGAGCCAAATCGAGCCTAATCGAGCTGAATCCACACTATTCGAGACAAATGGAGCCGAATGGACATGAATCACACCGATTCGGCCCCTAGTCGCGTCAAAATTTCTCGAATTCAATTGAATAGACTAGACTAGGGGAGGTTCGGGTAGGCTAGAGTAGGGTAGAATAGAGTAGAATAGAATAAAACAGAACAGAACACAACAAAATAGAACAGAACAACACAGAACGAATACAGAAAAGAGTAGGCTAGAGTAGAATAGAGGGGAATAGAGTAGAGTAGAATAGATTTGAACAGAGCCAAATCCAGCCGAATCGCGTCGAAATGGGTTGAATCAAATCCAATCAAGTGGATTACAATACCTTAGAGTTGGGTAGCATAGGGTAGGGTAGAATAGAGTAGAATAGTACAGAACAGAGTAGAAACAATACAATAGAGTAGAGAAGAGTAGAATAGAGCTGAATAGAGCCAAATGCAGACAAAATGAGAGGAATCGTGGAGAAGCAAGTAGAGTAAATTAGAGTGGTGTTGGGTAGGGTAGAGCAGAATAGAGTAGAATAGTGTAGAATAGTGTGGAATGAATAGAATGGAGTAGAATGGAGTCAAATAGAAACGAATAGAGTAGAAAAGAGTCGAATAGAGCAGAATAGGGCCGAAGAAGGCCAAATCGAGCAGATTCGAAGCGATTCAAGCCAAAACAAGCTGAATGGAGCCTAACTGAGCCGAATAGAGCCAAATCGAGCCGAATCGAGCCGATTCAAGCTTCATCGCCTCGAATCGCGTTCAACGCGTCAAATCCAATCGAGACGTATAGATTAGAGAAGGGGAGGGGAGGGGAGGGGAGAATAGAACAGAGTAGAGTGGAATAGAAGAGATTAGAACAGAATAGAAGGAATAGAATCGAGTAGAATCGAGTGGAAAAGAGTAGAGTCGAATACAGTCGAATAGAGCCGAATAAGCTGAATAGAGATGAATGGAGCTGAAGACAGCCGAAAAGAGCTATATACTGCCGAATCACACCTAATCGAGTGGAATCAAGCAGAATCGCACTGACTGTCACCGAACAGCGTCGAATCGAATCAGGTCGAATCGAGTCGAGTCACATCGTTTTGAATCAAACAAGGTCAAATCGCTTCATATCGTGTCGAATCCCATCGAATCACGTCGAATAACTTCGAATTGCGTCAAACCTCAGAGAATCCTACTGAATCACGTCGAGTCGCATGGAATCTCATCAAATCCCTTCAGATTTGCCGAATCCAGTCAAGTCCTATCAAATCGCTTTGCACGGAATCGAATTGAATCCAATAGATTAAAGTAGGGTAGGTTCGGGTGGGGTGCCGTTGGGTCGGGTAGGGTAGAATAGAATAGAGTACAACAGAATAGGAGAGAATAGAACAGAACAGAAAGAATACAACAGAATAGAATAGAGTCAAAGAGAGAGAACATAGCCGAATTGAGCCGAGTGGAGACAAAACGAGACGAATCACGTCCGGTTGCTTCGAATCGCGTCAAATCAAATCGAATCGATTAGAAGAGATTAGGGTAGGGAAGGGTAGAATAGAAGAGAGGAAAATAGTGAGGAATGGAGTTGAACGGAGTCCAATAGAGAGGGGTAGATATGAATAGAGTACAAAAGAGTCTAATAGAGCAGAATAGGGCCGAATAGGCCCAAATAAGGCCTAATTGAGCAGAATCCAGCAGAATCGATGGAATTCGAGCCTAATCGAGCCGAACGGAGTGAAATGGAGCCAAGTCGAGCCGAATAGAGCCGATTCGAACTGAATCGAGCTGATTCAAGCCTAGTCGCGTCAAATCGCGTGGAAATACGTCATATCGAATCTAATCAAATAGATTCGGGAAGGGTAGGGGAGGGGCGAGTGGGTAGAATAGAACAGAGTAGTACAGAATAGAATATAGTACAGTAGGGTAGAGTAGAGAGAGTAAAGCAGACAAGAGTAGAGCAGAGTAGAATTGAGTCAAATAGAGTCAAAGAGTGCAGGATATAGCTGAATAGAGCCAATTCTGGCCGAATCGAGTCAAATGGAAACAAAACGAGATGAATCACACCGAATTGCTCCGAATCGCATCCAATCGAATAGATTAGAGTATCGTAGGGTAGAGTAGAATAGCGTAGAATGGAGAAGAGTGGAGTCAAATGGAGTCGAACAGAGACAAATAGAGTAGAAAAGAGTCGAATCGAGCCAAATAGGGCCGAATAAGGCTGAACCGAGTGGAAACGAGCTGAATTGAAGCGATTCGAGCCAAATCGAGCTGAATCGAGCTGATGTTGCGGAACCGAGCCGACTCAAGCGTGATGGTGTCCGGTCGCATCGAAATGCTTTGAATCGAATCAAATGGAATCGATTAGAATAGGTTAGGGTAGGGTAGTTTATGATAGGAAGGCTAGGGTAGATGCAAGTAGACTACATTAGAGTAGACGAGAGAAGGCTAGAGTAGAAGCCTAGACTAGTAAGCTGGACTAGTCAGCTAGACTAGTGGCATAGAGCAGTAGCCTAGACAACTAGTCTTGAAGAGTACCCTAAGTCAGTAATCTGAACGAGTACCCTTGCCTGAACTCTTAGCCTAATGTAGTACCCTTGCCTTAACTAGTAGTCCTAACAAGTACCCTTGCCTTAACCAGTAGTCTTCACTAGTACCCTTGCCTTCACTAGTAGTACGTCCTTAACAAGTAGCCTGAACTGGTACCCTTGCCTTAACCAGTACCCTCAACAAGTACCCATGCCTTAACTAGTAGCCTGGCCTTAACTAGTGCCCTTGCATAACTAGTACCCTGGCCTTGACTAGTAGCCTGAACTAGTACACTTGCCTTAAGGAGTACCCTTGCCCGAACTACTCCCCTTAATTAGGACCCTTATTGAGTAACCCAAAGTAGTAGAGTATGGTACGGTGGGGTAGCATAGGGTAGGGAAGCATACGGTGGAACAGAGAAAATAGAAGGAAATAGAATAGAACAGCATAGGTCAGGGTAGGTTAGCTTAGTGTAGGGTATGGTAGAGTAGCATAGGATGGAATAGAGAAAATAGAAAAGGAGACTAGAAAAGAGCAGACTAGATTAGGATAGGCTAGGGTGGGGGAGGGTTTTGTAGAATACAGTAGTGTAGAATGGAATAGAATGGTGTGGCATGGAGTCAGATGGATTCAAACAGAGATGAATAGAGTAGAAAAGAGTTGAATAGAGCCGAATAACGCTGAATAGGACCACATATGACCAAAATGAGCCGAATCGAGTTGAGTCGACCAGATTCGGGATGAATGGAGCCTAGTGGAGCTGAAATGAGCCAAATAGAGACAATCTGAACCCAGCAAAATCGAGCCAAAACACACTTAATTGCATCCTATTGCATCGGATCTCGTCGAATTCCATCAAATCCCACCAAAACGCATCAAATCTCGCGGAATCTCACCGAATCCCATCGAATTGTCTCAAATCGGGTCGAATGGTGTCAAACTGAATGGAATCGAATTAAATTGAATAGATTAGAGTAGTGTAGGTTAGACTGGGATTCAGTAGGGAAGGGCACAGAAGAATAGAATAGAGTAGAACAGAAGAGAATACCAAGAGTAGAACGGAGTAGAGTTGAGTAGAGTGGAATAGTCAGAGTCGGGTAGTGCAGAATATAGATGAATAGATCCAATTCAAGCCGAATCGATTCGAATGGAGAGGAAAGGAGACAAATCGTGATGAATCGAATCGATTAGAATAGATTAGAGTAGGGTAGGGTAGAACAGAATAGAATAGAGTAGAAAAGAGTAGAATGGTGTGGAAGGGAGTTGAATGGAGCCAAATAGAGACAAATAAAGTAGAAAGGGTTGAGTAGAGCTGAACAGGGCTGAATAAGGTTCACTCGAGCCTAATTATGCTGAATTGAGCAGAATCGAGACGAATTGACCCAATTCGAGCCAAATAGAGCTAAATCGAGCCGATTCAAGCCTAATCACATGGAATCGCGTCGAAATGCGTTGAATCGAATAGATTAGAGTAGAGGAGGGTACGGCAGGAGAGGCTAGACTACAACACAACAGAACACAATAGAAAGAAGAGAATAGAATTAAGTAGAGTCGGGTCCAGTAGAATAGAGTCAAATTGAGTTGAAGAGAGCTGAAAAGAGCCAAACAGAGCTGAATACAGCCGAATTGACCAAATTCAAGGTGAATCGAGATGAATCATGTCGAGTCGTTTGAAACGTGTCGAATCGAATCAAATAGATTAGTGTGGGGAAGGTAAGGTTAGGGTAGGGTAGAGAAGAATAGAATAGAGTAGAATAGAACAGAACAGAAAGAATCGAGTAGACTAGAGTCAAATAGAGTCGAATACTGCCAAAAAGAGCCGAATAGAGTGGAAAAGAGCCGAATAGAACCGAATCGAGTTTAATGGAGCAGAAAGGAGATGAATCGAGCCGATACGACCCGAATCAGGTCGAATTCCATTCAAGTGTGTCGAATAGCATAGAACAGATTACAGTAGGCTAAGTTAGGGTAGGGTAGGGTAGGGTAGAATAGAGTGCAGTAGAACAGAACAGAAGAGAACTGAACTGAAAGAATAGGGTCGAGACGAGCAGAGTATAGAAGAGTAGAGTAGAGCAGAGTCGAACATTGCCGAATAGAGCCAAATAGAGCCCAAAAGAGCTAAATGGATAGAAACCAAGACGAATCACGCCGAATCCCGTGGAATCGTGCCGTATCGCGTCGAATCCCGTCGAATTGCATTGAATCTGATCAATTCCAATCCAATCAAATAGAATAGACTACAGTAGGGTAGAGTACAATACAATACAGTAGAGAATAGTTTAGGATGGAGTAGAATGGTGTAGCATGGAGTCGAAAAGAGATAATAGAGTTGAGTAGAGTCTAATAGAGCCGAATAGAGCTGAATAGAGCCTATTCGAGCTGACTGGAGCCGAATGGAGCCGATTAGAGCTGAATCGAACCGATTTGAGCCGATTGGGGATGAATGGAGTGGAAAGGAGCCGATTTGAGCCGAATCGCATCGAGATGCGTGGAATCGAATCCAGTAGAATAGATTAGATTAGGGTAGGATGGAATAGAGTAGACTTGAACACAGTAGAAGAGAATGGAAAGGATACAATAGAATAGAGTAGAAAAGGGTAGAGCAGAGCAGAATAGTGTAGAGTAGAATAGAGTAGAGTAGAACAGAGTCGAATCAAGCTGAATGGAGACGAAACGAGACAAATCGCGTCGAATGGCGTCGAATCCCATCGAATCAATTACAGTAGGGTATTTTTTTTTTATAGTAGAAGAGCGTAGAATGGAGTAGAATGGTGTGCAATGGAATCGAGTAGAGTAGAAAAGAGCTGAAGAGAGCCGAAGAGGGCCAAAGAGGGCCAAATCGAGCTGAATTGAGCGAAATCGAGCCGAATCCAGTGAATCGAGCCTAATGGAGCCAAATCGAGCCTAATCGAGCTGAATCCACACTATTCGAGACAAATGGAGCCGAATGGACATGAATCACACCGATTCGGCCCCTAGTCGCGTCAAAATTTCTCGAATTCAATTGAATAGACTAGACTAGGGGAGGTTCGGGTAGGCTAGAGTAGGGTAGAATAGAGTAGAATAGAATAAAACAGAACAGAACACAACAAAATAGAACAGAACAACACAGAACGAATACAGAAAAGAGTAGGCTAGAGTAGAATAGAGGGGAATAGAGTAGAGTAGAATAGATTTGAACAGAGCCAAATCCAGCCGAATCGCGTCGAAATGGGTTGAATCAAATCCAATCAAGTGGATTACAATACCTTAGAGTTGGGTAGCATAGGGTAGGGTAGAATAGAGTAGAATAGTACAGAACAGAGTAGAAACAATACAATAGAGTAGAGAAGAGTAGAATAGAGCTGAATAGAGCCAAATGCAGACAAAATGAGAGGAATCGTGGAGAAGCAAGTAGAGTAAATTAGAGTGGTGTTGGGTAGGGTAGAGCAGAATAGAGTAGAATAGTGTAGAATAGTGTGGAATGAATAGAATGGAGTCGAATGGAGTCAAATAGAAACGAATAGAGTAGAAAAGAGTCGAATAGAGCAGAATAGGGCCGAAGAAGGCCAAATCGAGCAGATTCGAAGCGATTCAAGCCAAACCAAGCTGAATGGAGCCTAACTGAGCCGAATAGAGCCAAATCGAGCCGAATCGAGCCGATTCAAGCTTCATCGCCTCGAATCGCGTTCAACGCGTCAAATCCAATCGAGACGTATAGATTAGAGAAGGGGAGGGGAGGGGAGGGGAGAATAGAACAGAGTAGAGTGGAATAGAAGAGATTAGAACAGAATAGAAGGAATAGAATCGAGTAGAATCGAGTGGAAAAGAGTAGAGTCGAATACAGTCGAATAGAGCCGAATAAGCTGAATAGAGACGAATGGAGCTGAAGACAGCCGAAAAGAGCTGTATACTGCCGAATCACACCTAATCGAGTGGAATCAAGCAGAATCGCACTGACTGTCACCGAACAGCGTCGAATCGAATCAGGTCGAATCGAGTCGAGTCACATCGTTTTGAATCAAACAAGGTCAAATCGCTTCATATCGTGTCGAATCCCATCGAATCACGTCGAATAACTTCGAATTGCGTCAAACCTCAGAGAATCCTACTGAATCACGTCGAGTCGCATGGAATCTCATCAAATCCCTTCAGATTTGCCGAATCCAGTCAAGTCCTATCAAATCGCTTTGCACGGAATCGAATTGAATCCAATAGATTAAAGTAGGGTAGGTTCGGGTGGGGTGCCGTTGGGTCGGGTAGGGTAGAATAGAATAGAGTACAACAGAATAGGAGAGAATAGAACAGAACAGAAAGAATACAACAGAATAGAATAGAGTCAAAGAGAGAGAACATAGCCGAATTGAGCCGAGTGGAGACAAAACGAGACGAATCACGTCCGGTTGCTTCGAATCGCGTCAAATCAAATCGAATCGATTAGAAGAGATTAGGGTAGGGAAGGGTAGAATAGAAGAGAGGAAAATAGTGAGGAATGGAGTTGAACGGAGTCCAATAGAGAGGGGTAGATATGAATAGAGTACAAAAGAGTCTAATAGAGTAGAATAGGGCCGAATAGGCCCAAATAAGGCCTAATTGAGCAGAATCCAGCAGAATCGATGGAATTCGAGCCTAATCGAGCCGAACGGAGTGAAATGGAGCCAAGTCGAGCCGAATAGAGCCGATTCGAACTGAATCGAGCTGATTCAAGCCTAGTCGCGTCAAATCGCGTGGAAATACGTCATATCGAATCTAATCAAATAGATTCGGGAAGGGTAGGGGAGGGGCGAGTGGGTAGAATAGAACAGAGTAGTACAGAATAGAATATAGTACAGTAGGGTAGAGTAGAGAGAGTAAAGCAGACAAGAGTAGAGCAGAGTAGAATTGAGTCAAATAGAGTCAAAGAGTGCAGGATATAGCTGAATAGAGCCAATTCTGGCCGAATCGAGTCAAATGGAAACAAAACGAGATGAATCACACCGAATTGCTCCGAATCGCATCCAATCGAATAGATTAGAGTATCGTAGGGTAGAGTAGAATAGCGTAGAATGGAGAAGAGTGGAGTCAAATGGAGTCGAACAGAGACAAATAGAGTAGAAAAGAGTCGAATCGAGCCAAATAGGGCCGAATAAGGCTGAACCGAGTGGAAACGAGCTGAATTGAAGCGATTCGAGCCAAATCGAGCTGAATCGAGCTGATGTTGCGGAACTGAGCCGACTCAAGCGTGATGGTGTCCGGTCGCATCGAAATGCTTTGAATCGAATCAAATGGAATCGATTAGAATAGGTTAGGGTAGGGTAGTTTATGATAGGAAGGCTAGGGTAGATGCAAGTAGACTACATTAGAGTAGACGAGAGAAGGCTAGAGTAGAAGCCTAGACTAGTAAGCTGGACTAGTCAGCTAGACTAGTGGCATAGAGCAGTAGCCTAGACAACTAGTCTTGAAGAGTACCCTAAGTCAGTAATCTGAACGAGTACCCTTGCCTGAACTCTTAGCCTAATGTAGTACCCTTGCCTTAACTAGTAGTCCTAACAAGTACCCTTGCCTTAACCAGTAGTCTTCACTAGTACCCTTGCCTTCACTAGTAGTACGTCCTTAACAAGTAGCCTGAACTGGTACCCTTGCCTTAACCAGTACCCTCAACAAGTACCCATGCCTTAACTAGTAGCCTGGCCTTAACTAGTGCCCTTGCATAACTAGTACCCTGGCCTTGACTAGTAGCCTGAACTAGTACACTTGCCTTAAGGAGTACCCTTGCCCGAACTACTCCCCTTAATTAGGACCCTTATTGAGTAACCCAAAGTAGTAGAGTATGGTACGGTGGGGTAGCATAGGGTAGGGAAGCATACGGTGGAACAGAGAAAATAGAAGGAAATAGAATAGAACAGCATAGGTCAGGGTAGGTTAGCTTAGTGTAGGGTATGGTAGAGTAGCATAGGATGGAATAGAGAAAATAGAAAAGGAGACTAGAAAAGAGCAGACTAGATTAGGATAGGCTAGGGTGGGGGAGGGTTTTGTAGAATACAGTAGTGTAGAATGGAATAGAATGGTGTGGCATGGAGTCAGATGGATTCAAACAGAGATGAATAGGGTAGAAAAGAGTTGAATAGAGCCGAATAACGCTGAATAGGACCACATATGACCAAAATGAGCCGAATCGAGTTGAGTCGACCAGATTCGGGATGAATGGAGCCTAGTGGAGCTGAAATGAGCCAAATAGAGACAATCTGAACCCAGCAAAATCGAGCCAAAACACACTTAATTGCATCCTATTGCATCGGATCTCGTCGAATTCCATCAAATCCCACCAAAACGCATCAAATCTCGCGGAATCTCACCGAATCCCATCGAATTGTCTCAAATCGGGTCGAATGGTGTCAAACTGAATGGAATCGAATTAAATTGAATAGATTAGAGTAGTGTAGGTTAGACTGGGATTCAGTAGGGAAGGGCACAGAAGAATAGAATAGAGTAGAACAGAAGAGAATACCAAGAGTAGAACGGAGTAGAGTTGAGTAGAGTGGAATAGTCAGAGGCGGGTAGTGCAGAATATAGATGAATAGATCCAATTCAAGCCGAATCGATTCGAATGGAGAGGAAAGGAGACAAATCGTGATGAATCGAATCGATTAGAATAGATTAGAGTAGGGTAGGGTAGAACAGAATAGAATAGAGTAGAAAAGAGTAGAATGGTGTGGAAGGGAGTTGAATGGAGCCAAATAGAGACAAATAAAGTAGAAAGGGTTGAGTAGAGCTGAACAGGGCTGAATAAGGTTCACTCGAGCCTAATTATGCTGAATTGAGCAGAATCGAGACGAATTGACCCAATTCGAGCCAAATAGAGCTAAATCGAGCCGATTCAAGCCTAATCACATGGAATCGCGTCGAAATGCGTTGAATCGAATAGATTAGAGTAGAGGAGGGTACGGCAGGAGAGGCTAGACTACAACACAACAGAACACAATAGAAAGAAGAGAATAGAATTAAGTAGAGTCGGGTCCAGTAGAATAGAGTCAAATTGAGTTGAAGAGAGCTGAAAAGAGCCAAACAGAGCTGAATACAGCCGAATTGACCAAATTCAAGGTGAATCGAGATGAATCATGTCGAGTCGTTTGAAACGTGTCGAATCGAATCAAATAGATTAGTGTGGGGAAGGTAAGGTTAGGGTAGGGTAGAGAAGAATAGAATAGAGTAGAATAGAACAGAACAGAAAGAATCGAGTAGACTAGAGTCAAATAGAGTCGAATACTGCCAAAAAGAGCCGAATAGAGTGGAAAAGAGCCGAATAGAACCGAATCGAGTTTAATGGAGCAGAAAGGAGATGAATCGAGCCGATACGACCCGAATCAGGTCGAATTCCATTCAAGTGTGTCGAATAGCATAGAACAGATTACAGTAGGCTAAGTTAGGGTAGGGTAGGGTAGGGTAGAATAGAGTGCAGTAGAACAGAACAGAAGAGAACTGAACTGAAAGAATAGGGTCGAGACGAGCAGAGTATAGAAGAGTAGAGTAGAGCAGAGTCGAACATTGCCGAATAGAGCCAAATAGAGCCCAAAAGAGCTAAATGGATAGAAACCAAGACGAATCACGCCGAATCCCGTGGAATCGTGCCGTATCGCGTCGAATCCCGTCGAATTGCATTGAATCTGATCAATTCCAATCCAATCAAATAGAATAGACTACAGTAGGGTAGAGTACAATACAATACAGTAGAGAATAGTTTAGGATGGAGTAGAATGGTGTAGCATGGAGTCCAAAAGAGATAATAGAGTTGAGTAGAGTCTAATAGAGCCGAATAGAGCTGAATAGAGCCTATTCGAGCTGACTGGAGCCGAATGGAGCCGATTAGAGCTGAATCGAACCGATTTGAGCCGATTGGGGATGAATGGAGTGGAAAGGAGCCGATTTGAGCCGAATCGCATCGAGATGCGTGGAATCGAATCCAGTAGAATAGATTAGATTAGGGTAGGATGGAATAGAGTAGACTTGAACACAGTAGAAGAGAATGGAAAGGATACAATAGAATAGAGTAGAAAAGGGTAGAGCAGAGCAGAATAGTGTAGAGTAGAGTAGAACAGAGTCGAATCAAGCTGAATGGAGACGAAACGAGACAAATCGCGTCGAATGGCGTCGAATCCCATCGAATGAATTACAGTAGGGTATAGCAGAAGAGCGTAGAATGGAGTAGAATGGTGTGCAATGGAATCGAGTAGAGTAGAAAAGAGCTGAAGAGAGCCGAAGAGGGCCAAAGAGGGCCAAATTGAGCTGAATTGAGCGAAATCGAGCCGAATCCAGTGAATCGAGCCTAATGGAGCCAAATCGAGCCTAATCGAGCTGAATCCACACTATTCGAGACAAATGGAGCCGAATGGACATGAATCACACCGATTCGGCCCCTAGTCGCGTCAAAATTTCTCGAATTCAATTGAATAGACTAGACTAGGGGAGGTTCGGGTAGGCTAGAGTAGGGTAGAATAGAGTAGAATAGAATAAAACAGAACAGAACACAACAAAATAGAACAGAACAACACAGAACGAATACAGAAAAGAGTAGGCTAGAGTAGAATAGAGGGGAATAGAGTAGAGTAGAATAGATTTGAACAGAGCCAAATCCAGCCGAATCGCGTCGAAATGGGTTGAATCAAATCCAATCAAGTGGATTACAATACCTTAGAGTTGGGTAGCATAGGGTAGGGTAGAATAGAGTAGAATAGTACAGAACAGAGTAGAAACAATACAATAGAGTAGAGAAGAGTAGAATAGAGCTGAATAGAGCCAAATGCAGACAAAATGAGAGGAATCGTGGAGAAGCAAGTAGAGTAAATTAGAGTGGTGTTGGGTAGGGTAGAGCAGAATAGAGTAGAATAGTGTAGAATAGTGTGGAATGAATAGAATGGAGTAGAATGGAGTCAAATAGAAACGAATAGAGTAGAAAAGAGTCGAATAGAGCAGAATAGGGCCGAAGAAGGCCAAATCGAGCAGATTCGAAGCGATTCAAGCCAAACCAAGCTGAATGGAGCCTAACTGAGCCGAATAGAGCCAAATCGAGCCGAATCGAGCCGATTCAAGCTTCATCGCCTCGAATCGCGTTCAACGCGTCAAATCCAATCCAGACGTATAGATTAGAGAAGGGGAGGGGAGGGGAGGGGAGAATAGAACAGAGTAGAGTGGAATAGAAGAGATTAGAACAGAATAGAAGGAATAGAATCGAGTAGAATCGAGTGGAAAAGAGTAGAGTCGAATACAGTCGAATAGAGCCGAATAAGCTGAATAGAGACGAATGGAGCTGAAGACAGCCGAAAAGAGCTGTATACTGCCGAATCACACCTAATCGAGTGGAATCAAGCAGAATCGCACTGACTGTCACCGAACAGCGTCGAATCGAATCAGGTCGAATCGAGTCGAGTCACATCGTTTTGAATCAAACAAGGTCAAATCGCTTCATATCGTGTCGAATCCCATCGAATCACGTCGAATAACTTCGAATTGCGTCAAACCTCAGAGAATCCTACTGAATCACGTCGAGTCGCATGGAATCTCATCAAATCCCTTCAGATTTGCCGAATCCAGTCAAGTCCTATCAAATCGCTTTGCACGGAATCGAATTGAATCCAATAGATTAAAGTAGGGTAGGTTCGGGTGGGGTGCCGTTGGGTCGGGTAGGGTAGAATAGAATAGAGTACAACAGAATAGGAGAGAATAGAACAGAACAGAAAGAATACAACAGAATAGAATAGAGTCAAAGAGAGAGAACATAGCCGAATTGAGCCGAGTGGAGACAAAACGAGACGAATCACGTCCGGTTGCTTCGAATCGCGTCAAATCAAATCGAATCGATTAGAAGAGATTAGGGTAGGGAAGGGTAGAATAGAAGAGAGGAAAATAGTGAGGAATGGAGTTGAACGGAGTCCAATAGAGAGGGGTAGATATGAATAGAGTACAAAAGAGTCTAATAGAGTAGAATAGGGCCGAATAGGCCCAAATAAGGCCTAATTGAGCAGAATCCAGCAGAATCGATGGAATTCGAGCCTAATCGAGCCGAACGGAGTGAAATGGAGCCAAGTCGAGCCGAATAGAGCCGATTCGAACTGAATCGAGCTGATTCAAGCCTAGTCGCGTCAAATCGCGTGGAAATACGTCATATCGAATCTAATCAAATAGATTCGGGAAGGGTAGGGGAGGGGCGAGTGGGTAGAATAGAACAGAGTAGTACAGAATAGAATATAGTACAGTAGGGTAGAGTAGAGAGAGTAAAGCAGACAAGAGTAGAGCAGAGTAGAATTGAGTCAAATAGAGTCAAAGAGTGCAGGATATAGCTGAATAGAGCCAATTCTGGCCGAATCGAGTCAAATGGAAACAAAACGAGATGAATCACACCGAATTGCTCCGAATCGCATCCAATCGAATAGATTAGAGTATCGTAGGGTAGAGTAGAATAGCGTAGAATGGAGAAGAGTGGAGTCAAATGGAGTCGAACAGAGACAAATAGAGTAGAAAAGAGTCGAATCGAGCCAAATAGGGCCGAATAAGGCTGAACCGAGTGGAAACGAGCTGAATTGAAGCGATTCGAGCCAAATCGAGCTGAATCGAGCTGATGTTGCGGAACCGAGCCGACTCAAGCGTGATGGTGTCCGGTCGCATCGAAATGCTTTGAATCGAATCAAATGGAATCGATTAGAATAGGTTAGGGTAGGGTAGTTTATGATAGGAAGGCTAGGGTAGATGCAAGTAGACTACATTAGAGTAGACGAGAGAAGGCTAGAGTAGAAGCCTAGACTAGTAAGCTGGACTAGTCAGCTAGACTAGTGGCATAGAGCAGTAGCCTAGACAACTAGTCTTGAAGAGTACCCTAAGTCAGTAATCTGAACGAGTACCCTTGCCTGAACTCTTAGCCTAATGTAGTACCCTTGCCTTAACTAGTAGTCCTAACAAGTACCCTTGCCTTAACCAGTAGTCTTCACTAGTACCCTTGCCTTCACTAGTAGTACGTCCTTAACAAGTAGCCTGAACTGGTACCCTTGCCTTAACCAGTACCCTCAACAAGTACCCATGCCTTAACTAGTAGCCTGGCCTTAACTAGTGCCCTTGCATAACTAGTACCCTGGCCTTGACTAGTAGCCTGAACTAGTACACTTGCCTTAAGGAGTACCCTTGCCCGAACTACTCCCCTTAATTAGGACCCTTATTGAGTAACCCAAAGTAGTAGAGTATGGTACGGTGGGGTAGCATAGGGTAGGGAAGCATACGGTGGAACAGAGAAAATAGAAGGAAATAGAATAGAACAGCATAGGTCAGGGTAGGTTAGCTTAGTGTAGGGTATGGTAGAGTAGCATAGGATGGAATAGAGAAAATAGAAAAGGAGACTAGAAAAGAGCAGACTAGATTAGGATAGGCTAGGGTGGGGGAGGGTTTTGTAGAATACAGTAGTGTAGAATGGAATAGAATGGTGTGGCATGGAGTCAGATGGATTCAAACAGAGATGAATAGAGTAGAAAAGAGTTGAATAGAGCCGAATAACGCTGAATAGGACCACATATGACCAAAATGAGCCGAATCGAGTTGAGTCGACCAGATTCGGGATGAATGGAGCCTAGTGGAGCTGAAATGAGCCAAATAGAGACAATCTGAACCCAGCAAAATCGAGCCAAAACACACTTAATTGCATCCTATTGCATCGGATCTCGTCGAATTCCATCAAATCCCACCAAAACGCATCAAATCTCGCGGAATCTCACCGAATCCCATCGAATTGTCTCAAATCGGGTCGAATGGTGTCAAACTGAATGGAATCGAATTAAATTGAATAGATTAGAGTAGTGTAGGTTAGACTGGGATTCAGTAGGGAAGGGCACAGAAGAATAGAATAGAGTAGAACAGAAGAGAATACCAAGAGTAGAACGGAGTAGAGTTGAGTAGAGTGGAATAGTCAGAGTCGGGTAGTGCAGAATATAGATGAATAGATCCAATTCAAGCCGAATCGATTCGAATGGAGAGGAAAGGAGACAAATCGTGATGAATCGAATCGATTAGAATAGATTAGAGTAGGGTAGGGTAGAACAGAATAGAATAGAGTAGAAAAGAGTAGAATGGTGTGGAAGGGAGTTGAATGGAGCCAAATAGAGACAAATAAAGTAGAAAGGGTTGAGTAGAGCTGAACAGGGCTGAATAAGGTTCACTCGAGCCTAATTATGCTGAATTGAGCAGAATCGAGACGAATTGACCCAATTCGAGCCAAATAGAGCTAAATCGAGCCGATTCAAGCCTAATCACATGGAATCGCGTCGAAATGCGTTGAATCGAATAGATTAGAGTAGAGGAGGGTACGGCAGGAGAGGCTAGACTACAACACAACAGAACACAATAGAAAGAAGAGAATAGAATTAAGTAGAGTCGGGTCCAGTAGAATAGAGTCAAATTGAGTTGAAGAGAGCTGAAAAGAGCCAAACAGAGCTGAATACAGCCGAATTGACCAAATTCAAGGTGAATCGAGATGAATCATGTCGAGTCGTTTGAAACGTGTCGAATCGAATCAAATAGATTAGTGTGGGGAAGGTAAGGTTAGGGTAGGGTAGAGAAGAATAGAATAGAGTAGAATAGAACAGAACAGAAAGAATCGAGTAGACTAGAGTCAAATAGAGTCGAATACTGCCAAAAAGAGCCGAATAGAGTGGAAAAGAGCCGAATAGAACCGAATCGAGTTTAATGGAGCAGAAAGGAGATGAATCGAGCCGATACGACCCGAATCAGGTCGAATTCCATTCAAGTGTGTCGAATAGCATAGAACAGATTACAGTAGGCTAAGTTAGGGTAGGGTAGGGTAGGGTAGAATAGAGTGCAGTAGAACAGAACAGAAGAGAACTGAACTGAAAGAATAGGGTCGAGACGAGCAGAGTATAGAAGAGTAGAGTAGAGCAGAGTCGAACATTGCCGAATAGAGCCAAATAGAGCCCAAAAGAGCTAAATGGATAGAAACCAAGACGAATCACGCCGAATCCCGTGGAATCGTGCCGTATCGCGTCGAATCCCGTCGAATTGCATTGAATCTGATCAATTCCAATCCAATCAAATAGAATAGACTACAGTAGGGTAGAGTACAATACAATACAGTAGAGAATAGTTTAGGATGGAGTGGAATGGTGTAGCATGGAGTCGAAAAGAGATAATAGAGTTGAGTAGAGTCTAATAGAGCCGAATAGAGCTGAATAGAGCCTATTCGAGCTGACTGGAGCCGAATGGAGCCGATTAGAGCTGAATCGAACCGATTTGAGCCGATTGGGGATGAATGGAGTGGAAAGGAGCCGATTTGAGCCGAATCGCATCGAGATGCGTGGAATCGAATCCAGTAGAATAGATTAGATTAGGGTAGGATGGAATAGAGTAGACTTGAACCCAGTAGAAGAGAATGGAAAGGATACAATAGAATAGAGTAGAAAAGGGTAGAGCAGAGCAGAATAGTGTAGAGTAGAATAGAGTAGAGTAGAACAGAGTCGAATCAAGCTGAATGGAGACGAAACGAGACAAATCGCGTCGAATGGCGTCGAATCCCATCGAATCAATTACAGTAGGGTATTTTTTTTTTATAGTAGAAGAGCGTAGAATGGAGTAGAATGGTGTGCAATGGAATCGAGTAGAGTAGAAAAGAGCTGAAGAGAGCCGAAGAGGGCCAAAGAGGGCCAAATCGAGCTGAATTGAGCGAAATCGAGCCGAATCCAGTGAATCGAGCCTAATGGAGCCAAATCGAGCCTAATCGAGCTGAATCCACACTATTCGAGACAAATGGAGCCGAATGGACATGAATCACACCGATTCGGCCCCTAGTCGCGTCAAAATTTCTCGAATTCAATTGAATAGACTAGACTAGGGGAGGTTCGGGTAGGCTAGAGTAGGGTAGAATAGAGTAGAATAGAATAAAACAGAACAGAACACAACAAAATAGAACAGAACAACACAGAACGAATACAGAAAAGAGTAGGCTAGAGTAGAATAGAGGGGAATAGAGTAGAGTAGAATAGATTTGAACAGAGCCAAATCCAGCCGAATCGCGTCGAAATGGGTTGAATCAAATCCAATCAAGTGGATTACAATACCTTAGAGTTGGGTAGCATAGGGTAGGGTAGAATAGAGTAGAATAGTACAGAACAGAGTAGAAACAATACAATAGAGTAGAGAAGAGTAGAATAGAGCTGAATAGAGCCAAATGCAGACAAAATGAGAGGAATCGTGGAGAAGCAAGTAGAGTAAATTAGAGTGGTGTTGGGTAGGGTAGAGCAGAATAGAGTAGAATAGTGTAGAATAGTGTGGAATGAATAGAATGGAGTAGAATGGAGTCAAATAGAAACGAATAGAGTAGAAAAGAGTCGAATAGAGCAGAATAGGGCCGAAGAAGGCCAAATCGAGCAGATTCGAAGCGATTCAAGCCAAACCAAGCTGAATGGAGCCTAACTGAGCCGAATAGAGCCAAATCGAGCCGAATCGAGCCGATTCAAGCTTCATCGCCTCGAATCGCGTTCAACGCGTCAAATCCAATCGAGACGTATAGATTAGAGAAGGGGAGGGGAGGGGAGGGGAGAATAGAACAGAGTAGAGTGGAATAGAAGAGATTAGAACAGAATAGAAGGAATAGAATCGAGTAGAATCGAGTGGAAAAGAGTAGAGTCGAATACAGTCGAATAGAGCCGAATAAGCTGAATAGAGACGAATGGAGCTGAAGACAGCCGAAAAGAGCTGTATACTGCCGAATCACACCTAATCGAGTGGAATCAAGCAGAATCGCACTGACTGTCACCGAACAGCGTCGAATCGAATCAGGTCGAATCGAGTCGAGTCACATCGTTTTGAATCAAACAAGGTCAAATCGCTTCATATCGTGTCGAATCCCATCGAATCACGTCGAATAACTTCGAATTGCGTCAAACCTCAGAGAATCCTACTGAATCACGTCGAGTCGCATGGAATCTCATCAAATCCCTTCAGATTTGCCGAATCCAGTCAAGTCCTATCAAATCGCTTTGCACGGAATCGAATTGAATCCAATAGATTAAAGTAGGGTAGGTTCGGGTGGGGTGCCGTTGGGTCGGGTAGGGTAGAATAGAATAGAGTACAACAGAATAGGAGAGAATAGAACAGAACAGAAAGAATACAACAGAATAGAATAGAGTCAAAGAGAGAGAACATAGCCGAATTGAGCCGAGTGGAGACAAAACGAGACGAATCACGTCCGGTTGCTTCGAATCGCGTCAAATCAAATCGAATCGATTAGAAGAGATTAGGGTAGGGAAGGGTAGAATAGAAGAGAGGAAAATAGTGAGGAATGGAGTTGAACGGAGTCCAATAGAGAGGGGTAGATATGAATAGAGTACAAAAGAGTCTAATAGAGCAGAATAGGGCCGAATAGGCCCAAATAAGGCCTAATTGAGCAGAATCCAGCAGAATCGATGGAATTCGAGCCTAATCGAGCCGAACGGAGTGAAATGGAGCCAAGTCGAGCCGAATAGAGCCGATTCGAACTGAATCGAGCTGATTCAAGCCTAGTCGCGTCAAATCGCGTGGAAATACGTCATATCGAATCTAATCAAATAGATTCGGGAAGGGTAGGGGAGGGGCGAGTGGGTAGAATAGAACAGAGTAGTACAGAATAGAATATAGTACAGTAGGGTAGAGTAGAGAGAGTAAAGCAGACAAGAGTAGAGCAGAGTAGAATTGAGTCAAATAGAGTCAAAGAGTGCAGGATATAGCTGAATAGAGCCAATTCTGGCCGAATCGAGTCAAATGGAAACAAAACGAGATGAATCACACCGAATTGCTCCGAATCGCATCCAATCGAATAGATTAGAGTATCGTAGGGTAGAGTAGAATAGCGTAGAATGGAGAAGAGTGGAGTCAAATGGAGTCGAACAGAGACAAATAGAGTAGAAAAGAGTCGAATCGAGCCAAATAGGGCCGAATAAGGCTGAACCGAGTGGAAACGAGCTGAATTGAAGCGATTCGAGCCAAATCGAGCTGAATCGAGCTGATGTTGCGGAACCGAGCCGACTCAAGCGTGATGGTGTCCGGTCGCATCGAAATGCTTTGAATCGAATCAAATGGAATCGATTAGAATAGGTTAGGGTAGGGTAGTTTATGATAGGAAGGCTAGGGTAGATGCAAGTAGACTACATTAGAGTAGACGAGAGAAGGCTAGAGTAGAAGCCTAGACTAGTAAGCTGGACTAGTCAGCTAGACTAGTGGCATAGAGCAGTAGCCTAGACAACTAGTCTTGAAGAGTACCCTAAGTCAGTAATCTGAACGAGTACCCTTGCCTGAACTCTTAGCCTAATGTAGTACCCTTGCCTTAACTAGTAGTCCTAACAAGTACCCTTGCCTTAACCAGTAGTCTTCACTAGTACCCTTGCCTTCACTAGTAGTACGTCCTTAACAAGTAGCCTGAACTGGTACCCTTGCCTTAACCAGTACCCTCAACAAGTACCCATGCCTTAACTAGTAGCCTGGCCTTAACTAGTGCCCTTGCATAACTAGTACCCTGGCCTTGACTAGTAGCCTGAACTAGTACACTTGCCTTAAGGAGTACCCTTGCCCGAACTACTCCCCTTAATTAGGACCCTTATTGAGTAACCCAAAGTAGTAGAGTATGGTACGGTGGGGTAGCATAGGGTAGGGAAGCATACGGTGGAACAGAGAAAATAGAAGGAAATAGAATAGAACAGCATAGGTCAGGGTAGGTTAGCTTAGTGTAGGGTATGGTAGAGTAGCATAGGATGGAATAGAGAAAATAGAAAAGGAGACTAGAAAAGAGCAGACTAGATTAGGATAGGCTAGGGTGGGGGAGGGTTTTGTAGAATACAGTAGTGTAGAATGGAATAGAATGGTGTGGCATGGAGTCAGATGGATTCAAACAGAGATGAATAGGGTAGAAAAGAGTTGAATAGAGCCGAATAACGCTGAATAGGACCACATATGACCAAAATGAGCTGAATCGAGTTGAGTCGACCAGATTCGGGATGAATGGAGCCTAGTGGAGCTGAAATGAGCCAAATAGAGACAATCTGAACCCAGCAAAATCGAGCCAAAACACACTTAATTGCATCCTATTGCATCGGATCTCGTCGAATTCCATCAAATCCCACCAAAACGCATCAAATCTCGCGGAATCTCACCGAATCCCATCGAATTGTCTCAAATCGGGTCGAATGGTGTCAAACTGAATGGAATCGAATTAAATTGAATAGATTAGAGTAGTGTAGGTTAGACTGGGATTCAGTAGGGAAGGGCACAGAAGAATAGAATAGAGTAGAACAGAAGAGAATACCAAGAGTAGAACGGAGTAGAGTTGAGTAGAGTGGAATAGTCAGAGTCGGGTAGTGCAGAATATAGATGAATAGATCCAATTCAAGCCGAATCGATTCGAATGGAGAGGAAAGGAGACAAATCGTGATGAATCGAATCGATTAGAATAGATTAGAGTAGGGTAGGGTAGAACAGAATAGAATAGAGTAGAAAAGAGTAGAATGGTGTGGAAGGGAGTTGAATGGAGCCAAATAGAGACAAATAAAGTAGAAAGGGTTGAGTAGAGCTGAACAGGGCTGAATAAGGTTCACTCGAGCCTAATTATGCTGAATTGAGCAGAATCGAGACGAATTGACCCAATTCGAGCCAAATAGAGCTAAATCGAGCCGATTCAAGCCTAATCACATGGAATCGCGTCGAAATGCGTTGAATCGAATAGATTAGAGTAGAGGAGGGTACGGCAGGAGAGGCTAGACTACAACACAACAGAACACAATAGAAAGAAGAGAATAGAATTAAGTAGAGTCGGGTCCAGTAGAATAGAGTCAAATTGAGTTGAAGAGAGCTGAAAAGAGCCAAACAGAGCTGAATACAGCCGAATTGACCAAATTCAAGGTGAATCGAGATGAATCATGTCGAGTCGTTTGAAACGTGTCGAATCGAATCAAATAGATTAGTGTGGGGAAGGTAAGGTTAGGGTAGGGTAGAGAAGAATAGAATAGAGTAGAATAGAACAGAACAGAAAGAATCGAGTAGACTAGAGTCAAATAGAGTCGAATACTGCCAAAAAGAGCCGAATAGAGTGGAAAAGAGCCGAATAGAACCGAATCGAGTTTAATGGAGCAGAAAGGAGATGAATCGAGCCGATACGACCCGAATCAGGTCGAATTCCATTCAAGTGTGTCGAATAGCATAGAACAGATTACAGTAGGCTAAGTTAGGGTAGGGTAGGGTAGGGTAGAATAGAGTGCAGTAGAACAGAACAGAAGAGAACTGAACTGAAAGAATAGGGTCGAGACGAGCAGAGTATAGAAGAGTAGAGTAGAGCAGAGTCGAACATTGCCGAATAGAGCCAAATAGAGCCCAAAAGAGCTAAATGGATAGAAACCAAGACGAATCACGCCGAATCCCGTGGAATCGTGCCGTATCGCGTCGAATCCCGTCGAATTGCATTGAATCTGATCAATTCCAATCCAATCAAATAGAATAGACTACAGTAGGGTAGAGTACAATACAATACAGTAGAGAATAGTTTAGGATGGAGTAGAATGGTGTAGCATGGAGTCCAAAAGAGACAATAGAGTTGAGTAGAGTCTAATAGAGCCGAATAGAGCTGAATAGAGCCTATTCGAGCTGACTGGAGCCGAATGGAGCCGATTAGAGCTGAATCGAACCGATTTGAGCCGATTGGGGATGAATGGAGTGGAAAGGAGCCGATTTGAGCCGAATCGCATCGAGATGCGTGGAATCGAATCCAGTAGAATAGATTAGATTAGGGTAGGATGGAATAGAGTAGACTTGAACACAGTAGAAGAGAATGGAAAGGATACAATAGAATAGAGTAGAAAAGGGTAGAGCAGAGCAGAATAGTGTAGAGTAGAATAGAGTAGAGTAGAACAGAGTCGAATCAAGCTGAATGGAGACGAAACGAGACAAATCGCGTCGAATGGCGTCGAATCCCATCGAATCAATTACAGTAGGGTATTTTTTTTTTATAGTAGAAGAGCGTAGAATGGAGTAGAATGGTGTGCAATGGAATCGAGTAGAGTAGAAAAGAGCTGAAGAGAGCCGAAGAGGGCCAAAGAGGGCCAAATCGAGCTGAATTGAGCGAAATCGAGCCGAATCCAGTGAATCGAGCCTAATGGAGCCAAATCGAGCCTAATCGAGCTGAATCCACACTATTCGAGACAAATGGAGCCGAATGGACATGAATCACACCGATTCGGCCCCTAGTCGCGTCAAAATTTCTCGAATTCAATTGAATAGACTAGACTAGGGGAGGTTCGGGTAGGCTAGAGTAGGGTAGAATAGAGTAGAATAGAATAAAACAGAACAGAACACAACAAAATAGAACAGAACAACACAGAACGAATACAGAAAAGAGTAGGCTAGAGTAGAATAGAGGGGAATAGAGTAGAGTAGAATAGATTTGAACAGAGCCAAATCCAGCCGAATCGCGTCGAAATGGGTTGAATCAAATCCAATCAAGTGGATTACAATACCTTAGAGTTGGGTAGCATAGGGTAGGGTAGAATAGAGTAGAATAGTACAGAACAGAGTAGAAACAATACAATAGAGTAGAGAAGAGTAGAATAGAGCTGAATAGAGCCAAATGCAGACAAAATGAGAGGAATCGTGGAGAAGCAAGTAGAGTAAATTAGAGTGGTGTTGGGTAGGGTAGAGCAGAATAGAGTAGAATAGTGTAGAATAGTGTGGAATGAATAGAATGGAGTAGAATGGAGTCAAATAGAAACGAATAGAGTAGAAAAGAGTCGAATAGAGCAGAATAGGGCCGAAGAAGGCCAAATCGAGCAGATTCGAAGCGATTCAAGCCAAACCAAGCTGAATGGAGCCTAACTGAGCCGAATAGAGCCAAATCGAGCCGAATCGAGCCGATTCAAGCTTCATCGCCTCGAATCGCGTTCAACGCGTCAAATCCAATCGAGACGTATAGATTAGAGAAGGGGAGGGGAGGGGAGGGGAGAATAGAACAGAGTAGAGTGGAATAGAAGAGATTAGAACAGAATAGAAGGAATAGAATCGAGTAGAATCGAGTGGAAAAGAGTAGAGTCGAATACAGTCGAATAGAGCCGAATAAGCTGAATAGAGACGAATGGAGCTGAAGACAGCCGAAAAGAGCTGTATACTGCCGAATCACACCTAATCGAGTGGAATCAAGCAGAATCGCACTGACTGTCACCGAACAGCGTTGAATCGAATCAGGTCGAATCGAGTCGAGTCACATCGTTTTGAATCAAACAAGGTCAAATCGCTTCATATCGTGTCGAATCCCATCGAATCACGTCGAATAACTTCGAATTGCGTCAAACCTCAGAGAATCCTACTGAATCACGTCGAGTCGCATGGAATCTCATCAAATCCCTTCAGATTTGCCGAATCCAGTCAAGTCCTATCAAATCGCTTTGCACGGAATCGAATTGAATCCAATAGATTAAAGTAGGGTAGGTTCGGGTGGGGTGCCGTTGGGTCGGGTAGGGTAGAATAGAATAGAGTACAACAGAATAGGAGAGAATAGAACAGAACAGAAAGAATACAACAGAATAGAATAGAGTCAAAGAGAGAGAACATAGCCGAATTGAGCCGAGTGGAGACAAAACGAGACGAATCACGTCCGGTTGCTTCGAATCGCGTCAAATCAAATCGAATCGATTAGAAGAGATTAGGGTAGGGAAGGGTAGAATAGAAGAGAGGAAAATAGTGAGGAATGGAGTTGAACGGAGTCCAATAGAGAGGGGTAGATATGAATAGAGTACAAAAGAGTCTAATAGAGCAGAATAGGGCCGAATAGGCCCAAATAAGGCCTAATTGAGCAGAATCCAGCAGAATCGATGGAATTCGAGCCTAATCGAGCCGAACGGAGTGAAATGGAGCCAAGTCGAGCCGAATAGAGCCGATTCGAACTGAATCGAGCTGATTCAAGCCTAGTCGCGTCAAATCGCGTGGAAATACGTCATATCGAATCTAATCAAATAGATTCGGGAAGGGTAGGGGAGGGGCGAGTGGGTAGAATAGAACAGAGTAGTACAGAATAGAATATAGTACAGTAGGGTAGAGTAGAGAGAGTAAAGCAGACAAGAGTAGAGCAGAGTAGAATTGAGTCAAATAGAGTCAAAGAGTGCAGGATATAGCTGAATAGAGCCAATTCTGGCCGAATCGAGTCAAATGGAAACAAAACGAGATGAATCACACCGAATTGCTCCGAATCGCATCCAATCGAATAGATTAGAGTATCGTAGGGTAGAGTAGAATAGCGTAGAATGGAGAAGAGTGGAGTCAAATGGAGTCGAACAGAGACAAATAGAGTAGAAAAGAGTCGAATCGAGCCAAATAGGGCCGAATAAGGCTGAACCGAGTGGAAACGAGCTGAATTGAAGCGATTCGAGCCAAATCGAGCTGAATCGAGCTGATGTTGCGGAACCGAGCCGACTCAAGCGTGATGGTGTCCGGTCGCATCGAAATGCTTTGAATCGAATCAAATGGAATCGATTAGAATAGGTTAGGGTAGGGTAGTTTATGATAGGAAGGCTAGGGTAGATGCAAGTAGACTACATTAGAGTAGACGAGAGAAGGCTAGAGTAGAAGCCTAGACTAGTAAGCTGGACTAGTCAGCTAGACTAGTGGCATAGAGCAGTAGCCTAGACAACTAGTCTTGAAGAGTACCCTAAGTCAGTAATCTGAACGAGTACCCTTGCCTGAACTCTTAGCCTAATGTAGTACCCTTGCCTTAACTAGTAGTCCTAACAAGTACCCTTGCCTTAACCAGTAGTCTTCACTAGTACCCTTGCCTTCACTAGTAGTACGTCCTTAACAAGTAGCCTGAACTGGTACCCTTGCCTTAACCAGTACCCTCAACAAGTACCCATGCCTTAACTAGTAGCCTGGCCTTAACTAGTGCCCTTGCATAACTAGTACCCTGGCCTTGACTAGTAGCCTGAACTAGTACACTTGCCTTAAGAAGTACCCTTGCCCGAACTACTCCCCTTAATTAGGACCCTTATTGAGTAACCCAAAGTAGTAGAGTATGGTACGGTGGGGTAGCATAGGGTAGGGAAGCATACGGTGGAACAGAGAAAATAGAAGGAAATAGAATAGAACAGCATAGGTCAGGGTAGGTTAGCTTAGTGTAGGGTATGGTAGAGTAGCATAGGATGGAATAGAGAAAATAGAAAAGGAGACTAGAAAAGAGCAGACTAGATTAGGATAGGCTAGGGTGGGGGAGGGTTTTGTAGAATACAGTAGTGTAGAATGGAATAGAATGGTGTGGCATGGAGTCAGATGGATTCAAACAGAGATGAATAGGGTAGAAAAGAGTTGAATAGAGCCGAATAACGCTGAATAGGACCACATATGACCAAAATGAGCCGAATCGAGTTGAGTCGACCAGATTCGGGATGAATGGAGCCTAGTGGAGCTGAAATGAGCCAAATAGAGACAATCTGAACCCAGCAAAATCGAGCCAAAACACACTTAATTGCATCCTATTGCATCGGATCTCGTCGAATTCCATCAAATCCCACCAAAACGCATCAAATCTCGCGGAATCTCACCGAATCCCATCGAATTGTCTCAAATCGGGTCGAATGGTGTCAAACTGAATGGAATCGAATTAAATTGAATAGATTAGAGTAGTGTAGGTTAGACTGGGATTCAGTAGGGAAGGGCACAGAAGAATAGAATAGAGTAGAACAGAAGAGAATACCAAGAGTAGAACGGAGTAGAGTTGAGTAGAGTGGAATAGTCAGAGTCGGGTAGTGCAGAATATAGATGAATAGATCCAATTCAAGCCGAATCGATTCGAATGGAGAGGAAAGGAGACAAATCGTGATGAATCGAATCGATTAGAATAGATTAGAGTAGGGTAGGGTAGAACAGAATAGAATAGAGTAGAAAAGAGTAGAATGGTGTGGAAGGGAGTTGAATGGAGCCAAATAGAGACAAATAAAGTAGAAAGGGTTGAGTAGAGCTGAACAGGGCTGAATAAGGTTCACTCGAGCCTAATTATGCTGAATTGAGCAGAATCGAGACGAATTGACCCAATTCGAGCCAAATAGAGCTAAATCGAGCCGATTCAAGCCTAATCACATGGAATCGCGTCGAAATGCATTGAATCGAATAGATTAGAGTAGAGGAGGGTACGGCAGGAGAGGCTAGACTACAACACAACAGAACACAATAGAAAGAAGAGAATAGAATTAAGTAGAGTCAGGTCCAGTAGAATAGAGTCAAATTGAGTTGAAGAGAGCTGAAAAGAGCCAAACAGAGCTGAATACAGCCGAATTGACCAAATTCAAGGTGAATCGAGATGAATCATGTCGAGTCGTTTGAAACGTGTCGAATCGAATCAAATAGATTAGTGTGGGGAAGGTAAGGTTAGGGTAGGGTAGAGAAGAATAGAATAGAGTAGAATAGAACAGAACAGAAAGAATCGAGTAGACTAGAGTCAAATAGAGTCGAATACTGCCAAAAAGAGCCGAATAGAGTGGAAAAGAGCCGAATAGAACCGAATCGAGTTTAATGGAGCAGAAAGGAGATGAATCGAGCCGATACGACCCGAATCAGGTCGAATTCCATTCAAGTGTGTCGAATAGCATAGAACAGATTACAGTAGGCTAAGTTAGGGTAGGGTAGGGTAGGGTAGAATAGAGTGCAGTAGAACAGAACAGAAGAGAACTGAACTGAAAGAATAGGGTCGAGACGAGCAGAGTATAGAAGAGTAGAGTAGAGCAGAGTCGAACATTGCCGAATAGAGCCAAATAGAGCCCAAAAGAGCTAAATGGATAGAAACCAAGACGAATCAGGCCGAATCCCGTGGAATCGTGCCGTATCGCGTCGAATCCCGTCGAATTGCATTGAATCTGATCAATTCCAATCCAATCAAATAGAATAGACTACAGTAGGGTAGAGTACAATACAATACAGTAGAGAATAGTTTAGGATGGAGTAGAATGGTGTAGCATGGAGTCCAAAAGAGACAATAGAGTTGAGTAGAGTCTAATAGAGCCGAATAGAGCTGAATAGAGCCTATTCGAGCTGACTGGAGCCGAATGGAGCCGATTAGAGCTGAATCGAACCGATTTGAGCCGATTGGGGATGAATGGAGTGGAAAGGAGCCGATTTGAGCCGAATCGCATCGAGATGCGTGGAATCGAATCCAGTAGAATAGATTAGATTAGGGTAGGATGGAATAGAGTAGACTTGAACACAGTAGAAGAGAATGGAAAGGATACAATAGAATAGAGTAGAAAAGGGTAGAGCAGAGCAGAATAGTGTAGAGTAGAATAGAGTAGAGTAGAACAGAGTCGAATCAAGCTGAATGGAGACGAAACGAGACAAATCGCGTCGAATGGCGTCGAATCCCATCGAATCAATTACAGTAGGGTATTTTTTTTTTATAGTAGAAGAGCGTAGAATGGAGTAGAATGGTGTGCAATGGAATCGAGTAGAGTAGAAAAGAGCTGAAGAGAGCCGAAGAGGGCCAAAGAGGGCCAAATCGAGCTGAATTGAGCGAAATCGAGCCGAATCCAGTGAATCGAGCCTAATGGAGCCAAATCGAGCCTAATCGAGCTGAATCCACACTATTCGAGACAAATGGAGCCGAATGGACATGAATCACACCGATTCGGCCCCTAGTCGCGTCAAAATTTCTCGAATTCAATTGAATAGACTAGACTAGGGGAGGTTCGGGTAGGCTAGAGTAGGGTAGAATAGAGTAGAATAGAATAAAACAGAACAGAACACAACAAAATAGAACAGAACAACACAGAACGAATACAGAAAAGAGTAGGCTAGAGTAGAATAGAGGGGAATAGAGTAGAGTAGAATAGATTTGAACAGAGCCAAATCCAGCCGAATCGCGTCGAAATGGGTTGAATCAAATCCAATCAAGTGGATTACAATACCTTAGAGTTGGGTAGCATAGGGTAGGGTAGAATAGAGTAGAATAGTACAGAACAGAGTAGAAACAATACAATAGAGTAGAGAAGAGTAGAATAGAGCTGAATAGAGCCAAATGCAGACAAAATGAGAGGAATCGTGGAGAAGCAAGTAGAGTAAATTAGAGTGGTGTTGGGTAGGGTAGAGCAGAATAGAGTAGAATAGTGTAGAATAGTGTGGAATGAATAGAATGGAGTAGAATGGAGTCAAATAGAAACGAATAGAGTAGAAAAGAGTCGAATAGAGCAGAATAGGGCCGAAGAAGGCCAAATCGAGCAGATTCGAAGCGATTCAAGCCAAAACAAGCTGAATGGAGCCTAACTGAGCCGAATAGAGCCAAATCGAGCCGAATCGAGCCGATTCAAGCTTCATCGCCTCGAATCGCGTTCAACGCGTCAAATCCAATCGAGACGTATAGATTAGAGAAGGGGAGGGGAGGGGAGGGGAGAATAGAACAGAGTAGAGTGGAATAGAAGAGATTAGAACAGAATAGAAGGAATAGAATCGAGTAGAATCGAGTGGAAAAGAGTAGAGTCGAATACAGTCGAATAGAGCCGAATAAGCTGAATAGAGACGAATGGAGCTGAAGACAGCCGAAAAGAGCTGTATACTGCCGAATCACACCTAATCGAGTGGAATCAAGCAGAATCGCACTGACTGTCACCGAACAGCGTCGAATCGAATCAGGTCGAATCGAGTCGAGTCACATCGTTTTGAATCAAACAAGGTCAAATCGCTTCATATCGTGTCGAATCCCATCGAATCACGTCGAATAACTTCGAATTGCGTCAAACCTCAGAGAATCCTACTGAATCACGTCGAGTCGCATGGAATCTCATCAAATCCCTTCAGATTTGCCGAATCCAGTCAAGTCCTATCAAATCGCTTTGCACGGAATCGAATTGAATCCAATAGATTAAAGTAGGGTAGGTTCGGGTGGGGTGCCGTTGGGTCGGGTAGGGTAGAATAGAATAGAGTACAACAGAATAGGAGAGAATAGAACAGAACAGAAAGAATACAACAGAATAGAATAGAGTCAAAGAGAGAGAACATAGCCGAATTGAGCCGAGTGGAGACAAAACGAGACGAATCACGTCCGGTTGCTTCGAATCGCGTCAAATCAAATCGAATCGATTAGAAGAGATTAGGGTAGGGAAGGGTAGAATAGAAGAGAGGAAAATAGTGAGGAATGGAGTTGAACGGAGTCCAATAGAGAGGGGTAGATATGAATAGAGTACAAAAGAGTCTAATAGAGCAGAATAGGGCCGAATAGGCCCAAATAAGGCCTAATTGAGCAGAATCCAGCAGAATCGATGGAATTCGAGCCTAATCGAGCCGAACGGAGTGAAATGGAGCCAAGTCGAGCCGAATAGAGCCGATTCGAACTGAATCGAGCTGATTCAAGCCTAGTCGCGTCAAATCGCGTGGAAATACGTCATATCGAATCTAATCAAATAGATTCGGGAAGGGTAGGGGAGGGGCGAGTGGGTAGAATAGAACAGAGTAGTACAGAATAGAATATAGTACAGTAGGGTAGAGTAGAGAGAGTAAAGCAGACAAGAGTAGAGCAGAGTAGAATTGAGTCAAATAGAGTCAAAGAGTGCAGGATATAGCTGAATAGAGCCAATTCTGGCCGAATCGAGTCAAATGGAAACAAAACGAGATGAATCACACCGAATTGCTCCGAATCGCATCCAATCGAATAGATTAGAGTATCGTAGGGTAGAGTAGAATAGCGTAGAATGGAGAAGAGTGGAGTCAAATGGAGTCGAACAGAGACAAATAGAGTAGAAAAGAGTCGAATCGAGCCAAATAGGGCCGAATAAGGCTGAACCGAGTGGAAACGAGCTGAATTGAAGCGATTCGAGCCAAATCGAGCTGAATCGAGCTGATGTTGCGGAACCGAGCCGACTCAAGCGTGATGGTGTCCGGTCGCATCGAAATGCTTTGAATCGAATCAAATGGAATCGATTAGAATAGGTTAGGGTAGGGTAGTTTATGATAGGAAGGCTAGGGTAGATGCAAGTAGACTACATTAGAGTAGACGAGAGAAGGCTAGAGTAGAAGCCTAGACTAGTAAGCTGGACTAGTCAGCTAGACTAGTGGCATAGAGCAGTAGCCTAGACAACTAGTCTTGAAGAGTACCCTAAGTCAGTAATCTGAACGAGTACCCTTGCCTGAACTCTTAGCCTAATGTAGTACCCTTGCCTTAACTAGTAGTCCTAACAAGTACCCTTGCCTTAACCAGTAGTCTTCACTAGTACCCTTGCCTTCACTAGTAGTACGTCCTTAACAAGTAGCCTGAACTGGTACCCTTGCCTTAACCAGTACCCTCAACAAGTACCCATGCCTTAACTAGTAGCCTGGCCTTAACTAGTGCCCTTGCATAACTAGTACCCTGGCCTTGACTAGTAGCCTGAACTAGTACACTTGCCTTAAGGAGTACCCTTGCCCGAACTACTCCCCTTAATTAGGACCCTTATTGAGTAACCCAAAGTAGTAGAGTATGGTACGGTGGGGTAGCATAGGGTAGGGAAGCATACGGTGGAACAGAGAAAATAGAAGGAAATAGAATAGAACAGCATAGGTCAGGGTAGGTTAGCTTAGTGTAGGGTATGGTAGAGTAGCATAGGATGGAATAGAGAAAATAGAAAAGGAGACTAGAAAAGAGCAGACTAGATTAGGATAGGCTAGGGTGGGGGAGGGTTTTGTAGAATACAGTAGTGTAGAATGGAATAGAATGGTGTGGCATGGAGTCAGATGGATTCAAACAGAGATGAATAGGGTAGAAAAGAGTTGAATAGAGCCGAATAACGCTGAATAGGACCACATATGACCAAAATGAGCCGAATCGAGTTGAGTCGACCAGATTCGGGATGAATGGAGCCTAGTGGAGCTGAAATGAGCCAAATAGAGACAATCTGAACCCAGTAAATTCGAGCCAAAACACACTTAATTGCATCCTATTGCATCGGATCTCGTCGAATTCCATCAAATCCCACCAAAACGCATCAAATCTCGCGGAATCTCACCGAATCCCATTGAATTGTCTCAAATCGGGTCGAATGGTGTCAAACTGAATGGAATCGAATTAAATTGAATAGATTAGAGTAGTGTAGGTTAGACTGGGATTCAGTAGGGAAGGGCACAGAAGAATAGAATAGAGTAGAACAGAAGAGAATACCAAGAGTAGAACGGAGTAGAGTTGAGTAGAGTGGAATAGTCAGAGTCGGGTAGTGCAGAATATAGATGAATAGATCCAATTCAAGCCGAATCGATTCGAATGGAGAGGAAAGGAGACAAATCGTGATGAATCGAATCGATTAGAATAGATTAGAGTAGGGTAGGGTAGAACAGAATAGAATAGAGTAGAAAAGAGTAGAATGGTGTGGAAGGGAGTTGAATGGAGCCAAATAGAGACAAATAAAGTAGAAAGGGTTGAGTAGAGCTGAACAGGGCTGAATAAGGTTCACTCGAGCCTAATTATGCTGAATTGAGCAGAATCGAGACGAATTGACCCAATTCGAGCCAAATAGAGCTAAATCGAGCCGATTCAAGCCTAATCACATGGAATCGCGTCGAAATGCGTTGAATCGAATAGATTAGAGTAGAGGAGGGTACGGCAGGAGAGGCTAGACTACAACACAACAGAACACAATAGAAAGAAGAGAATAGAATTAAGTAGAGTCGGGTCCAGTAGAATAGAGTCAAATTGAGTTGAAGAGAGCTGAAAAGAGCCAAACAGAGCTGAATACAGCCGAATTGACCAAATTCAAGGTGAATCGAGATGAATCATGTCGAGTCGTTTGAAACGTGTCGAATCGAATCAAATAGATTAGTGTGGGGAAGGTAAGGTTAGGGTAGGGTAGAGAAGAATAGAATAGAGTAGAATAGAACAGAACAGAAAGAATCGAGTAGACTAGAGTCAAATAGAGTCGAATACTGCCAAAAAGAGCCGAATAGAGTGGAAAAGAGCCGAATAGAACCGAATCGAGTTTAATGGAGCAGAAAGGAGATGAATCGAGCCGATACGACCCGAATCAGGTCGAATTCCATTCAAGTGTGTCGAATAGCATAGAACAGATTACAGTAGGCTAAGTTAGGGTAGGGTAGGGTAGGGTAGAATAGAGTGCAGTAGAACAGAACAGAAGAGAACTGAACTGAAAGAATAGGGTCGAGACGAGCAGAGTATAGAAGAGTAGAGTAGAGCAGAGTCGAACATTGCCGAATAGAGCCAAATAGAGCCCAAAAGAGCTAAATGGATAGAAACCAAGACGAATCACGCCGAATCCCGTGGAATCGTGCCGTATCGCGTCGAATCCCGTCGAATTGCATTGAATCTGATCAATTCCAATCCAATCAAATAGAATAGACTACAGTAGGGTAGAGTACAATACAATACAGTAGAGAATAGTTTAGGATGGAGTAGAATGGTGTAGCATGGAGTCGAAAAGAGATAATAGAGTTGAGTAGAGTCTAATAGAGCCGAATAGAGCTGAATAGAGCCTATTCGAGCTGACTGGAGCCGAATGGAGCCGATTAGAGCTGAATCGAACCGATTTGAGCCGATTGGGGATGAATGGAGTGGAAAGGAGCCGATTTGAGCCGAATCGCATCGAGATGCGTGGAATCGAATCCAGTAGAATAGATTAGATTAGGGTAGGATGGAATAGAGTAGACTTGAACACAGTAGAAGAGAATGGAAAGGATACAATAGAATAGAGTAGAAAAGGGTAGAGCAGAGCAGAATAGTGTAGAGTAGAATAGAGTAGAGTAGAACAGAGTCGAATCAAGCTGAATGGAGACGAAACGAGACAAATCGCGTCGAATGGCGTCGAATCCCATCGAATCAATTACAGTAGGGTATTTTTTTTTTATAGTAGAAGAGCGTAGAATGGAGTAGAATGGTGTGCAATGGAATCGAGTAGAGTAGAAAAGAGCTGAAGAGAGCCGAAGAGGGCCAAAGAGGGCCAAATCGAGCTGAATTGAGCGAAATCGAGCCGAATCCAGTGAATCGAGCCTAATGGAGCCAAATCGAGCCTAATCGAGCTGAATCCACACTATTCGAGACAAATGGAGCCGAATGGACATGAATCACACCGATTCGGCCCCTAGTCGCGTCAAAATTTCTCGAATTCAATTGAATAGACTAGACTAGGGGAGGTTCGGGTAGGCTAGAGTAGGGTAGAATAGAGTAGAATAGAATAAAACAGAACAGAACACAACAAAATAGAACAGAACAACACAGAACGAATACAGAAAAGAGTAGGCTAGAGTAGAATAGAGGGGAATAGAGTAGAGTAGAATAGATTTGAACAGAGCCAAATCCAGCCGAATCGCGTCGAAATGGGTTGAATCAAATCCAATCAAGTGGATTACAATACCTTAGAGTTGGGTAGCATAGGGTAGGGTAGAATAGAGTAGAATAGTACAGAACAGAGTAGAAACAATACAATAGAGTAGAGAAGAGTAGAATAGAGCTGAATAGAGCCAAATGCAGACAAAATGAGAGGAATCGTGGAGAAGCAAGTAGAGTAAATTAGAGTGGTGTTGGGTAGGGTAGAGCAGAATAGAGTAGAATAGTGTAGAATAGTGTGGAATGAATAGAATGGAGTAGAATGGAGTCAAATAGAAACGAATAGAGTAGAAAAGAGTCGAATAGAGCAGAATAGGGCCGAAGAAGGCCAAATCGAGCAGATTCGAAGCGATTCAAGCCAAACCAAGCTGAATGGAGCCTAACTGAGCCGAATAGAGCCAAATCGAGCCGAATCGAGCCGATTCAAGCTTCATCGCCTCGAATCGCGTTCAACGCGTCAAATCCAATCGAGACGTATAGATTAGAGAAGGGGAGGGGAGGGGAGGGGAGAATAGAACAGAGTAGAGTGGAATAGAAGAGATTAGAACAGAATAGAAGGAATAGAATCGAGTAGAATCGAGTGGAAAAGAGTAGAGTCGAATACAGTCGAATAGAGCCGAATAAGCTGAATAGAGACGAATGGAGCTGAAGACAGCCGAAAAGAGCTGTATACTGCCGAATCACACCTAATCGAGTGGAATCAAGCAGAATCGCACTGACTGTCACCGAACAGCGTCGAATCGAATCAGGTCGAATCGAGTCGAGTCACATCGTGTTGAATCAAACAAGGTCAAATCGCTTCATATCGTGTCGAATCCCATCGGATCACGTCGAATAACTTCGAATTGCGTCAAACCTCAGAGAATCCTACTGAATCACGTCGAGTCGCATGGAATCTCATCAAATCCCTTCAGATTTGCCGAATCCAGTCAAGTCCTATCAAATCGCTTTGCACGGAATCGAATTGAATCCAATAGATTAAAGTAGGGTAGGTTCGGGTGGGGTGCCGTTGGGTCGGGTAGGGTAGAATAGAATAGAGTACAACAGAATAGGAGAGAATAGAACAGAACAGAAAGAATACAACAGAATAGAATAGAGTCAAAGAGAGAGAACATAGCCGAATTGAGCCGAGTGGAGACAAAACGAGACGAATCACGTCCGGTTGCTTCGAATCACGTCAAATCAAATCGAATCGATTAGAAGAGATTAGGGTAGGGAAGGGTAGAATAGAAGAGAGGAAAATAGTGAGGAATGGAGTTGAACGGAGTCCAATAGAGAGGGGTAGATATGAATAGAGTACAAAAGAGTCTAATAGAGCAGAATAGGGCCGAATAGGCCCAAATAAGGCCTAATTGAGCAGAATCCAGCAGAATCGATGGAATTCGAGCCTAATCGAGCCGAACGGAGTGAAATGGAGCCAAGTCGAGCCGAATAGAGCCGATACGAACTGAATCGAGCTGATTCAAGCCTAGTCGCGTCAAATCGCGTGGAAATACGTCATATCGAATCTAATCAAATAGATTCGGGAAGGGTAGGGGAGGGGCGAGTGGGTAGAATAGAACAGAGTAGTACAGAATAGAATATAGTACAGTAGGGTAGAGTAGAGAGAGTAAAGCAGACAAGAGTAGAGCAGAGTAGAATTGAGTCAAATAGAGTCAAAGAGTGCAGGATATAGCTGAATAGAGCCAATTCTGGCCGAATCGAGTCAAATGGAAACAAAACGAGATGAATCACACCGAATTGCTCCGAATCGCATCCAATCGAATAGATTAGAGTATCGTAGGGTAGAGTAGAATAGCGTAGAATGGAGAAGAGTGGAGTCAAATGGAGTCGAACAGAGACAAATAGAGTAGAAAAGAGTCGAATCGAGCCAAATAGGGCCGAATAAGGCTGAACCGAGTGGAAACGAGCTGAATTGAAGCGATTCGAGCCAAATCGAGCTGAATCGAGCTGATGTTGCGGAACCGAGCCGACTCAAGCGTGATGGTGTCCGGTCGCATCGAAATGCTTTGAATCGAATCAAATGGAATCGATTAGAATAGGTTAGGGTAGGGTAGTTTATGATAGGAAGGCTAGGGTAGATGCAAGTAGACTACATTAGAGTAGACGAGAGAAGGCTAGAGTAGAAGCCTAGACTAGTAAGCTGGACTAGTCAGCTAGACTAGTGGCATAGAGCAGTAGCCTAGACAACTAGTCTTGAAGAGTACCCTAAGTCAGTAATCTGAACGAGTACCCTTGCCTGAACTCTTAGCCTAATGTAGTACCCTTGCCTTAACTAGTAGTCCTAACAAGTACCCTTGCCTTAACCAGTAGTCTTCACTAGTACCCTTGCCTTCACTAGTAGTACGTCCTTAACAAGTAGCCTGAACTGGTACCCTTGCCTTAACCAGTACCCTCAACAAGTACCCATGCCTTAACTAGTAGCCTGGCCTTAACTAGTGCCCTTGCATAACTAGTACCCTGGCCTTGACTAGTAGCCTGAACTAGTACACTTGCCTTAAGGAGTACCCTTGCCCGAACTACTCCCCTTAATTAGGACCCTTATTGAGTAACCCAAAGTAGTAGAGTATGGTACGGTGGGGTAGCATAGGGTAGGGAAGCATACGGTGGAACAGAGAAAATAGAAGGAAATAGAATAGAACAGCATAGGTCAGGGTAGGTTAGCTTAGTGTAGGGTATGGTAGAGTAGCATAGGATGGAATAGAGAAAATAGAAAAGGAGACTAGAAAAGAGCAGACTAGATTAGGATAGGCTAGGGTGGGGGAGGGTTTTGTAGAATACAGTAGTGTAGAATGGAATAGAATGGTGTGGCATGGAGTCAGATGGATTCAAACAGAGATGAATAGAGTAGAAAAGAGTTGAATAGAGCCGAATAACGCTGAATAGGACCACATATGACCAAAATGAGCCGAATCGAGTTGAGTCGACCAGATTCGGGATGAATGGAGCCTAGTGGAGCTGAAATGAGCCAAATAGAGACAATCTGAACCCAGCAAAATCGAGCCAAAACACACTTAATTGCATCCTATTGCATCGGATCTCGTCGAATTCCATCAAATCCCACCAAAACGCATCAAATCTCGCGGAATCTCACCGAATCCCATCGAATTGTCTCAAATCGGGTCGAATGGTGTCAAACTGAATGGAATCGAATTAAATTGAATAGATTAGAGTAGTGTAGGTTAGACTGGGATTCAGTAGGGAAGGGCACAGAAGAATAGAATAGAGTAGAACAGAAGAGAATACCAAGAGTAGAACGGAGTAGAGTTGAGTAGAGTGGAATAGTCAGAGTCGGGTAGTGCAGAATATAGATGAATAGATCCAATTCAAGCCGAATCGATTCGAATGGAGAGGAAAGGAGACAAATCGTGATGAATCGAATCGATTAGAATAGATTAGAGTAGGGTAGGGTAGAACAGAATAGAATAGAGTAGAAAAGAGTAGAATGGTGTGGAAGGGAGTTGAATGGAGCCAAATAGAGACAAATAAAGTAGAAAGGGTTGAGTAGAGCTGAACAGGGCTGAATAAGGTTCACTCGAGCCTAATTATGCTGAATTGAGCAGAATCGAGACGAATTGACCCAATTCGAGCCAAATAGAGCTAAATCGAGCCGATTCAAGCCTAATCACATGGAATCGCGTCGAAATGCGTTGAATCGAATAGATTAGAGTAGAGGAGGGTACGGCAGGAGAGGCTAGACTACAACACAACAGAACACAATAGAAAGAAGAGAATAGAATTAAGTAGAGTCGGGTCCAGTAGAATAGAGTCAAATTGAGTTGAAGAGAGCTGAAAAGAGCCAAACAGAGCTGAATACAGCCGAATTGACCAAATTCAAGGTGAATCGAGATGAATCATGTCGAGTCGTTTGAAACGTGTCGAATCGAATCAAATAGATTAGTGTGGGGAAGGTAAGGTTAGGGTAGGGTAGAGAAGAATAGAATAGAGTAGAATAGAACAGAACAGAAAGAATCGAGTAGACTAGAGTCAAATAGAGTCGAATACTGCCAAAAAGAGCCGAATAGAGTGGAAAAGAGCCGAATAGAACCGAATCGAGTTTAATGGAGCAGAAAGGAGATGAATCGAGCCGATACGACCCGAATCAGGTCGAATTCCATTCAAGTGTGTCGAATAGCATAGAACAGATTACAGTAGGCTAAGTTAGGGTAGGGTAGGGTAGGGTAGAATAGAGTGCAGTAGAACAGAACAGAAGAGAACTGAACTGAAAGAATAGGGTCGAGACGAGCAGAGTATAGAAGAGTAGAGTAGAGCAGAGTCGAACATTGCCGAATAGAGCCAAATAGAGCCCAAAAGAGCTAAATGGATAGAAACCAAGACGAATCACGCCGAATCCCGTGGAATCGTGCCGTATCGCGTCGAATCCCGTCGAATTGCATTGAATCTGATCAATTCCAATCCAATCAAATAGAATAGACTACAGTAGGGTAGAGTACAATACAATACAGTAGAGAATAGTTTAGGATGGAGTGGAATGGTGTAGCATGGAGTCGAAAAGAGATAATAGAGTTGAGTAGAGTCTAATAGAGCCGAATAGAGCTGAATAGAGCCTATTCGAGCTGACTGGAGCCGAATGGAGCCGATTAGAGCTGAATCGAACCGATTTGAGCCGATTGGGGATGAATGGAGTGGAAAGGAGCCGATTTGAGCCGAATCGCATCGAGATGCGTGGAATCGAATCCAGTAGAATAGATTAGATTAGGGTAGGATGGAATAGAGTAGACTTGAACACAGTAGAAGAGAATGGAAAGGATACAATAGAATAGAGTAGAAAAGGGTAGAGCAGAGCAGAATAGTGTAGAGTAGAATAGAGTAGAGTAGAACAGAGTCGAATCAAGCTGAATGGAGACGAAACGAGACAAATCGCGTCGAATGGCGTCGAATCCCATCGAATCAATTACAGTAGGGTATTTTTTTTTATAGTAGAAGAGCGTAGAATGGAGTAGAATGGTGTGCAATGGAATCGAGTAGAGTAGAAAAGAGCTGAAGAGAGCCGAAGAGGGCCAAAGAGGGCCAAATCGAGCTGAATTGAGCGAAATCGAGCCGAATCCAGTGAATCGAGCCTAATGGAGCCAAATCGAGCCTAATCGAGCTGAATCCACACTATTCGAGACAAATGGAGCCGAATGGACATGAATCACACCGATTCGGCCCCTAGTCGCGTCAAAATTTCTCGAATTCAATTGAATAGACTAGACTAGGGGAGGTTCGGGTAGGCTAGAGTAGGGTAGAATAGAGTAGAATAGAATAAAACAGAACAGAACACAACAAAATAGAACAGAACAACACAGAACGAATACAGAAAAGAGTAGGCTAGAGTAGAATAGAGGGGAATAGAGTAGAGTAGAATAGATTTGAACAGAGCCAAATCCAGCCGAATCGCGTCGAAATGGGTTGAATCAAATCCAATCAAGTGGATTACAATACCTTAGAGTTGGGTAGCATAGGGTAGGGTAGAATAGAGTAGAATAGTACAGAACAGAGTAGAAACAATACAATAGAGTAGAGAAGAGTAGAATAGAGCTGAATAGAGCCAAATGCAGACAAAATGAGAGGAATCGTGGAGAAGCAAGTAGAGTAAATTAGAGTGGTGTTGGGTAGGGTAGAGCAGAATAGAGTAGAATAGTGTAGAATAGTGTGGAATGAATAGAATGGAGTAGAATGGAGTCAAATAGAAACGAATAGAGTAGAAAAGAGTCGAATAGAGCAGAATAGGGCCGAAGAAGGCCAAATCGAGCAGATTCGAAGCGATTCAAGCCAAAACAAGCTGAATGGAGCCTAACTGAGCCGAATAGAGCCAAATCGAGCCGAATCGAGCCGATTCAAGCTTCATCGCCTCGAATCGCGTTCAACGCGTCAAATCCAATCGAGACGTATAGATTAGAGAAGGGGAGGGGAGGGGAGGGGAGAATAGAACAGAGTAGAGTGGAATAGAAGAGATTAGAACAGAATAGAAGGAATAGAATCGAGTAGAATCGAGTGGAAAAGAGTAGAGTCGAATACAGTCGAATAGAGCCGAATAAGCTGAATAGAGACGAATGGAGCTGAAGACAGCCGAAAAGAGCTGTATACTGCCGAATCACACCTAATCGAGTGGAATCAAGCAGAATCGCACTGACTGTCACCGAACAGCGTCGAATCGAATCAGGTCGAATCGAGTCGAGTCACATCGTTTTGAATCAAACAAGGTCAAATCGCTTCATATCGTGTCGAATCCCATCGGATCACGTCGAATAACTTCGAATTGCGTCAAACCTCAGAGAATCCTACTGAATCACGTCGAGTCGCATGGAATCTCATCAAATCCCTTCAGATTTGCCGAATCCAGTCAAGTCCTATCAAATCGCTTTGCACGGAATCGAATTGAATCCAATAGATTAAAGTAGGGTAGGTTCGGGTGGGGTGCCGTTGGGTCGGGTAGGGTAGAATAGAATAGAGTACAACAGAATAGGAGAGAATAGAACAGAACAGAAAGAATACAACAGAATAGAATAGAGTCAAAGAGAGAGAACATAGCCGAATTGAGCCGAGTGGAGACAAAACGAGACGAATCACGTCCGGTTGCTTCGAATCGCGTCAAATCAAATCGAATCGATTAGAAGAGATTAGGGTAGGGAAGGGTAGAATAGAAGAGAGGAAAATAGTGAGGAATGGAGTTGAACGGAGTCCAATAGAGAGGGGTAGATATGAATAGAGTACAAAAGAGTCTAATAGAGCAGAATAGGGCCGAATAGGCCCAAATAAGGCCTAATTGAGCAGAATCCAGCAGAATCGATGGAATTCGAGCCTAATCGAGCCGAACGGAGTGAAATGGAGCCAAGTCGAGCCGAATAGAGCCGATACGAACTGAATCGAGCTGATTCAAGCCTAGTCGCGTCAAATCGCGTGGAAATACGTCATATCGAATCTAATCAAATAGATTCGGGAAGGGTAGGGGAGGGGCGAGTGGGTAGAATAGAACAGAGTAGTACAGAATAGAATATAGTACAGTAGGGTAGAGTAGAGAGAGTAAAGCAGACAAGAGTAGAGCAGAGTAGAGTTGAGTCAAATAGAGTCAAAGAGTGCAGGATATAGCTGAATAGAGCCAATTCTGGCCGAATCGAGTCAAATGGAAACAAAACGAGATGAATCACACCGAATTGCTCCGAATCGCATCCAATCGAATAGATTAGAGTATCGTAGGGTAGAGTAGAATAGCGTAGAATGGAGAAGAGTGGAGTCAAATGGAGTCGAACAGAGACAAATAGAGTAGAAAAGAGTCGAATCGAGCCAAATAGGGCCGAATAAGGCTGAACCGAGTGGAAACGAGCTGAATTGAAGCGATTCGAGCCAAATCGAGCTGAATCGAGCTGATGTTGCGGAACCGAGCCGACTCAAGCGTGATGGTGTCCGGTCGCATCGAAATGCTTTGAATCGAATCAAATGGAATCGATTAGAATAGGTTAGGGTAGGGTAGTTTATGATAGGAAGGCTAGGGTAGATGCAAGTAGACTACATTAGAGTAGACGAGAGAAGGCTAGAGTAGAAGCCTAGACTAGTAAGCTGGACTAGTCAGCTAGACTAGTGGCATAGAGCAGTAGCCTAGACAACTAGTCTTGAAGAGTACCCTAAGTCAGTAATCTGAACGAGTACCCTTGCCTGAACTCTTAGCCTAATGTAGTACCCTTGCCTTAACTAGTAGTCCTAACAAGTACCCTTGCCTTAACCAGTAGTCTTCACTAGTACCCTTGCCTTCACTAGTAGTACGTCCTTAACAAGTAGCCTGAACTGGTACCCTTGCCTTAACCAGTACCCTCAACAAGTACCCATGCCTTAACTAGTAGCCTGGCCTTAACTAGTGCCCTTGCATAACTAGTACCCTGGCCTTGACTAGTAGCCTGAACTAGTACACTTGCCTTAAGGAGTACCCTTGCCCGAACTACTCCCCTTAATTAGGACCCTTATTGAGTAACCCAAAGTAGTAGAGTATGGTACGGTGGGGTAGCATAGGGTAGGGAAGCATACGGTGGAACAGAGAAAATAGAAGGAAATAGAATAGAACAGCATAGGTCAGGGTAGGTTAGCTTAGTGTAGGGTATGGTAGAGTAGCATAGGATGGAATAGAGAAAATAGAAAAGGAGACTAGAAAAGAGCAGACTAGATTAGGATAGGCTAGGGTGGGGGAGGGTTTTGTAGAATACAGTAGTGTAGAATGGAATAGAATGGTGTGGCATGGAGTCAGATGGATTCAAACAGAGATGAATAGAGTAGAAAAGAGTTGAATAGAGCCGAATAACGCTGAATAGGACCACATATGACCAAAATGAGCCGAATCGAGTTGAGTCGACCAGATTCGGGATGAATGGAGCCTAGTGGAGCTGAAATGAGCCAAATAGAGACAATCTGAACCCAGCAAAATCGAGCCAAAACACACTTAATTGCATCCTATTGCATCGGATCTCGTCGAATTCCATCAAATCCCACCAAAACGCATCAAATCTCGCGGAATCTCACCGAATCCCATCGAATTGTCTCAAATCGGGTCGAATGGTGTCAAACTGAATGGAATCGAATTAAATTGAATAGATTAGAGTAGTGTAGGTTAGACTGGGATTCAGTAGGGAAGGGCACAGAAGAATAGAATAGAGTAGAACAGAAGAGAATACCAAGAGTAGAACGGAGTAGAGTTGAGTAGAGTGGAATAGTCAGAGTCGGGTAGTGCAGAATATAGATGAATAGATCCAATTCAAGCCGAATCGATTCGAATGGAGAGGAAAGGAGACAAATCGTGATGAATCGAATCGATTAGAATAGATTAGAGTAGGGTAGGGTAGAACAGAATAGAATAGAGTAGAAAAGAGTAGAATGGTGTGGAAGGGAGTTGAATGGAGCCAAATAGAGACAAATAAAGTAGAAAGGGTTGAGTAGAGCTGAACAGGGCTGAATAAGGTTCACTCGAGCCTAATTATGCTGAATTGAGCAGAATCGAGACGAATTGACCCAATTCGAGCCAAATAGAGCTAAATCGAGCCGATTCAAGCCTAATCACATGGAATCGCGTCGAAATGCGTTGAATCGAATAGATTAGAGTAGAGGAGGGTACGGCAGGAGAGGCTAGACTACAACACAACAGAACACAATAGAAAGAAGAGAATAGAATTAAGTAGAGTCGGGTCCAGTAGAATAGAGTCAAATTGAGTTGAAGAGAGCTGAAAAGAGCCAAACAGAGCTGAATACAGCCGAATTGACCAAATTCAAGGTGAATCGAGATGAATCATGTCGAGTCGTTTGAAACGTGTCGAATCGAATCAAATAGATTAGTGTGGGGAAGGTAAGGTTAGGGTAGGGTAGAGAAGAATAGAATAGAGTAGAATAGAACAGAACAGAAAGAATCGAGTAGACTAGAGTCAAATAGAGTCGAATACTGCCAAAAAGAGCCGAATAGAGTGGAAAAGAGCCGAATAGAACCGAATCGAGTTTAATGGAGCAGAAAGGAGATGAATCGAGCCGATACGACCCGAATCAGGTCGAATCCCATTCAAGTGTGTCGAATAGCATAGAACAGATTACAGTAGGCTAAGTTAGGGTAGGGTAGGGTAGGGTAGAATAGAGTGCAGTAGAACAGAACAGAAGAGAACTGAACTGAAAGAATAGGGTCGAGACGAGCAGAGTATAGAAGAGTAGAGTAGAGCAGAGTCGAACATTGCCGAATAGAGCCAAATAGAGCCCAAAAGAGCTAAATGGATAGAAACCAAGACGAATCAGGCCGAATCCCGTGGAATCGTGCCGTATCGCGTCGAATCCCGTCGAATTGCATTGAATCTGATCAATTCCAATCCAATCAAATAGAATAGACTACAGTAGGGTAGAGTACAATACAATACAGTAGAGAATAGTTTAGGATGGAGTGGAATGGTGTAGCATGGAGTCGAAAAGAGATAATAGAGTTGAGTAGAGTCTAATAGAGCCGAATAGAGCTGAATAGAGCCTATTCGAGCTGACTGGAGCCGAATGGAGCCGATTAGAGCTGAATCGAACCGATTTGAGCCGATTGGGGATGAATGGAGTGGAAAGGAGCCGATTTGAGCCGAATCGCATCGAGATGCGTGGAATCGAATCCAGTAGAATAGATTAGATTAGGGTAGGATGGAATAGAGTAGACTTGAACACAGTAGAAGAGAATGGAAAGGATACAATAGAATAGAGTAGAAAAGGGTAGAGCAGAGCAGAATAGTGTAGAGTAGAATAGAGTAGAGTAGAACAGAGTCGAATCAAGCTGAATGGAGACGAAACGAGACAAATCGCGTCGAATGGCGTCGAATCCCATCGAATCAATTACAGTAGGGTATTTTTTTTTTATAGTAGAAGAGCGTAGAATGGAGTAGAATGGTGTGCAATGGAATCGAGTAGAGTAGAAAAGAGCTGAAGAGAGCCGAAGAGGGCCAAAGAGGGCCAAATCGAGCTGAATTGAGCGAAATCGAGCCGAATCCAGTGAATCGAGCCTAATGGAGCCAAATCGAGCCTAATCGAGCTGAATCCACACTATTCGAGACAAATGGAGCCGAATGGACATGAATCACACCGATTCGGCCCCTAGTCGCGTCAAAATTTCTCGAATTCAATTGAATAGACTAGACTAGGGGAGGTTCGGGTAGGCTAGAGTAGGGTAGAATAGAGTAGAATAGAATAAAACAGAACAGAACACAACAAAATAGAACAGAACAACACAGAACGAATACAGAAAAGAGTAGGCTAGAGTAGAATAGAGGGGAATAGAGTAGAGTAGAATAGATTTGAACAGAGCCAAATCCAGCCGAATCGCGTCGAAATGGGTTGAATCAAATCCAATCAAGTGGATTACAATACCTTAGAGTTGGGTAGCATAGGGTAGGGTAGAATAGAGTAGAATAGTACAGAACAGAGTAGAAACAATACAATAGAGTAGAGAAGAGTAGAATAGAGCTGAATAGAGCCAAATGCAGACAAAATGAGAGGAATCGTGGAGAAGCAAGTAGAGTAAATTAGGGTGGTGTTGGGTAGGGTAGAGCAGAATAGAGTAGAATAGTGTAGAATAGTGTGGAATGAATAGAATGGAGTCGAATGGAGTCAAATAGAAACGAATAGAGTAGAAAAGAGTCGAATAGAGCAGAATAGGGCCGAAGAAGGCCAAATCGAGCAGATTCGAAGCGATTCAAGCCAAAACAAGCTGAATGGAGCCTAACTGAGCCGAATAGAGCCAAATCGAGCCGAATCGAGCCGATTCAAGCTTCATCGCCTCGAATCGCGTTCAACGCGTCAAATCCAATCGAGACGTATAGATTAGAGAAGGGGAGGGGAGGGGAGGGGAGAATAGAACAGAGTAGAGTGGAATAGAAGAGATTAGAACAGAATAGAAGGAATAGAATCGAGTAGAATCGAGTGGAAAAGAGTAGAGTCGAATACAGTCGAATAGAGCCGAATAAGCTGAATAGAGACGAATGGAGCTGAAGACAGCCGAAAAGAGCTGTATACTGCCGAATCACACCTAATCGAGTGGAATCAAGCAGAATCGCACTGACTGTCACCGAACAGCGTCGAATCGAATCAGGTCGAATCGAGTCGAGTCACATCGTTTTGAATCAAACAAGGTCAAATCGCTTCATATCGTGTCGAATCCCATCGGATCACGTCGAATAACTTCGAATTGCGTCAAACCTCAGAGAATCCTACTGAATCACGTCGAGTCGCATGGAATCTCATCAAATCCCTTCAGATTTGCCGAATCCAGTCAAGTCCTATCAAATCGCTTTGCACGGAATCGAATTGAATCCAATAGATTAAAGTAGGGTAGGTTCGGGTGGGGTGCCGTTGGGTCGGGTAGGGTAGAATAGAATAGAGTACAACAGAATAGGAGAGAATAGAACAGAACAGAAAGAATACAACAGAATAGAATAGAGTCAAAGAGAGAGAACATAGCCGAATTGAGCCGAGTGGAGACAAAACGAGACGAATCACGTCCGGTTGCTTCGAATCGCGTCAAATCAAATCGAATCGATTAGAAGAGATTAGGGTAGGGAAGGGTAGAATAGAAGAGAGGAAAATAGTGAAAGAATGGAGTTGAACGGAGTCCAATAGAGACGGATAGATATGAACAGAGTACAAAAGAGTCTAATAGAGCAGAATAGGGCCGAATAGGCCCAAATAAGGCCTAATTGAGCAGAATCCAGCAGAATCGATGGAATTCGAGCCTAATCGAGCCGAACGGAGTGAAATGGAGCCAAGTCGAGCCGAATAGAGCCGATTCGAACTGAATCGAGCTGATTCAAGCCTAATCGCGTCAAATCGCGTGGAAATACGTCACATCGAATCTAATCAAATAGATTCGGGAAGGGTAGGGGAGGGGCGGGTGGGTAGAATAGAACAGAATAGTACAGAATAGAATATAGTACAGTAGGCTAGAGTAGAGAGAGTAAAGCAGACAAGAGTAGAGCAGAGTAGAATTGAGTCAAATAGAGTCAAAGAGTGCAGGATATAGCTGAATAGAGCCAATTCTAGCCGAATCGAGTCAAATGGAAACAAAACGAGATGAATCACACCGAATTGCTCCGAATCGCATCCAATCGAATAGATTAGAGTATCGTAGGGTAGAGTAGAATAGCATAGAATGGAGAAGAGTGGAGTCAAATGGAGTCGAACAGAGACAAATAGAGTAGAAAAGAGTCGAATCGAGCCAAATAGGGCCGAATAAGGCTGAACCGAGTGGAAACGAGCTGAATTGAAGCGATTCGAGCCAAATCGAGCTGAATCGAGCTGATGTTGCGGAACCGAGCCGACTCAAGCGTGATGGTGTCCGGTCGCATCGAAATGCTTTGAATCGAATCAAATGGAATCGATTAGAATAGGTTAGGGTAGGGTAGTTTATGATAGGAAGGCTAGGGTAGATGCAAGTAGACTACATTAGAGTAGACGAGAGAAGGCTAGAGTAGAAGCCTAGACTAGTAAGCTGGACTAGTCAGCTAGACTAGTGGCATAGAGCAGTAGCCTAGACAACTAGTCTTGAAGAGTACCCTAAGTCAGTAATCTGAACGAGTACCCTTGCCTGAACTCTTAGCCTAATGTAGTACCCTTGCCTTAACTAGTAGTCCTAACAAGTACCCTTGCCTTAACCAGTAGTCTTCACTAGTACCCTTGCCTTCACTAGTAGTACGTCCTTAACAAGTAGCCTGAACTGGTACCCTTGCCTTAACCAGTACCCTCAACAAGTACCCATGCCTTAACTAGTAGCCTGGCCTTAACTAGTGCCCTTGCATAACTAGTACCCTGGCCTTGACTAGTAGCCTGAACTAGTACACTTGCCTTAAGGAGTACCCTTGCCCGAACTACTCCCCTTAATTAGGACCCTTATTGAGTAACCCAAAGTAGTAGAGTATGGTACGGTGGGGTAGCATAGGGTAGGGAAGCATACGGTGGAACAGAGAAAATAGAAGGAAATAGAATAGAACAGCATAGGTCAGGGTAGGTTAGCTTAGTGTAGGGTATGGTAGAGTAGCATAGGATGGAATAGAGAAAATAGAAAAGGAGACTAGAAAAGAGCAGACTAGATTAGGATAGGCTAGGGTGGGGGAGGGTTTTGTAGAATACAGTAGTGTAGAATGGAATAGAATGATGTGGCATGGAGTCAGATGGATTCAAACAGAGATGAATAGGGTAGAAAAGAGTTGAATAGAGCCGAATAACGCTGAATAGGACCACATATGACCAAAATGAGCCGAATCGAGTTGAGTCGACCAGATTCGGGATGAATGGAGCCTAGTGGAGCTGAAATGAGCCAAATAGAGACAATCTGAACCCAGCAAATTCGAGCCAAAACACACTTAATTGCATCCTATTGCATCGGATCTCGTCGAATTCCATCAAATCCCACCAAAACGCATCAAATCTCGCGGAATCTCACCGAATCCCATCGAATTGTCTCAAATCGGGTCGAATGGTGTCAAACTGAATGGAATCGAATTAAATTGAATAGATTAGAGTAGTGTAGGTTAGACTGGGATTCAGTAGGGAAGGGCACAGAAGAATAGAATAGAGTAGAACAGAAGAGAATACCAAGAGTAGAACGGAGTAGAGTTGAGTAGAGTGGAATAGTCAGAGTCGGGTAGTGCAGAATATAGATGAATAGATCCAATTCAAGCCGAATCGATTCGAATGGAGAGGAAAGGAGACAAATCGTGATGAATCGAATCGATTAGAATAGATTAGAGTAGGGTAGGGTAGAACAGAATAGAATAGAGTAGAAAAGAGTAGAATGGTGTGGAAGGGAGTTGAATGGAGCCAAATAGAGACAAATAAAGTAGAAAGGGTTGAGTAGAGCTGAACAGGGCTGAATAAGGTTCACTCGAGCCTAATTATGCTGAATTGAGCAGAATCGAGACGAATTGACCCAATTCGAGCCAAATAGAGCTAAATCGAGCCGATTCAAGCCTAATCACATGGAATCGCGTCGAAATGCGTTGAATCGAATAGATTAGAGTAGAGGAGGGTACGGCAGGAGAGGCTAGACTACAACACAACAGAACACAATAGAAAGAAGAGAATAGAATTAAGTAGAGTCGGGTCCAGTAGAATAGAGTCAAATTGAGTTGAAGAGAGCTGAAAAGAGCCAAACAGAGCTGAATACAGCCGAATTGACCAAATTCAAGGTGAATCGAGATGAATCATGTCGAGTCGTTTGAAACGTGTCGAATCGAATCAAATAGATTAGTGTGGGGAAGGTAAGGTTAGGGTAGGGTAGAGAAGAATAGAATAGAGTAGAATAGAACAGAACAGAAAGAATCGAGTAGACTAGAGTCAAATAGAGTCGAATACTGCCAAAAAGAGCCGAATAGAGTGGAAAAGAGCCGAATAGAACCGAATCGAGTTTAATGGAGCAGAAAGGAGATGAATCGAGCCGATACGACCCGAATCAGGTCGAATTCCATTCAAGTGTGTCGAATAGCATAGAACAGATTACAGTAGGCTAAGTTAGGGTAGGGTAGGGTAGGGTAGAATAGAGTGCAGTAGAACAGAACAGAAGAGAACTGAACTGAAAGAATAGGGTCGAGACGAGCAGAGTATAGAAGAGTAGAGTAGAGCAGAGTCGAACATTGCCGAATAGAGCCAAATAGAGCCCAAAAGAGCTAAATGGATAGAAACCAAGACGAATCACGCCGAATCCCGTGGAATCGTGCCGTATCGCGTCGAATCCCGTCGAATTGCATTGAATCTGATCAATTCCAATCCAATCAAATAGAATAGACTACAGTAGGGTAGAGTACAATACAATACAGTAGAGAATAGTTTAGGATGGAGTAGAATGGTGTAGCATGGAGTCCAAAAGAGACAATAGAGTTGAGTAGAGTCTAATAGAGCCGAATAGAGCTGAATAGAGCCTATTCGAGCTGACTGGAGCCGAATGGAGCCGATTAGAGCTGAATCGAACCGATTTGAGCCGATTGGGGATGAATGGAGTGGAAAGGAGCCGATTTGAGCCGAATCGCATCGAGATGCGTGGAATCGAATCCAGTAGAATAGATTAGATTAGGGTAGGATGGAATAGAGTAGACTTGAACACAGTAGAAGAGAATGGAAAGGATACAATAGAATAGAGTAGAAAAGGGTAGAGCAGAGCAGAATAGTGTAGAGTAGAATAGAGTAGAGTAGAACAGAGTCGAATCAAGCTGAATGGAGACGAAACGAGACAAATCGCGTCGAATGGCGTCGAATCCCATCGAATCAATTACAGTAGGGTATTTTTTTTTTATAGTAGAAGAGCGTAGAATGGAGTAGAATGGTGTGCAATGGAATCGAGTAGAGTAGAAAAGAGCTGAAGAGAGCCGAAGAGGGCCAAAGAGGGCCAAATCGAGCTGAATTGAGCGAAATCGAGCCGAATCCAGTGAATCGAGCCTAATGGAGCCAAATCGAGCCTAATCGAGCTGAATCCACACTATTCGAGACAAATGGAGCCGAATGGACATGAATCACACCGATTCGGCCCCTAGTCGCGTCAAAATTTCTCGAATTCAATTGAATAGACTAGACTAGGGGAGGTTCGGGTAGGCTAGAGTAGGGTAGAATAGAGTAGAATAGAATAAAACAGAACAGAACACAACAAAATAGAACAGAACAACACAGAACGAATACAGAAAAGAGTAGGCTAGAGTAGAATAGAGGGGAATAGAGTAGAGTAGAATAGATTTGAACAGAGCCAAATCCAGCCGAATCGCGTCGAAATGGGTTGAATCAAATCCAATCAAGTGGATTACAATACCTTAGAGTTGGGTAGCATAGGGTAGGGTAGAATAGAGTAGAATAGTACAGAACAGAGTAGAAACAATACAATAGAGTAGAGAAGAGTAGAATAGAGCTGAATAGAGCCAAATGCAGACAAAATGAGAGGAATCGTGGAGAAGCAAGTAGAGTAAATTAGAGTGGTGTTGGGTAGGGTAGAGCAGAATAGAGTAGAATAGTGTAGAATAGTGTGGAATGAATAGAATGGAGTAGAATGAAGTCAAATAGAAACGAATAGAGTAGAAAAGAGTCGAATAGAGCAGAATAGGGCCGAAGAAGGCCAAATCGAGCAGATTCGAAGCGATTCAAGCCAAAACAAGCTGAATGGAGCCTAACTGAGCCGAATAGAGCCAAATCGAGCCGAATCGAGCCGATTCAAGCTTCATCGCCTCGAATCGCGTTCAACGCGTCAAATCCAATCGAGACGTATAGATTAGAGAAGGGGAGGGGAGGGGAGGGGAGAATAGAACAGAGTAGAGTGGAATAGAAGAGATTAGAACAGAATAGAAGGAATAGAATCGAGTAGAATCGAGTGGAAAAGAGTAGAGTCGAATACAGTCGAATAGAGCCGAATAAGCTGAATAGAGACGAATGGAGCTGAAGACAGCCGAAAAGAGCTGTATACTGCCGAATCACACCTAATCGAGTGGAATCAAGCAGAATCGCACTGACTGTCACCGAACAGCGTCGAATCGAATCAGGTCGAATCGAGTCGAGTCACATCGTTTTGAATCAAACAAGGTCAAATCGCTTCATATCGTGTCGAATCCCATCGGATCACGTCGAATAACTTCGAATTGCGTCAAACCTCAGAGAATCCTACTGAATCACGTCGAGTCGCATGGAATCTCATCAAATCCCTTCAGATTTGCCGAATCCAGTCAAGTCCTATCAAATCGCTTTGCACGGAATCGAATTGAATCCAATAGATTAAAGTAGGGTAGGTTCGGGTGGGGTGCCGTTGGGTCGGGTAGGGTAGAATAGAATAGAGTACAACAGAATAGGAGAGAATAGAACAGAACAGAAAGAATACAACAGAATAGAATAGAGTCAAAGAGAGAGAACATAGCCGAATTGAGCCGAGTGGAGACAAAACGAGACGAATCACGTCCGGTTGCTTCGAATCGCGTCAAATCAAATCGAATCGATTAGAAGAGATTAGGGTAGGGAAGGGTAGAATAGAAGAGAGGAAAATAGTGAGGAATGGAGTTGAACGGAGTCCAATAGAGAGGGGTAGATATGAATAGAGTACAAAAGAGTCTAATAGAGCAGAATAGGGCCGAATAGGCCCAAATAAGGCCTAATTGAGCAGAATCCAGCAGAATCGATGGAATTCGAGCCTAATCGAGCCGAACGGAGTGAAATGGAGCCAAGTCGAGCCGAATAGAGCCGATTCGAACTGAATCGAGCTGATTCAAGCCTAGTCGCGTCAAATCGCGTGGAAATACGTCATATCGAATCTAATCAAATAGATTCGGGAAGGGTAGGGGAGGGGCGAGTGGGTAGAATAGAACAGAGTAGTACAGAATAGAATATAGTACAGTAGGGTAGAGTAGAGAGAGTAAAGCAGACAAGAGTAGAGCAGAGTAGAATTGAGTCAAATAGAGTCAAAGAGTGCAGGATATAGCTGAATAGAGCCAATTCTGGCCGAATCGAGTCAAATGGAAACAAAACGAGATGAATCACACCGAATTGCTCCGAATCGCATCCAATCGAATAGATTAGAGTATCGTAGGGTAGAGTAGAATAGCGTAGAATGGAGAAGAGTGGAGTCAAATGGAGTCGAACAGAGACAAATAGAGTAGAAAAGAGTCGAATCGAGCCAAATAGGGCCGAATAAGGCTGAACCGAGTGGAAACGAGCTGAATTGAAGCGATTCGAGCCAAATCGAGCTGAATCGAGCTGATGTTGCGGAACCGAGCCGACTCAAGCGTGATGGTGTCCGGTCGCATCGAAATGCTTTGAATCGAATCAAATGGAATCGATTAGAATAGGTTAGGGTAGGGTAGTTTATGATAGGAAGGCTAGGGTAGATGCAAGTAGACTACATTAGAGTAGACGAGAGAAGGCTAGAGTAGAAGCCTAGACTAGTAAGCTGGACTAGTCAGCTAGACTAGTGGCATAGAGCAGTAGCCTAGACAACTAGTCTTGAAGAGTACCCTAAGTCAGTAATCTGAACGAGTACCCTTGCCTGAACTCTTAGCCTAATGTAGTACCCTTGCCTTAACTAGTAGTCCTAACAAGTACCCTTGCCTTAACCAGTAGTCTTCACTAGTACCCTTGCCTTCACTAGTAGTACGTCCTTAACAAGTAGCCTGAACTGGTACCCTTGCCTTAACCAGTACCCTCAACAAGTACCCATGCCTTAACTAGTAGCCTGGCCTTAACTAGTGCCCTTGCATAACTAGTACCCTGGCCTTGACTAGTAGCCTGAACTAGTACACTTGCCTTAAGGAGTACCCTTGCCCGAACTACTCCCCTTAATTAGGACCCTTATTGAGTAACCCAAAGTAGTAGAGTATGGTACGGTGGGGTAGCATAGGGTAGGGAAGCATACGGTGGAACAGAGAAAATAGAAGGAAATAGAATAGAACAGCATAGGTCAGGGTAGGTTAGCTTAGTGTAGGGTATGGTAGAGTAGCATAGGATGGAATAGAGAAAATAGAAAAGGAGACTAGAAAAGAGCAGACTAGATTAGGATAGGCTAGGGTGGGGGAGGGTTTTGTAGAATACAGTAGTGTAGAATGGAATAGAATGGTGTGGCATGGAGTCAGATGGATTCAAACAGAGATGAATAGAGTAGAAAAGAGTTGAATAGAGCCGAATAACGCTGAATAGGACCACATATGACCAAAATGAGCCGAATCGAGTTGAGTCGACCAGATTCGGGATGAATGGAGCCTAGTGGAGCTGAAATGAGCCAAATAGAGACAATCTGAACCCAGCAAAATCGAGCCAAAACACACTTAATTGCATCCTATTGCATCGGATCTCGTCGAATTCCATCAAATCCCACCAAAACGCATCAAATCTCGCGGAATCTCACCGAATCCCATCGAATTGTCTCAAATCGGGTCGAATGGTGTCAAACTGAATGGAATCGAATTAAATTGAATAGATTAGAGTAGTGTAGGTTAGACTGGGATTCAGTAGGGAAGGGCACAGAAGAATAGAATAGAGTAGAACAGAAGAGAATACCAAGAGTAGAACGGAGTAGAGTTGAGTAGAGTGGAATAGTCAGAGTCGGGTAGTGCAGAATATAGATGAATAGATCCAATTCAAGCCGAATCGATTCGAATGGAGAGGAAAGGAGACAAATCGTGATGAATCGAATCGATTAGAATAGATTAGAGTAGGGTAGGGTAGAACAGAATAGAATAGAGTAGAAAAGAGTAGAATGGTGTGGAAGGGAGTTGAATGGAGCCAAATAGAGACAAATAAAGTAGAAAGGGTTGAGTAGAGCTGAACAGGGCTGAATAAGGTTCACTCGAGCCTAATTATGCTGAATTGAGCAGAATCGAGACGAATTGACCCAATTCGAGCCAAATAGAGCTAAATCGAGCCGATTCAAGCCTAATCACATGGAATCGCGTCGAAATGCGTTGAATCGAATAGATTAGAGTAGAGGAGGGTACGGCAGGAGAGGCTAGACTACAACACAACAGAACACAATAGAAAGAAGAGAATAGAATTAAGTAGAGTCGGGTCCAGTAGAATAGAGTCAAATTGAGTTGAAGAGAGCTGAAAAGAGCCAAACAGAGCTGAATACAGCCGAATTGACCAAATTCAAGGTGAATCGAGATGAATCATGTCGAGTCGTTTGAAACGTGTCGAATCGAATCAAATAGATTAGTGTGGGGAAGGTAAGGTTAGGGTAGGGTAGAGAAGAATAGAATAGAGTAGAATAGAACAGAACAGAAAGAATCGAGTAGACTAGAGTCAAATAGAGTCGAATACTGCCAAAAAGAGCCGAATAGAGTGGAAAAGAGCCGAATAGAACCGAATCGAGTTTAATGGAGCAGAAAGGAGATGAATCGAGCCGATACGACCCGAATCAGGTCGAATTCCATTCAAGTGTGTCGAATAGCATAGAACAGATTACAGTAGGCTAAGTTAGGGTAGGGTAGGGTAGGGTAGAATAGAGTGCAGTAGAACAGAACAGAAGAGAACTGAACTGAAAGAATAGGGTCGAGACGAGCAGAGTATAGAAGAGTAGAGTAGAGCAGAGTCGAACATTGCCGAATAGAGCCAAATAGAGCCCAAAAGAGCTAAATGGATAGAAACCAAGACGAATCACGCCGAATCCCGTGGAATCGTGCCGTATCGCGTCGAATCCCGTCGAATTGCATTGAATCTGATCAATTCCAATCCAATCAAATAGAATAGACTACAGTAGGGTAGAGTACAATACAATACAGTAGAGAATAGTTTAGGATGGAGTGGAATGGTGTAGCATGGAGTCGAAAAGAGATAATAGAGTTGAGTAGAGTCTAATAGAGCCGAATAGAGCTGAATAGAGCCTATTCGAGCTGACTGGAGCCGAATGGAGCCGATTAGAGCTGAATCGAACCGATTTGAGCCGATTGGGGATGAATGGAGTGGAAAGGAGCCGATTTGAGCCGAATCGCATCGAGATGCGTGGAGTCGAATCCAGTAGAATAGATTAGATTAGGGTAGGATGGAATAGAGTAGACTTGAACACAGTAGAAGAGAATGGAAAGGATACAATAGAATAGAGTAGAAAAGGGTAGAGCAGAGCAGAATAGTGTAGAGTAGAATAGAGTAGAGTAGAACAGAGTCGAATCAAGCTGAATGGAGACGAAACGAGACAAATCGCGTCGAATGGCGTCGAATCCCATCGAATCAATTACAGTAGGGTATTTTTTTTTTATAGTAGAAGAGCGTAGAATGGAGTAGAATGGTGTGCAATGGAATCGAGTAGAGTAGAAAAGAGCTGAAGAGAGCCGAAGAGGGCCAAAGAGGGCCAAATCGAGCTGAATTGAGCGAAATCGAGCCGAATCCAGTGAATCGAGCCTAATGGAGCCAAATCGAGCCTAATCGAGCTGAATCCACACTATTCGAGACAAATGGAGCCGAATGGACATGAATCACACCGATTCGGCCCCTAGTCGCGTCAAAATTTCTCGAATTCAATTGAATAGACTAGACTAGGGGAGGTTCGGGTAGGCTAGAGTAGGGTAGAATAGAGTAGAATAGAATAAAACAGAACAGAACACAACAAAATAGAACAGAACAACACAGAACGAATACAGAAAAGAGTAGGCTAGAGTAGAATAGAGGGGAATAGAGTAGAGTAGAATAGATTTGAACAGAGCCAAATCCAGCCGAATCGCGTCGAAATGGGTTGAATCAAATCCAATCAAGTGGATTACAATACCTTAGAGTTGGGTAGCATAGGGTAGGGTAGAATAGAGTAGAATAGTACAGAACAGAGTAGAAACAATACAATAGAGTAGAGAAGAGTAGAATAGAGCTGAATAGAGCCAAATGCAGACAAAATGAGAGGAATCGTGGAGAAGCAAGTAGAGTAAATTAGGGTGGTGTTGGGTAGGGTAGAGCAGAATAGAGTAGAATAGTGTAGAATAGTGTGGAATGAATAGAATGGAGTCGAATGGAGTCAAATAGAAACGAATAGAGTAGAAAAGAGTCGAATAGAGCAGAATAGGGCCGAAGAAGGCCAAATCGAGCAGATTCGAAGCGATTCAAGCCAAAACAAGCTGAATGGAGCCTAACTGAGCCGAATAGAGCCAAATCGAGCCGAATCGAGCCGATTCAAGCTTCATCGCCTCGAATCGCGTTCAACGCGTCAAATCCAATCGAGACGTATAGATTAGAGAAGGGGAGGGGAGGGGAGGGGAGAATAGAACAGAGTAGAGTGGAATAGAAGAGATTAGAACAGAATAGAAGGAATAGAATCGAGTAGAATCGAGTGGAAAAGAGTAGAGTCGAATACAGTCGAATAGAGCCGAATAAGCTGAATAGAGACGAATGGAGCTGAAGACAGCCGAAAAGAGCTGTATACTGCCGAATCACACCTAATCGAGTGGAATCAAGCAGAATCGCACTGACTGTCACCGAACAGCGTCGAATCGAATCAGGTCGAATCGAGTCGAGTCACATCGTTTTGAATCAAACAAGGTCAAATCGCTTCATATCGTGTCGAATCCCATCGGATCACGTCGAATAACTTCGAATTGCGTCAAACCTCAGAGAATCCTACTGAATCACGTCGAGTCGCATGGAATCTCATCAAATCCCTTCAGATTTGCCGAATCCAGTCAAGTCCTATCAAATCGCTTTGCACGGAATCGAATTGAATCCAATAGATTAAAGTAGGGTAGGTTCGGGTGGGGTGCCGTTGGGTCGGGTAGGGTAGAATAGAATAGAGTACAACAGAATAGGAGAGAATAGAACAGAACAGAAAGAATACAACAGAATAGAATAGAGTCAAAGAGAGAGAACATAGCCGAATTGAGCCGAGTGGAGACAAAACGAGACGAATCACGTCCGGTTGCTTCGAATCGCGTCAAATCAAATCGAATCGATTAGAAGAGATTAGGGTAGGGAAGGGTAGAATAGAAGAGAGGAAAATAGTGAAAGAATGGAGTTGAACGGAGTCCAATAGAGACGGATAGATATGAACAGAGTACAAAAGAGTCTAATAGAGCAGAATAGGGCCGAATAGGCCCAAATAAGGCCTAATTGAGCAGAATCCAGCAGAATCGATGGAATTCGAGCCTAATCGAGCCGAACGGAGTGAAATGGAGCCAAGTCGAGCCGAATAGAGCCGATTCGAACTGAATCGAGCTGATTCAAGCCTAATCGCGTCAAATCGCGTGGAAATACGTCACATCGAATCTAATCAAATAGATTCGGGAAGGGTAGGGGAGGGGCGGGTGGGTAGAATAGAACAGAATAGTACAGAATAGAATATAGTACAGTAGGCTAGAGTAGAGAGAGTAAAGCAGACAAGAGTAGAGCAGAGTAGAATTGAGTCAAATAGAGTCAAAGAGTGCAGGATATAGCTGAATAGAGCCAATTCTAGCCGAATCGAGTCAAATGGAAACAAAACGAGATGAATCACACCGAATTGCTCCGAATCGCATCCAATCGAATAGATTAGAGTATCGTAGGGTAGAGTAGAATAGCATAGAATGGAGAAGAGTGGAGTCAAATGGAGTCGAACAGAGACAAATAGAGTAGAAAAGAGTCGAATCGAGCCAAATAGGGCCGAATAAGGCTGAACCGAGTGGAAACGAGCTGAATTGAAGCGATTCGAGCCAAATCGAGCTGAATCGAGCTGATGTTGCGGAACCGAGCCGACTCAAGCGTGATGGTGTCCGGTCGCATCGAAATGCTTTGAATCGAATCAAATGGAATCGATTAGAATAGGTTAGGGTAGGGTAGTTTATGATAGGAAGGCTAGGGTAGATGCAAGTAGACTACATTAGAGTAGACGAGAGAAGGCTAGAGTAGAAGCCTAGACTAGTAAGCTGGACTAGTCAGCTAGACTAGTGGCATAGAGCAGTAGCCTAGACAACTAGTCTTGAAGAGTACCCTAAGTCAGTAATCTGAACGAGTACCCTTGCCTGAACTCTTAGCCTAATGTAGTACCCTTGCCTTAACTAGTAGTCCTAACAAGTACCCTTGCCTTAACCAGTAGTCTTCACTAGTACCCTTGCCTTCACTAGTAGTACGTCCTTAACAAGTAGCCTGAACTGGTACCCTTGCCTTAACCAGTACCCTCAACAAGTACCCATGCCTTAACTAGTAGCCTGGCCTTAACTAGTGCCCTTGCATAACTAGTACCCTGGCCTTGACTAGTAGCCTGAACTAGTACACTTGCCTTAAGGAGTACCCTTGCCCGAACTACTCCCCTTAATTAGGACCCTTATTGAGTAACCCAAAGTAGTAGAGTATGGTACGGTGGGGTAGCATAGGGTAGGGAAGCATACGGTGGAACAGAGAAAATAGAAGGAAATAGAATAGAACAGCATAGGTCAGGGTAGGTTAGCTTAGTGTAGGGTATGGTAGAGTAGCATAGGATGGAATAGAGAAAATAGAAAAGGAGACTAGAAAAGAGCAGACTAGATTAGGATAGGCTAGGGTGGGGGAGGGTTTTGTAGAATACAGTAGTGTAGAATGGAATAGAATGGTGTGGCATGGAGTCAGATGGATTCAAACAGAGATGAATAGGGTAGAAAAGAGTTGAATAGAGCCGAATAACGCTGAATAGGACCACATATGACCAAAATGAGCCGAATCGAGTTGAGTCGACCAGATTCGGGATGAATGGAGCCTAGTGGAGCTGAAATGAGCCAAATAGAGACAATCTGAACCCAGCAAATTCGAGCCAAAACACACTTAATTGCATCCTATTGCATCGGATCTCGTCGAATTCCATCAAATCCCACCAAAACGCATCAAATCTCGCGGAATCTCACCGAATCCCATCGAATTGTCTCAAATCGGGTCGAATGGTGTCAAACTGAATGGAATCGAATTAAATTGAATAGATTAGAGTAGTGTAGGTTAGACTGGGATTCAGTAGGGAAGGGCACAGAAGAATAGAATAGAGTAGAACAGAAGAGAATACCAAGAGTAGAACGGAGTAGAGTTGAGTAGAGTGGAATAGTCAGAGGCGGGTAGTGCAGAATATAGATGAATAGATCCAATTCAAGCCGAATCGATTCGAATGGAGAGGAAAGGAGACAAATCGTGATGAATCGAATCGATTAGAATAGATTAGAGTAGGGTAGGGTAGAACAGAATAGAATAGAGTAGAAAAGAGTAGAATGGTGTGGAAGGGAGTTGAATGGAGCCAAATAGAGACAAATAAAGTAGAAAGGGTTGAGTAGAGCTGAACAGGGCTGAATAAGGTTCACTCGAGCCTAATTATGCTGAATTGAGCAGAATCGAGACGAATTGACCCAATTCGAGCCAAATAGAGCTAAATCGAGCCGATTCAAGCCTAATCACATGGAATCGCGTCGAAATGCGTTGAATCGAATAGATTAGAGTAGAGGAGGGTACGGCAGGAGAGGCTAGACTACAACACAACAGAACACAATAGAAAGAAGAGAATAGAATTAAGTAGAGTCGGGTCCAGTAGAATAGAGTCAAATTGAGTTGAAGAGAGCTGAAAAGAGCCAAACAGAGCTGAATACAGCCGAATTGACCAAATTCAAGGTGAATCGAGATGAATCATGTCGAGTCGTTTGAAACGTGTCGAATCGAATCAAATAGATTAGTGTGGGGAAGGTAAGGTTAGGGTAGGGTAGAGAAGAATAGAATAGAGTAGAATAGAACAGAACAGAAAGAATCGAGTAGACTAGAGTCAAATAGAGTCGAATACTGCCAAAAAGAGCCGAATAGAGTGGAAAAGAGCCGAATAGAACCGAATCGAGTTTAATGGAGCAGAAAGGAGATGAATCGAGCCGATACGACCCGAATCAGGTCGAATTCCATTCAAGTGTGTCGAATAGCATAGAACAGATTACAGTAGGCTAAGTTAGGGTAGGGTAGGGTAGGGTAGAATAGAGTGCAGTAGAACAGAACAGAAGAGAACTGAACTGAAAGAATAGGGTCGAGACGAGCAGAGTATAGAAGAGTAGAGTAGAGCAGAGTCGAACATTGCCGAATAGAGCCAAATAGAGCCCAAAAGAGCTAAATGGATAGAAACCAAGACGAATCACGCCGAATCCCGTGGAATCGTGCCGTATCGCGTCGAATCCCGTCGAATTGCATTGAATCTGATCAATTCCAATCCAATCAAATAGAATAGACTACAGTAGGGTAGAGTACAATACAATACAGTAGAGAATAGTTTAGGATGGAGTAGAATGGTGTAGCATGGAGTCCAAAAGAGATAATAGAGTTGAGTAGAGTCTAATAGAGCCGAATAGAGCTGAATAGAGCCTATTCGAGCTGACTGGAGCCGAATGGAGCCGATTAGAGCTGAATCGAACCGATTTGAGCCGATTGGGGATGAATGGAGTGGAAAGGAGCCGATTTGAGCCGAATCGCATCGAGATGCGTGGAATCGAATCCAGTAGAATAGATTAGATTAGGGTAGGATGGAATAGAGTAGACTTGAACACAGTAGAAGAGAATGGAAAGGATACAATAGAATAGAGTAGAAAAGGGTAGAGCAGAGCAGAATAGTGTAGAGTAGAATAGAGTAGAGTAGAACAGAGTCGAATCAAGCTGAATGGAGACGAAATGAGACAAATCGCGTCGAATGGCGTCGAATCCCATCGAATCAATTACAGTAGGGTATTTTTTTTTTATAGTAGAAGAGCGTAGAATGGAGTAGAATGGTGTGCAATGGAATCGAGTAGAGTAGAAAAGAGCTGAAGAGAGCCGAAGAGGGCCAAAGAGGGCCAAATCGAGCTGAATTGAGCGAAATCGAGCCGAATCCAGTGAATCGAGCCTAATGGAGCCAAATCGAGCCTAATCGAGCTGAATCCACACTATTCGAGACAAATGGAGCCGAATGGACATGAATCACACCGATTCGGCCCCTAGTCGCGTCAAAATTTCTCGAATTCAATTGAATAGACTAGACTAGGGGAGGTTCGGGTAGGCTAGAGTAGGGTAGAATAGAGTAGAATAGAATAAAACAGAACAGAACACAACAAAATAGAACAGAACAACACAGAACGAATACAGAAAAGAGTAGGCTAGAGTAGAATAGAGGGGAATAGAGTAGAGTAGAATAGATTTGAACAGAGCCAAATCCAGCCGAATCGCGTCGAAATGGGTTGAATCAAATCCAATCAAGTGGATTACAATACCTTAGAGTTGGGTAGCATAGGGTAGGGTAGAATAGAGTAGAATAGTACAGAACAGAGTAGAAACAATACAATAGAGTAGAGAAGAGTAGAATAGAGCTGAATAGAGCCAAATGCAGACAAAATGAGAGGAATCGTGGAGAAGCAAGTAGAGTAAATTAGGGTGGTGTTGGGTAGGGTAGAGCAGAATAGAGTAGAATAGTGTAGAATAGTGTGGAATGAATAGAATGGAGTCGAATGGAGTCAAATAGAAACGAATAGAGTAGAAAAGAGTCGAATAGAGCAGAATAGGGCCGAAGAAGGCCAAATCGAGCAGATTCGAAGCGATTCAAGCCAAAACAAGCTGAATGGAGCCTAACTGAGCCGAATAGAGCCAAATCGAGCCGAATCGAGCCGATTCAAGCTTCATCGCCTCGAATCGCGTTCAACGCGTCAAATCCAATCGAGACGTATAGATTAGAGAAGGGGAGGGGAGGGGAGGGGAGAATAGAACAGAGTAGAGTGGAATAGAAGAGATTAGAACAGAATAGAAGGAATAGAATCGAGTAGAATCGAGTGGAAAAGAGTAGAGTCGAATACAGTCGAATAGAGCCGAATAAGCTGAATAGAGACGAATGGAGCTGAAGACAGCCGAAAAGAGCTGTATACTGCCGAATCACACCTAATCGAGTGGAATCAAGCAGAATCGCACTGACTGTCACCGAACAGCGTCGAATCGAATCAGGTCGAATCGAGTCGAGTCACATCGTTTTGAATCAAACAAGGTCAAATCGCTTCATATCGTGTCGAATCCCATCGGATCACGTCGAATAACTTCGAATTGCGTCAAACCTCAGAGAATCCTACTGAATCACGTCGAGTCGCATGGAATCTCATCAAATCCCTTCAGATTTGCCGAATCCAGTCAAGTCCTATCAAATCGCTTTGCACGGAATCGAATTGAATCCAATAGATTAAAGTAGGGTAGGTTCGGGTGGGGTGCCGTTGGGTCGGGTAGGGTAGAATAGAATAGAGTACAACAGAATAGGAGAGAATAGAACAGAACAGAAAGAATACAACAGAATAGAATAGAGTCAAAGAGAGAGAACATAGCCGAATTGAGCCGAGTGGAGACAAAACGAGACGAATCACGTCCGGTTGCTTCGAATCGCGTCAAATCAAATCGAATCGATTAGAAGAGATTAGGGTAGGGAAGGGTAGAATAGAAGAGAGGAAAATAGTGAAAGAATGGAGTTGAACGGAGTCCAATAGAGACGGATAGATATGAACAGAGTACAAAAGAGTCTAATAGAGCAGAATAGGGCCGAATAGGCCCAAATAAGGCCTAATTGAGCAGAATCCAGCAGAATCGATGGAATTCGAGCCTAATCGAGCCGAACGGAGTGAAATGGAGCCAAGTCGAGCCGAATAGAGCCGATTCGAACTGAATCGAGCTGATTCAAGCCTAATCGCGTCAAATCGCGTGGAAATACGTCACATCGAATCTAATCAAATAGATTCGGGAAGGGTAGGGGAGGGGCGGGTGGGTAGAATAGAACAGAATAGTACAGAATAGAATATAGTACAGTAGGGTAGAGTAGAGAGAGTAAAGCAGACAAGAGTAGAGCAGAGTAGAATTGAGTCAAATAGAGTCAAAGAGTGCAGGATATAGCTGAATAGAGCCAATTCTAGCCGAATCGAGTCAAATGGAAACAAAACGAGATGAATCACACCGAATTGCTCCGAATCGCATCCAATCGAATAGATTAGAGTATCGTAGGGTAGAGTAGAATAGCATGGAATGGAGAAGAGTGGAGTCAAATGGAGTCGAACAGAGACAAATAGAGTAGAAAAGAGTCGAATCGAGCCAAATAGGGCCGAATAAGGCTGAACCGAGTGGAAACGAGCTGAATTGAAGCGATTCGAGCCAAATCGAGCTGAATCGAGCTGATGTTGCGGAACCGAGCCGACTCAAGCGTGATGGTGTCCGGTCGCATCGAAATGCTTTGAATCGAATCAAATGGAATCGATTAGAATAGGTTAGGGTAGGGTAGTTTATGATAGGAAGGCTAGGGTAGATGCAAGTAGACTACATTAGAGTAGACGAGAGAAGGCTAGAGTAGAAGCCTAGACTAGTAAGCTGGACTAGTCAGCTAGACTAGTGGCATAGAGCAGTAGCCTAGACAACTAGTCTTGAAGAGTACCCTAAGTCAGTAATCTGAACGAGTACCCTTGCCTGAACTCTTAGCCTAATGTAGTACCCTTGCCTTAACTAGTAGTCCTAACAAGTACCCTTGCCTTAACCAGTAGTCTTCACTAGTACCCTTGCCTTCACTAGTAGTACGTCCTTAACAAGTAGCCTGAACTGGTACCCTTGCCTTAACCAGTACCCTCAACAAGTACCCATGCCTTAACTAGTAGCCTGGCCTTAACTAGTGCCCTTGCATAACTAGTACCCTGGCCTTGACTAGTAGCCTGAACTAGTACACTTGCCTTAAGGAGTACCCTTGCCCGAACTACTCCCCTTAATTAGGACCCTTATTGAGTAACCCAAAGTAGTAGAGTATGGTACGGTGGGGTAGCATAGGGTAGGGAAGCATACGGTGGAACAGAGAAAATAGAAGGAAATAGAATAGAACAGCATAGGTCAGGGTAGGTTAGCTTAGTGTAGGGTATGGTAGAGTAGCATAGGATGGAATAGAGAAAATAGAAAAGGAGACTAGAAAAGAGCAGACTAGATTAGGATAGGCTAGGGTGGGGGAGGGTTTTGTAGAATACAGTAGTGTAGAATGGAATAGAATGGTGTGGCATGGAGTCAGATGGATTCAAACAGAGATGAATAGGGTAGAAAAGAGTTGAATAGAGCCGAATAACGCTGAATAGGACCACATATGACCAAAATGAGCCGAATCGAGTTGAGTCGACCAGATTCGGGATGAATGGAGCCTAGTGGAGCTGAAATGAGCCAAATAGAGACAATCTGAACCCAGCAAATTCGAGCCAAAACACACTTAATTGCATCCTATTGCATCGGATCTCGTCGAATTCCATCAAATCCCACCAAAACGCATCAAATCTCGCGGAATCTCACCGAATCCCATCGAATTGTCTCAAATCGGGTCGAATGGTGTCAAACTGAATGGAATCGAATTAAATTGAATAGATTAGAGTAGTGTAGGTTAGACTGGGATTCAGTAGGGAAGGGCACAGAAGAATAGAATAGAGTAGAACAGAAGAGAATACCAAGAGTAGAACGGAGTAGAGTTGAGTAGAGTGGAATAGTCAGAGTCGGGTAGTGCAGAATATAGATGAATAGATCCAATTCAAGCCGAATCGATTCGAATGGAGAGGAAAGGAGACAAATCGTGATGAATCGAATCGATTAGAATAGATTAGAGTAGGGTAGGGTAGAACAGAATAGAATAGAGTAGAAAAGAGTAGAATGGTGTGGAAGGGAGTTGAATGGAGCCAAATAGAGACAAATAAAGTAGAAAGGGTTGAGTAGAGCTGAACAGGGCTGAATAAGGTTCACTCGAGCCTAATTATGCTGAATTGAGCAGAATCGAGACGAATTGACCCAATTCGAGCCAAATAGAGCTAAATCGAGCCGATTCAAGCCTAATCACATGGAATCGCGTCGAAATGCGTTGACTCGAATAGATTAGAGTAGAGGAGGGTACGGCAGGAGAGGCTAGACTACAACACAACAGAACACAATAGAAAGAAGAGAATAGAATTAAGTAGAGTCGGGTCCAGTAGAATAGAGTCAAATTGAGTTGAAGAGAGCTGAAAAGAGCCAAACAGAGCTGAATACAGCCGAATTGACCAAATTCAAGGTGAATCGAGATGAATCATGTCGAGTCGTTTGAAACGTGTCGAATCGAATCAAATAGATTAGTGTGGGGAAGGTAAGGTTAGGGTAGGGTAGAGAAGAATAGAATAGAGTAGAATAGAACAGAACAGAAAGAATCGAGTAGACTAGAGTCAAATAGAGTCGAATACTGCCAAAAAGAGCCGAATAGAGTGGAAAAGAGCCGAATAGAACCGAATCGAGTTTAATGGAGCAGAAAGGAGATGAATCGAGCCGATACGACCCGAATCAGGTCGAATTCCATTCAAGTGTGTCGAATAGCATAGAACAGATTACAGTAGGCTAAGTTAGGGTAGGGTAGGGTAGGGTAGAATAGAGTGCAGTAGAACAGAACAGAAGAGAACTGAACTGAAAGAATAGGGTCGAGACGAGCAGAGTATAGAAGAGTAGAGTAGAGCAGAGTCGAACATTGCCGAATAGAGCCAAATAGAGCCCAAAAGAGCTAAATGGATAGAAACCAAGACGAATCACGCCGAATCCCGTGGAATCGTGCCGTATCGCGTCGAATCCCGTCGAATTGCATTGAATCTGATCAATTCCAATCCAATCAAATAGAATAGACTACAGTAGGGTAGAGTACAATACAATACAGTAGAGAATAGTTTAGGATGGAGTGGAATGGTGTAGCATGGAGTCGAAAAGAGATAATAGAGTTGAGTAGAGTCTAATAGAGCCGAATAGAGCTGAATAGAGCCTATTCGAGCTGACTGGAGCCGAATGGAGCCGATTAGAGCTGAATCGAACCGATTTGAGCCGATTGGGGATGAATGGAGTGGAAAGGAGCCGATTTGAGCCGAATCGCATCGAGATGCATGGAGTCGAATCCAGTAGAATAGATTAGATTAGGGTAGGATGGAATAGAGTAGACTTGAACACAGTAGAAGAGAATGGAAAGGATACAATAGAATAGAGTAGAAAAGGGTAGAGCAGAGCAGAATAGTGTAGAGTAGAATAGAGTAGAGTAGAACAGAGTCGAATCAAGCTGAATGGAGACGAAACGAGACAAATCGCGTCGAATGGCGTCGAATCCCATCGAATCAATTACAGTAGGGTATTTTTTTTTATAGTAGAAGAGCGTAGAATGGAGTAGAATGGTGTGCAATGGAATCGAGTAGAGTAGAAAAGAGCTGAAGAGAGCCGAAGAGGGCCAAAGAGGGCCAAATCGAGCTGAATTGAGCGAAATCGAGCCGAATCCAGTGAATCGAGCCTAATGGAGCCAAATCGAGCCTAATCGAGCTGAATCCACACTATTCGAGACAAATGGAGCCGAATGGACATGAATCACACCGATTCGGCCCCTAGTCGCGTCAAAATTTCTCGAATTCAATTGAATAGACTAGACTAGGGGAGGTTCGGGTAGGCTAGAGTAGGGTAGAATAGAGTAGAATAGAATAAAACAGAACAGAACAGAACAACACAGAACGAATACAGAAAAGAGTAGGCTAGAGTAGAATAGAGGGGAATAGAGTAGAGTAGAATAGATTTGAACAGAGCCAAATCCAGCCGAATCGCGTCGAAATGGGTTGAATCAAATCCAATCAAGTGGATTACAATACCTTAGAGTTGGGTAGCATAGGGTAGGGTAGAATAGAGTAGAATAGTACAGAACAGAGTAGAAACAATACAATAGAGTAGAGAAGAGTAGAATAGAGCTGAATAGAGCCAAATGCAGACAAAATGAGAGGAATCGTGGAGAAGCAAGTAGAGTAAATTAGGGTGGTGTTGGGTAGGGTAGAGCAGAATAGAGTAGAATAGTGTAGAATAGTGTGGAATGAATAGAATGGAGTCGAATGGAGTCAAATAGAAACGAATAGAGTAGAAAAGAGTCGAATAGAGCAGAATAGGGCCGAAGAAGGCCAAATCGAGCAGATTCGAAGCGATTCAAGCCAAAACAAGCTGAATGGAGCCTAACTGAGCCGAATAGAGCCAAATCGAGCCGAATCGAGCCGATTCAAGCTTCATCGCCTCGAATCGCGTTCAACGCGTCAAATCCAATCGAGACGTATAGATTAGAGAAGGGGAGGGGAGGGGAGGGGAGAATAGAACAGAGTAGAGTGGAATAGAAGAGATTAGAACAGAATAGAAGGAATAGAATCGAGTAGAATCGAGTGGAAAAGAGTAGAGTCGAATACAGTCGAATAGAGCCGAATAAGCTGAATAGAGACGAATGGAGCTGAAGACAGCCGAAAAGAGCTGTATACTGCCGAATCACACCTAATCGAGTGGAATCAAGCAGAATCGCACTGACTGTCACCGAACAGCGTCGAATCGAATCAGGTCGAATCGAGTCGAGTCACATCGTTTTGAATCAAACAAGGTCAAATCGCTTCATATCGTGTCGAATCCCATCGAATCACGTCGAATAACTTCGAATTGCGTCAAACCTCAGAGAATCCTACTGAATCACGTCGAGTCGCATGGAATCTCATCAAATCCCTTCAGATTTGCCGAATCCAGTCAAGTCCTATCAAATCGCTTTGCACGGAATCGAATTGAATCCAATAGATTAAAGTAGGGTAGGTTCGGGTGGGGTGCCGTTGGGTCGGGTAGGGTAGAATAGAATAGAGTACAACAGAATAGGAGAGAATAGAACAGAACAGAAAGAATACAACAGAATAGAATAGAGTCAAAGAGAGAGAACATAGCCGAATTGAGCCGAGTGGAGACAAAACGAGACGAATCACGTCCGGTTGCTTCGAATCGCGTCAAATCAAATCGAATCGATTAGAAGAGATTAGGGTAGGGAAGGGTAGAATAGAAGAGAGGAAAATAGTGAAAGAATGGAGTTGAACGGAGTCCAATAGAGACGGATAGATATGAACAGAGTACAAAAGAGTCTAATAGAGCAGAATAGGGCCGAATAGGCCCAAATAAGGCCTAATTGAGCAGAATCCAGCAGAATCGATGGAATTCGAGCCTAATCGAGCCGAACGGAGTGAAATGGAGCCAAGTCGAGCCGAATAGAGCCGATTCGAACTGAATCGAGCTGATTCAAGCCTAATCGCGTCAAATCGCGTGGAAATACGTCACATCGAATCTAATCAAATAGATTCGGGAAGGGTAGGGGAGGGGCGGGTGGGTAGAATAGAACAGAATAGTACAGAATAGAATATAGTACAGTAGGCTAGAGTAGAGAGAGTAAAGCAGACAAGAGTAGAGCAGAGTAGAATTGAGTCAAATAGAGTCAAAGAGTGCAGGATATAGCTGAATAGAGCCAATTCTAGCCGAATCGAGTCAAATGGAAACAAAACGAGATGAATCACACCGAATTGCTCCGAATCGCATCCAATCGAATAGATTAGAGTATCGTAGGGTAGAGTAGAATAGCATAGAATGGAGAAGAGTGGAGTCAAATGGAGTCGAACAGAGACAAATAGAGTAGAAAAGAGTCGAATCGAGCCAAATAGGGCCGAATAAGGCTGAACCGAGTGGAAACGAGCTGAATTGAAGCGATTCGAGCCAAATCGAGCTGAATCGAGCTGATGTTGCGGAACCGAGCCGACTCAAGCGTGATGGTGTCCGGTCGCATCGAAATGCTTTGAATCGAATCAAATGGAATCGATTAGAATAGGTTAGGGTAGGGTAGTTTATGATAGGAAGGCTAGGGTAGATGCAAGTAGACTACATTAGAGTAGACGAGAGAAGGCTAGAGTAGAAGCCTAGACTAGTAAGCTGGACTAGTCAGCTAGACTAGTGGCATAGAGCAGTAGCCTAGACAACTAGTCTTGAAGAGTACCCTAAGTCAGTAATCTGAACGAGTACCCTTGCCTGAACTCTTAGCCTAATGTAGTACCCTTGCCTTAACTAGTAGTCCTAACAAGTACCCTTGCCTTAACCAGTAGTCTTCACTAGTACCCTTGCCTTCACTAGTAGTACGTCCTTAACAAGTAGCCTGAACTGGTACCCTTGCCTTAACCAGTACCCTCAACAAGTACCCATGCCTTAACTAGTAGCCTGGCCTTAACTAGTGCCCTTGCATAACTAGTACCCTGGCCTTGACTAGTAGCCTGAACTAGTACACTTGCCTTAAGGAGTACCCTTGCCCGAACTACTCCCCTTAATTAGGACCCTTATTGAGTAACCCAAAGTAGTAGAGTATGGTACGGTGGGGTAGCATAGGGTAGGGAAGCATACGGTGGAACAGAGAAAATAGAAGGAAATAGAATAGAACAGCATAGGTCAGGGTAGGTTAGCTTAGTGTAGGGTATGGTAGAGTAGCATAGGATGGAATAGAGAAAATAGAAAAGGAGACTAGAAAAGAGCAGACTAGATTAGGATAGGCTAGGGTGGGGGAGGGTTTTGTAGAATACAGTAGTGTAGAATGGAATAGAATGGTGTGGCATGGAGTCAGATGGATTCAAACAGAGATGAATAGGGTAGAAAAGAGTTGAATAGAGCCGAATAACGCTGAATAGGACCACATATGACCAAAATGAGCCGAATCGAGTTGAGTCGACCAGATTCGGGATGAATGGAGCCTAGTGGAGCTGAAATGAGCCAAATAGAGACAATCTGAACCCAGCAAATTCGAGCCAAAACACACTTAATTGCATCCTATTGCATCGGATCTCGTCGAATTCCATCAAATCCCACCAAAACGCATCAAATCTCGCGGAATCTCACCGAATCCCATCGAATTGTCTCAAATCGGGTCGAATGGTGTCAAACTGAATGGAATCGAATTAAATTGAATAGATTAGAGTAGTGTAGGTTAGACTGGGATTCAGTAGGGAAGGGCACAGAAGAATAGAATAGAGTAGAACAGAAGAGAATACCAAGAGTAGAACGGAGTAGAGTTGAGTAGAGTGGAATAGTCAGAGTCGGGTAGTGCAGAATATAGATGAATAGATCCAATTCAAGCCGAATCGATTCGAATGGAGAGGAAAGGAGACAAATCGTGATGAATCGAATCGATTAGAATAGATTAGAGTAGGGTAGGGTAGAACAGAATAGAATAGAGTAGAAAAGAGTAGAATGGTGTGGAAGGGAGTTGAATGGAGCCAAATAGAGACAAATAAAGTAGAAAGGGTTGAGTAGAGCTGAACAGGGCTGAATAAGGTTCACTCGAGCCTAATTATGCTGAATTGAGCAGAATCGAGACGAATTGACCCAATTCGAGCCAAATAGAGCTAAATCGAGCCGATTCAAGCCTAATCACATGGAATCGCGTCGAAATGCGTTGAATCGAATAGATTAGAGTAGAGGAGGGTACGGCAGGAGAGGCTAGACTACAACACAACAGAACACAATAGAAAGAAGAGAATAGAATTAAGTAGAGTCGGGTCCAGTAGAATAGAGTCAAATTGAGTTGAAGAGAGCTGAAAAGAGCCAAACAGAGCTGAATACAGCCGAATTGACCAAATTCAAGGTGAATCGAGATGAATCATGTCGAGTCGTTTGAAACGTGTCGAATCGAATCAAATAGATTAGTGTGGGGAAGGTAAGGTTAGGGTAGGGTAGAGAAGAATAGAATAGAGTAGAATAGAACAGAACAGAAAGAATCGAGTAGACTAGAGTCAAATAGAGTCGAATACTGCCAAAAAGAGCCGAATAGAGTGGAAAAGAGCCGAATAGAACCGAATCGAGTTTAATGGAGCAGAAAGGAGATGAATCGAGCCGATACGACCCGAATCAGGTCGAATTCCATTCAAGTGTGTCGAATAGCATAGAACAGATTACAGTAGGCTAAGTTAGGGTAGGGTAGGGTAGGGTAGAATAGAGTGCAGTAGAACAGAACAGAAGAGAACTGAACTGAAAGAATAGGGTCGAGACGAGCAGAGTATAGAAGAGTAGAGTAGAGCAGAGTCGAACATTGCCGAATAGAGCCAAATAGAGCCCAAAAGAGCTAAATGGATAGAAACCAAGACGAATCACGCCGAATCCCGTGGAATCGTGCCGTATCGCGTCGAATCCCGTCGAATTGCATTGAATCTGATCAATTCCAATCCAATCAAATAGAATAGACTACAGTAGGGTAGAGTACAATACAATACAGTAGAGAATAGTTTAGGATGGAGTGGAATGGTGTAGCATGGAGTCGAAAAGAGATAATAGAGTTGAGTAGAGTCTAATAGAGCCGAATAGAGCTGAATAGAGCCTATTCGAGCTGACTGGAGCCGAATGGAGCCGATTAGAGCTGAATCGAACCGATTTGAGCCGATTGGGGATGAATGGAGTGGAAAGGAGCCGATTTGAGCCGAATCGCATCGAGATGCGTGGAGTCGAATCCAGTAGAATAGATTAAATTAGGGTAGGATGGAATAGAGTAGACTTGAACACAGTAGAAGAGAATGGAAAGGATACAATAGAATAGAGTAGAAAAGGGTAGAGCAGAGCAGAATAGTGTAGAGTAGAATAGAGTAGAGTAGAACAGAGTCGAATCAAGCTGAATGGAGACGAAACGAGACAAATCGCGTCGAATGGCGTCGAATCCCATCGAATCAATTACAGTAGGGTATTTTTTTTTATAGTAGAAGAGCGTAGAATGGAGTAGAATGGTGTGCAATGGAATCGAGTAGAGTAGAAAAGAGCTGAAGAGAGCCGAAGAGGGCCAAAGAGGGCCAAATCGAGCTGAATTGAGCGAAATCGAGCCGAATCCAGTGAATCGAGCCTAATGGAGCCAAATCGAGCCTAATCGAGCTGAATCCACACTATTCGAGACAAATGGAGCCGAATGGACATGAATCACACCGATTCGGCCCCTAGTCGCGTCAAAATTTCTCGAATTCAATTGAATAGACTAGACTAGGGGAGGTTCGGGTAGGCTAGAGTAGGGTAGAATAGAGTAGAATAGAATAAAACAGAACAGAACAGAACAACACAGAACGAATACAGAAAAGAGTAGGCTAGAGTAGAATAGAGGGGAATAGAGTAGAGTAGAATAGATTTGAACAGAGCCAAATCCAGCCGAATCGCGTCGAAATGGGTTGAATCAAATCCAATCAAGTGGATTACAATACCTTAGAGTTGGGTAGCATAGGGTAGGGTAGAATAGAGTAGAATAGTACAGAACAGAGTAGAAACAATACAATAGAGTAGAGAAGAGTAGAATAGAGCTGAATAGAGCCAAATGCAGACAAAATGAGAGGAATCGTGGAGAAGCAAGTAGAGTAAATTAGGGTGGTGTTGGGTAGGGTAGAGCAGAATAGAGTAGAATAGTGTAGAATAGTGTGGAATGAATAGAATGGAGTCGAATGGAGTCAAATAGAAACGAATAGAGTAGAAAAGAGTCGAATAGAGCAGAATAGGGCCGAAGAAGGCCAAATCGAGCAGATTCGAAGCGATTCAAGCCAAAACAAGCTGAATGGAGCCTAACTGAGCCGAATAGAGCCAAATCGAGCCGAATCGAGCCGATTCAAGCTTCATCGCCTCGAATCGCGTTCAACGCGTCAAATCCAATCGAGACGTATAGATTAGAGAAGGGGAGGGGAGGGGAGGGGAGAATAGAACAGAGTAGAGTGGAATAGAAGAGATTAGAACAGAATAGAAGGAATAGAATCGAGTAGAATCGAGTGGAAAAGAGTAGAGTCGAATACAGTCGAATAGAGCCGAATAAGCTGAATAGAGACGAATGGAGCTGAAGACAGCCGAAAAGAGCTGTATACTGCCGAATCACACCTAATCGAGTGGAATCAAGCAGAATCGCACTGACTGTCACCGAACAGCGTCGAATCGAATCAGGTCGAATCGAGTCGAGTCACATCGTTTTGAATCAAACAAGGTCAAATCGCTTCATATCGTGTCGAATCCCATCGAATCACGTCGAATAACTTCGAATTGCGTCAAACCTCAGAGAATCCTACTGAATCACGTCGAGTCGCATGGAATCTCATCAAATCCCTTCAGATTTGCCGAATCCAGTCAAGTCCTATCAAATCGCTTTGCACGGAATCGAATTGAATCCAATAGATTAAAGTAGGGTAGGTTCGGGTGGGGTGCCGTTGGGTCGGGTAGGGTAGAATAGAATAGAGTACAACAGAATAGGAGAGAATAGAACAGAACAGAAAGAATACAACAGAATAGAATAGAGTCAAAGAGAGAGAACATAGCCGAATTGAGCCGAGTGGAGACAAAACGAGACGAATCACGTCCGGTTGCTTCGAATCGCGTCAAATCAAATCGAATCGATTAGAAGAGATTAGGGTAGGGAAGGGTAGAATAGAAGAGAGGAAAATAGTGAAAGAATGGAGTTGAACGGAGTCCAATAGAGACGGATAGATATGAACAGAGTACAAAAGAGTCTAATAGAGCAGAATAGGGCCGAATAGGCCCAAATAAGGCCTAATTGAGCAGAATCCAGCAGAATCGATGGAATTCGAGCCTAATCGAGCCGAACGGAGTGAAATGGAGCCAAGTCGAGCCGAATAGAGCCGATTCGAACTGAATCGAGCTGATTCAAGCCTAATCGCGTCAAATCGCGTGGAAATACGTCACATCGAATCTAATCAAATAGATTCGGGAAGGGTAGGGGAGGGGCGGGTGGGTAGAATAGAACAGAATAGTACAGAATAGAATATAGTACAGTAGGCTAGAGTAGAGAGAGTAAAGCAGACAAGAGTAGAGCAGAGTAGAATTGAGTCAAATAGAGTCAAAGAGTGCAGGATATAGCTGAATAGAGCCAATTCTAGCCGAATCGAGTCAAATGGAAACAAAACGAGATGAATCACACCGAATTGCTCCGAATCGCATCCAATCGAATAGATTAGAGTATCGTAGGGTAGAGTAGAATAGCATAGAATGGAGAAGAGTGGAGTCAAATGGAGTCGAACAGAGACAAATAGAGTAGAAAAGAGTCGAATCGAGCCAAATAGGGCCGAATAAGGCTGAACCGAGTGGAAACGAGCTGAATTGAAGCGATTCGAGCCAAATCGAGCTGAATCGAGCTGATGTTGCGGAACCGAGCCGACTCAAGCGTGATGGTGTCCGGTCGCATCGAAATGCTTTGAATCGAATCAAATGGAATCGATTAGAATAGGTTAGGGTAGGGTAGTTTATGATAGGAAGGCTAGGGTAGATGCAAGTAGACTACATTAGAGTAGACGAGAGAAGGCTAGAGTAGAAGCCTAGACTAGTAAGCTGGACTAGTCAGCTAGACTAGTGGCATAGAGCAGTAGCCTAGACAACTAGTCTTGAAGAGTACCCTAAGTCAGTAATCTGAACGAGTACCCTTGCCTGAACTCTTAGCCTAATGTAGTACCCTTGCCTTAACTAGTAGTCCTAACAAGTACCCTTGCCTTAACCAGTAGTCTTCACTAGTACCCTTGCCTTCACTAGTAGTACGTCCTTAACAAGTAGCCTGAACTGGTACCCTTGCCTTAACCAGTACCCTCAACAAGTACCCATGCCTTAACTAGTAGCCTGGCCTTAACTAGTGCCCTTGCATAACTAGTACCCTGGCCTTGACTAGTAGCCTGAACTAGTACACTTGCCTTAAGGAGTACCCTTGCCCGAACTACTCCCCTTAATTAGGACCCTTATTGAGTAACCCAAAGTAGTAGAGTATGGTACGGTGGGGTAGCATAGGGTAGGGAAGCATACGGTGGAACAGAGAAAATAGAAGGAAATAGAATAGAACAGCATAGGTCAGGGTAGGTTAGCTTAGTGTAGGGTATGGTAGAGTAGCATAGGATGGAATAGAGAAAATAGAAAAGGAGACTAGAAAAGAGCAGACTAGATTAGGATAGGCTAGGGTGGGGGAGGGTTTTGTAGAATACAGTAGTGTAGAATGGAATAGAATGGTGTGGCATGGAGTCAGATGGATTCAAACAGAGATGAATAGGGTAGAAAAGAGTTGAATAGAGCCGAATAACGCTGAATAGGACCACATATGACCAAAATGAGCCGAATCGAGTTGAGTCGACCAGATTCGGGATGAATGGAGCCTAGTGGAGCTGAAATGAGCCAAATAGAGACAATCTGAACCCAGCAAATTCGAGCCAAAACACACTTAATTGCATCCTATTGCATCGGATCTCGTCGAATTCCATCAAATCCCACCAAAACGCATCAAATCTCGCGGAATCTCACCGAATCCCATCGAATTGTCTCAAATCGGGTCGAATGGTGTCAAACTGAATGGAATCGAATTAAATTGAATAGATTAGAGTAGTGTAGGTTAGACTGGGATTCAGTAGGGAAGGGCACAGAAGAATAGAATAGAGTAGAACAGAAGAGAATACCAAGAGTAGAACGGAGTAGAGTTGAGTAGAGTGGAATAGTCAGAGTCGGGTAGTGCAGAATATAGATGAATAGATCCAATTCAAGCCGAATCGATTCGAATGGAGAGGAAAGGAGACAAATCGTGATGAATCGAATCGATTAGAATAGATTAGAGTAGGGTAGGGTAGAACAGAATAGAATAGAGTAGAAAAGAGTAGAATGGTGTGGAAGGGAGTTGAATGGAGCCAAATAGAGACAAATAAAGTAGAAAGGGTTGAGTAGAGCTGAACAGGGCTGAATAAGGTTCACTCGAGCCTAATTATGCTGAATTGAGCAGAATCGAGACGAATTGACCCAATTCGAGCCAAATAGAGCTAAATCGAGCCGATTCAAGCCTAATCACATGGAATCGCGTCGAAATGCGTTGAATCGAATAGATTAGAGTAGAGGAGGGTACGGCAGGAGAGGCTAGACTACAACACAACAGAACACAATAGAAAGAAGAGAATAGAATTAAGTAGAGTCGGGTCCAGTAGAATAGAGTCAAATTGAGTTGAAGAGAGCTGAAAAGAGCCAAACAGAGCTGAATACAGCCGAATTGACCAAATTCAAGGTGAATCGAGATGAATCATGTCGAGTCGTTTGAAACGTGTCGAATCGAATCAAATAGATTAGTGTGGGGAAGGTAAGGTTAGGGTAGGGTAGAGAAGAATAGAATAGAGTAGAATAGAACAGAACAGAAAGAATCGAGTAGACTAGAGTCAAATAGAGTCGAATACTGCCAAAAAGAGCCGAATAGAGTGGAAAAGAGCCGAATAGAACCGAATCGAGTTTAATGGAGCAGAAAGGAGATGAATCGAGCCGATACGACCCGAATCAGGTCGAATTCCATTCAAGTGTGTCGAATAGCATAGAACAGATTACAGTAGGCTAAGTTAGGGTAGGGTAGGGTAGGGTAGAATAGAGTGCAGTAGAACAGAACAGAAGAGAACTGAACTGAAAGAATAGGGTCGAGACGAGCAGAGTATAGAAGAGTAGAGTAGAGCAGAGTCGAACATTGCCGAATAGAGCCAAATAGAGCCCAAAAGAGCTAAATGGATAGAAACCAAGACGAATCACGCCGAATCCCGTGGAATCGTGCCGTATCGCGTCGAATCCCGTCGAATTGCATTGAATCTGATCAATTCCAATCCAATCAAATAGAATAGACTACAGTAGGGTAGAGTACAATACAATACAGTAGAGAATAGTTTAGGATGGAGTGGAATGGTGTAGCATGGAGTCGAAAAGAGATAATAGAGTTGAGTAGAGTCTAATAGAGCCGAATAGAGCTGAATAGAGCCTATTCGAGCTGACTGGAGCCGAATGGAGCCGATTAGAGCTGAATCGAACCGATTTGAGCCGATTGGGGATGAATGGAGTGGAAAGGAGCCGATTTGAGCCGAATCGCATCGAGATGCGTGGAGTCGAATCCAGTAGAATAGATTAGATTAGGGTAGGATGGAATAGAGTAGACTTGAACACAGTAGAAGAGAATGGAAAGGATACAATAGAATAGAGTAGAAAAGGGTAGAGCAGAGCAGAATAGTGTAGAGTAGAATAGAGTAGAGTAGAACAGAGTCGAATCAAGCTGAATGGAGACGAAACGAGACAAATCGCGTCGAATGGCGTCGAATCCCATCGAATCAATTACAGTAGGGTATTTTTTTTTTATAGTAGAAGAGCGTAGAATGGAGTAGAATGGTGTGCAATGGAATCGAGTAGAGTAGAAAAGAGCTGAAGAGAGCCGAAGAGGGCCAAAGAGGGCCAAATCGAGCTGAATTGAGCGAAATCGAGCCGAATCCAGTGAATCGAGCCTAATGGAGCCAAATCGAGCCTAATCGAGCTGAATCCACACTATTCGAGACAAATGGAGCCGAATGGACATGAATCACACCGATTCGGCCCCTAGTCGCGTCAAAATTTCTCGAATTCAATTGAATAGACTAGACTAGGGGAGGTTCGGGTAGGCTAGAGTAGGGTAGAATAGAGTAGAATAGAATAAAACAGAACAGAACACAACAAAATAGAACAGAACAACACAGAACGAATACAGAAAAGAGTAGGCTAGAGTAGAAGAGAGGGGAATAGAGTAGAGTAGAATAGATTTGAACAGAGCCAAATCCAGCCGAATCGCGTCGAAATGGGTTGAATCAAATCCAATCAAGTGGATTACAATACCTTAGAGTTGGGTAGCATAGGGTAGGGTAGAATAGAGTAGAATAGTACAGAACAGAGTAGAAACAATACAATAGAGTAGAGAAGAGTAGAATAGAGCTGAATAGAGCCAAATGCAGACAAAATGAGAGGAATCGTGGAGAAGCAAGTAGAGTAAATTAGGGTGGTGTTGGGTAGGGTAGAGCAGAATAGAGTAGAATAGTGTAGAATAGTGTGGAATGAATAGAATGGAGTCGAATGGAGTCAAATAGAAACGAATAGAGTAGAAAAGAGTCGAATAGAGCAGAATAGGGCCGAAGAAGGCCAAATCGAGCAGATTCGAAGCGATTCAAGCCAAAACAAGCTGAATGGAGCCTAACTGAGCCGAATAGAGCCAAATCGAGCCGAATCGAGCCGATTCAAGCTTCATCGCCTCGAATCGCGTTCAACGCGTCAAATCCAATCGAGACGTATAGATTAGAGAAGGGGAGGGGAGGGGAGGGGAGAATAGAACAGAGTAGAGTGGAATAGAAGAGATTAGAACAGAATAGAAGGAATAGAATCGAGTAGAATCGAGTGGAAAAGAGTAGAGTCGAATACAGTCGAATAGAGCCGAATAAGCTGAATAGAGACGAATGGAGCTGAAGACAGCCGAAAAGAGCTGTATACTGCCGAATCACACCTAATCGAGTGGAATCAAGCAGAATCGCACTGACTGTCACCGAACAGCGTCGAATCGAATCAGGTCGAATCGAGTCGAGTCACATCGTTTTGAATCAAACAAGGTCAAATCGCTTCATATCGTGTCGAATCCCATCGAATCACGTCGAATAACTTCGAATTGCGTCAAACCTCAGAGAATCCTACTGAATCACGTCGAGTCGCATGGAATCTCATCAAATCCCTTCAGATTTGCCGAATCCAGTCAAGTCCTATCAAATCGCTTTGCACGGAATCGAATTGAATCCAATAGATTAAAGTAGGGTAGGTTCGGGTGGGGTGCCGTTGGGTCGGGTAGGGTAGAATAGAATAGAGTACAACAGAATAGGAGAGAATAGAACAGAACAGAAAGAATACAACAGAATAGAATAGAGTCAAAGAGAGAGAACATAGCCGAATTGAGCCGAGTGGAGACAAAACGAGACGAATCACGTCCGGTTGCTTCGAATCGCGTCAAATCAAATCGAATCGATTAGAAGAGATTAGGGTAGGGAAGGGTAGAATAGAAGAGAGGAAAATAGTGAAAGAATGGAGTTGAACGGAGTCCAATAGAGACGGATAGATATGAACAGAGTACAAAAGAGTCTAATAGAGCAGAATAGGGCCGAATAGGCCCAAATAAGGCCTAATTGAGCAGAATCCAGCAGAATCGATGGAATTCGAGCCTAATCGAGCCGAACGGAGTGAAATGGAGCCAAGTCGAGCCGAATAGAGCCGATTCGAACTGAATCGAGCTGATTCAAGCCTAATCGCGTCAAATCGCGTGGAAATACGTCACATCGAATCTAATCAAATAGATTCGGGAAGGGTAGGGGAGGGGCGGGTGGGTAGAATAGAACAGAATAGTACAGAATAGAATATAGTACAGTAGGCTAGAGTAGAGAGAGTAAAGCAGACAAGAGTAGAGCAGAGTAGAATTGAGTCAAATAGAGTCAAAGAGTGCAGGATATAGCTGAATAGAGCCAATTCTAGCCGAATCGAGTCAAATGGAAACAAAACGAGATGAATCACACCGAATTGCTCCGAATCGCATCCAATCGAATAGATTAGAGTATCGTAGGGTAGAGTAGAATAGCGTAGAATGGAGAAGAGTGGAGTCAAATGGAGTCGAACAGAGACAAATAGAGTAGAAAAGAGTCGAATCGAGCCAAATAGGGCCGAATAAGGCTGAACCGAGTGGAAACGAGCTGAATTGAAGCGATTCGAGCCAAATCGAGCTGAATCGAGCTGATGTTGCGGAACCGAGCCGACTCAAGCGTGATGGTGTCCGGTCGCATCGAAATGCTTTGAATCGAATCAAATGGAATCGATTAGAATAGGTTAGGGTAGGGTAGTTTATGATAGGAAGGCTAGGGTAGATGCAAGTAGACTACATTAGAGTAGACGAGAGAAGGCTAGAGTAGAAGCCTAGACTAGTAAGCTGGACTAGTCAGCTAGACTAGTGGCATAGAGCAGTAGCCTAGACAACTAGTCTTGAAGAGTACCCTAAGTCAGTAATCTGAACGAGTACCCTTGCCTGAACTCTTAGCCTAATGTAGTACCCTTGCCTTAACTAGTAGTCCTAACAAGTACCCTTGCCTTAACCAGTAGTCTTCACTAGTACCCTTGCCTTCACTAGTAGTACGTCCTTAACAAGTAGCCTGAACTGGTACCCTTGCCTTAACCAGTACCCTCAACAAGTACCCATGCCTTAACTAGTAGCCTGGCCTTAACTAGTGCCCTTGCATAACTAGTACCCTGGCCTTGACTAGTAGCCTGAACTAGTACACTTGCCTTAAGGAGTACCCTTGCCCGAACTACTCCCCTTAATTAGGACCCTTATTGAGTAACCCAAAGTAGTAGAGTATGGTACGGTGGGGTAGCATAGGGTAGGGAAGCATACGGTGGAACAGAGAAAATAGAAGGAAATAGAATAGAACAGCATAGGTCAGGGTAGGTTAGCTTAGTGTAGGGTATGGTAGAGTAGCATAGGATGGAATAGAGAAAATAGAAAAGGAGACTAGAAAAGAGCAGACTAGATTAGGATAGGCTAGGGTGGGGGAGGGTTTTGTAGAATACAGTAGTGTAGAATGGAATAGAATGGTGTGGCATGGAGTCAGATGGATTCAAACAGAGATGAATAGGGTAGAAAAGAGTTGAATAGAGCCGAATAACGCTGAATAGGACCACATATGACCAAAATGAGCCGAATCGAGTTGAGTCGACCAGATTCGGGATGAATGGAGCCTAGTGGAGCTGAAATGAGCCAAATAGAGACAATCTGAACCCAGCAAATTCGAGCCAAAACACACTTAATTGCATCCTATTGCATCGGATCTCGTCGAATTCCATCAAATCCCACCAAAACGCATCAAATCTCGCGGAATCTCACCGAATCCCATCGAATTGTCTCAAATCGGGTCGAATGGTGTCAAACTGAATGGAATCGAATTAAATTGAATAGATTAGAGTAGTGTAGGTTAGACTGGGATTCAGTAGGGAAGGGCACAGAAGAATAGAATAGAGTAGAACAGAAGAGAATACCAAGAGTAGAACGGAGTAGAGTTGAGTAGAGTGGAATAGTCAGAGTCGGGTAGTGCAGAATATAGATGAATAGATCCAATTCAAGCCGAATCGATTCGAATGGAGAGGAAAGGAGACAAATCGTGATGAATCGAATCGATTAGAATAGATTAGAGTAGGGTAGGGTAGAACAGAATAGAATAGAGTAGAAAAGAGTAGAATGGTGTGGAAGGGAGTTGAATGGAGCCAAATAGAGACAAATAAAGTAGAAAGGGTTGAGTAGAGCTGAACAGGGCTGAATAAGGTTCACTCGAGCCTAATTATGCTGAATTGAGCAGAATCGAGACGAATTGACCCAATTCGAGCCAAATAGAGCTAAATCGAGCCGATTCAAGCCTAATCACATGGAATCGCGTCGAAATGCGTTGACTCGAATAGATTAGAGTAGAGGAGGGTACGGCAGGAGAGGCTAGACTACAACACAACAGAACACAATAGAAAGAAGAGAATAGAATTAAGTAGAGTCGGGTCCAGTAGAATAGAGTCAAATTGAGTTGAAGAGAGCTGAAAAGAGCCAAACAGAGCTGAATACAGCCGAATTGACCAAATTCAAGGTGAATCGAGATGAATCATGTCGAGTCGTTTGAAACGTGTCGAATCGAATCAAATAGATTAGTGTGGGGAAGGTAAGGTTAGGGTAGGGTAGAGAAGAATAGAATAGAGTAGAATAGAACAGAACAGAAAGAATCGAGTAGACTAGAGTCAAATAGAGTCGAATACTGCCAAAAAGAGCCGAATAGAGTGGAAAAGAGCCGAATAGAACCGAATCGAGTTTAATGGAGCAGAAAGGAGATGAATCGAGCCGATACGACCCGAATCAGGTCGAATTCCATTCAAGTGTGTCGAATAGCATAGAACAGATTACAGTAGGCTAAGTTAGGGTAGGGTAGGGTAGGGTAGAATAGAGTGCAGTAGAACAGAACAGAAGAGAACTGAACTGAAAGAATAGGGTCGAGACGAGCAGAGTATAGAAGAGTAGAGTAGAGCAGAGTCGAACATTGCCGAATAGAGCCAAATAGAGCCCAAAAGAGCTAAATGGATAGAAACCAAGACGAATCACGCCGAATCCCGTGGAATCGTGCCGTATCGCGTCGAATCCCGTCGAATTGCATTGAATCTGATCAATTCCAATCCAATCAAATAGAATAGACTACAGTAGGGTAGAGTACAATACAATACAGTAGAGAATAGTTTAGGATGGAGTGGAATGGTGTAGCATGGAGTCGAAAAGAGATAATAGAGTTGAGTAGAGTCTAATAGAGCCGAATAGAGCTGAATAGAGCCTATTCGAGCTGACTGGAGCCGAATGGAGCCGATTAGAGCTGAATCGAACCGATTTGAGCCGATTGGGGATGAATGGAGTGGAAAGGAGCCGATTTGAGCCGAATCGCATCGAGATGCGTGGAGTCGAATCCAGTAGAATAGATTAAATTAGGGTAGGATGGAATAGAGTAGACTTGAACACAGTAGAAGAGAATGGAAAGGATACAATAGAATAGAGTAGAAAAGGGTAGAGCAGAGCAGAATAGTGTAGAGTAGAATAGAGTAGAGTAGAACAGAGTCGAATCAAGCTGAATGGAGACGAAACGAGACAAATCGCGTCGAATGGCGTCGAATCCCATCGAATCAATTACAGTAGGGTATTTTTTTTTATAGTAGAAGAGCGTAGAATGGAGTAGAATGGTGTGCAATGGAATCGAGTAGAGTAGAAAAGAGCTGAAGAGAGCCGAAGAGGGCCAAAGAGGGCCAAATCGAGCTGAATTGAGCGAAATCGAGCCGAATCCAGTGAATCGAGCCTAATGGAGCCAAATCGAGCCTAATCGAGCTGAATCCACACTATTCGAGACAAATGGAGCCGAATGGACATGAATCACACCGATTCGGCCCCTAGTCGCGTCAAAATTTCTCGAATTCAATTGAATAGACTAGACTAGGGGAGGTTCGGGTAGGCTAGAGTAGGGTAGAATAGAGTAGAATAGAATAAAACAGAACAGAACAGAACAACACAGAACGAATACAGAAAAGAGTAGGCTAGAGTAGAATAGAGGGGAATAGAGTAGAGTAGAATAGATTTGAACAGAGCCAAATCCAGCCGAATCGCGTCGAAATGGGTTGAATCAAATCCAATCAAGTGGATTACAATACCTTAGAGTTGGGTAGCATAGGGTAGGGTAGAATAGAGTAGAATAGTACAGAACAGAGTAGAAACAATACAATAGAGTAGAGAAGAGTAGAATAGAGCTGAATAGAGCCAAATGCAGACAAAATGAGAGGAATCGTGGAGAAGCAAGTAGAGTAAATTAGGGTGGTGTTGGGTAGGGTAGAGCAGAATAGAGTAGAATAGTGTAGAATAGTGTGGAATGAATAGAATGGAGTCGAATGGAGTCAAATAGAAACGAATAGAGTAGAAAAGAGTCGAATAGAGCAGAATAGGGCCGAAGAAGGCCAAATCGAGCAGATTCGAAGTGATTCAAGCCAAAACAAGCTGAATGGAGCCTAACTGAGCCGAATAGAGCCAAATCGAGCCGAATCGAGCCGATTCAAGCTTCATCGCCTCGAATCGCGTTCAACGCGTCAAATCCAATCGAGACGTATAGATTAGAGAAGGGGAGGGGAGGGGAGGGGAGAATAGAACAGAGTAGAGTGGAATAGAAGAGATTAGAACAGAATAGAAGGAATAGAATCGAGTAGAATCGAGTGGAAAAGAGTAGAGTCGAATACAGTCGAATAGAGCCGAATAAGCTGAATAGAGACGAATGGAGCTGAAGACAGCCGAAAAGAGCTGTATACTGCCGAATCACACCTAATCGAGTGGAATCAAGCAGAATCGCACTGACTGTCACCGAACAGCGTCGAATCGAATCAGGTCGAATCGAGTCGAGTCACATCGTTTTGAATCAAACAAGGTCAAATCGCTTCATATCGTGTCGAATCCCATCGAATCACGTCGAATAACTTCGAATTGCGTCAAACCTCAGAGAATCCTACTGAATCACGTCGAGTCGCATGGAATCTCATCAAATCCCTTCAGATTTGCCGAATCCAGTCAAGTCCTATCAAATCGCTTTGCACGGAATCGAATTGAATCCAATAGATTAAAGTAGGGTAGGTTCGGGTGGGGTGCCGTTGGGTCGGGTAGGGTAGAATAGAATAGAGTACAACAGAATAGGAGAGAATAGAACAGAACAGAAAGAATACAACAGAATAGAATAGAGTCAAAGAGAGAGAACATAGCCGAATTGAGCCGAGTGGAGACAAAACGAGACGAATCACGTCCGGTTGCTTCGAATCGCGTCAAATCAAATCGAATCGATTAGAAGAGATTAGGGTAGGGAAGGGTAGAATAGAAGAGAGGAAAATAGTGAAAGAATGGAGTTGAACGGAGTCCAATAGAGACGGATAGATATGAACAGAGTACAAAAGAGTCTAATAGAGCAGAATAGGGCCGAATAGGCCCAAATAAGGCCTAATTGAGCAGAATCCAGCAGAATCGATGGAATTCGAGCCTAATCGAGCCGAACGGAGTGAAATGGAGCCAAGTCGAGCCGAATAGAGCCGATTCGAACTGAATCGAGCTGATTCAAGCCTAATCGCGTCAAATCGCGTGGAAATACGTCACATCGAATCTAATCAAATAGATTCGGGAAGGGTAGGGGAGGGGCGGGTGGGTAGAATAGAACAGAATAGTACAGAATAGAATATAGTACAGTAGGCTAGAGTAGAGAGAGTAAAGCAGACAAGAGTAGAGCAGAGTAGAATTGAGTCAAATAGAGTCAAAGAGTGCAGGATATAGCTGAATAGAGCCAATTCTAGCCGAATCGAGTCAAATGGAAACAAAACGAGATGAATCACACCGAATTGCTCCGAATCGCATCCAATCGAATAGATTAGAGTATCGTAGGGTAGAGTAGAATAGCATAGAATGGAGAAGAGTGGAGTCAAATGGAGTCGAACAGAGACAAATAGAGTAGAAAAGAGTCGAATCGAGCCAAATAGGGCCGAATAAGGCTGAACCGAGTGGAAACGAGCTGAATTGAAGCAATTCGAGCCAAATCGAGCTGAATCGAGCTGATGTTGCGGAACCGAGCCGACTCAAGCGTGATGGTGTCCGGTCGCATCGAAATGCTTTGAATCGAATCAAATGGAATCGATTAGAATAGGTTAGGGTAGGGTAGTTTATGATAGGAAGGCTAGGGTAGATGCAAGTAGACTACATTAGAGTAGACGAGAGAAGGCTAGAGTAGAAGCCTAGACTAGTAAGCTGGACTAGTCAGCTAGACTAGTGGCATAGAGCAGTAGCCTAGACAACTAGTCTTGAAGAGTACCCTAAGTCAGTAATCTGAACGAGTACCCTTGCCTGAACTCTTAGCCTAATGTAGTACCCTTGCCTTAACTAGTAGTCCTAACAAGTACCCTTGCCTTAACCAGTAGTCTTCACTAGTACCCTTGCCTTCACTAGTAGTACGTCCTTAACAAGTAGCCTGAACTGGTACCCTTGCCTTAACCAGTACCCTCAACAAGTACCCATGCCTTAACTAGTAGCCTGGCCTTAACTAGTGCCCTTGCATAACTAGTACCCTGGCCTTGACTAGTAGCCTGAACTAGTACACTTGCCTTAAGGAGTACCCTTGCCCGAACTACTCCCCTTAATTAGGACCCTTATTGAGTAACCCAAAGTAGTAGAGTATGGTACGGTGGGGTAGCATAGGGTAGGGAAGCATACGGTGGAACAGAGAAAATAGAAGGAAATAGAATAGAACAGCATAGGTCAGGGTAGGTTAGCTTAGTGTAGGGTATGGTAGAGTAGCATAGGATGGAATAGAGAAAATAGAAAAGGAGACTAGAAAAGAGCAGACTAGATTAGGATAGGCTAGGGTGGGGGAGGGTTTTGTAGAATACAGTAGTGTAGAATGGAATAGAATGGTGTGGCATGGAGTCAGATGGATTCAAACAGAGATGAATAGGGTAGAAAAGAGTTGAATAGAGCCGAATAACGCTGAATAGGACCACATATGACCAAAATGAGCCGAATCGAGTTGAGTCGACCAGATTCGGGATGAATGGAGCCTAGTGGAGCTGAAATGAGCCAAATAGAGACAATCTGAACCCAGCAAAATCGAGCCAAAACACACTTAATTGCATCCTATTGCATCGGATCTCGTCGAATTCCATCAAATCCCACCAAAACGCATCAAATCTCGCGGAATCTCACCGAATCCCATCGAATTGTCTCAAATCGGGTCGAATGGTGTCAAACTGAATGGAATCGAATTAAATTGAATAGATTAGAGTAGTGTAGGTTAGACTGGGATTCAGTAGGGAAGGGCACAGAAGAATAGAATAGAGTAGAACAGAAGAGAATACCAAGAGTAGAACGGAGTAGAGTTGAGTAGAGTGGAATAGTCAGAGTCGGGTAGTGCAGAATATAGATGAATAGATCCAATTCAAGCCGAATCGATTCGAATGGAGAGGAAAGGAGACAAATCGTGATGAATCGAATCGATTAGAATAGATTAGAGTAGGGTAGGGTAGAACAGAATAGAATAGAGTAGAAAAGAGTAGAATGGTGTGGAAGGGAGTTGAATGGAGCCAAATAGAGACAAATAAAGTAGAAAGGGTTGAGTAGAGCTGAACAGGGCTGAATAAGGTTCACTCGAGCCTAATTATGCTGAATTGAGCAGAATCGAGACGAATTGACCCAATTCGAGCCAAATAGAGCTAAATCGAGCCGATTCAAGCCTAATCACATGGAATCGCGTCGAAATGCGTTGAATCGAATAGATTAGAGTAGAGGAGGGTACGGCAGGAGAGGCTAGACTACAACACAACAGAACACAATAGAAAGAAGAGAATAGAATTAAGTAGAGTCGGGTCCAGTAGAATAGAGTCAAATTGAGTTGAAGAGAGCTGAAAAGAGCCAAACAGAGCTGAATACAGCCGAATTGACCAAATTCAAGGTGAATCGAGATGAATCATGTCGAGTCGTTTGAAACGTGTCGAATCGAATCAAATAGATTAGTGTGGGGAAGGTAAGGTTAGGGTAGGGTAGAGAAGAATAGAATAGAGTAGAATAGAACAGAACAGAAAGAATCGAGTAGACTAGAGTCAAATAGAGTCGAATACTGCCAAAAAGAGCCGAATAGAGTGGAAAAGAGCCGAATAGAACCGAATCGAGTTTAATGGAGCAGAAAGGAGATGAATCGAGCCGATACGACCCGAATCAGGTCGAATTCCATTCAAGTGTGTCGAATAGCATAGAACAGATTACAGTAGGCTAAGTTAAATACTATCTCTCTAGGGTAGAATAGAGTGCAGTAGAACAGAACAGAAGAGAACTGAACTGAAAGAATAGGGTCGAGACGAGCAGAGTATAGAAGAGTAGAGTAGAGCAGAGTCGAACATTGCCGAATAGAGCCAAATAGAGCCCAAAAGAGCTAAATGGATAGAAACCAAGACGAATCACGCCGAATCCCGTGGAATCGTGCCGTATCGCGTCGAATCCCGTCGAATTGCATTGAATCTGATCAATTCCAATCCAATCAAATAGAATAGACTACAGTAGGGTAGAGTACAATACAATACAGTAGAGAATAGTTTAGGATGGAGTGGAATGGTGTAGCATGGAGTCGAAAAGAGATAATAGAGTTGAGTAGAGTCTAATAGAGCCGAATAGAGCTGAATAGAGCCTATTCGAGCTGACTGGAGCCGAATGGAGCCGATTAGAGCTGAATCGAACCGATTTGAGCCGATTGGGGATGAATGGAGTGGAAAGGAGCCGATTTGAGCCGAATCGCATCGAGATGCGTGGAGTCGAATCCAGTAGAATAGATTAGATTAGGGTAGGATGGAATAGAGTAGACTTGAACACAGTAGAAGAGAATGGAAAGGATACAATAGAATAGAGTAGAAAAGGGTAGAGCAGAGCAGAATAGTGTAGAGTAGAATAGAGTAGAGTAGAACAGAGTCGAATCAAGCTGAATGGAGACGAAACGAGACAAATCGCGTCGAATGGCGTCGAATCCCATCGAATCAATTACAGTAGGGTATTTTTTTTTTATAGTAGAAGAGCGTAGAATGGAGTAGAATGGTGTGCAATGGAATCGAGTAGAGTAGAAAAGAGCTGAAGAGAGCCGAAGAGGGCCAAAGAGGGCCAAATCGAGCTGAATTGAGCGAAATCGAGCCGAATCCAGTGAATCGAGCCTAATGGAGCCAAATCGAGCCTAATCGAGCTGAATCCACACTATTCGAGACAAATGGAGCCGAATGGACATGAATCACACCGATTCGGCCCCTAGTCGCGTCAAAATTTCTCGAATTCAATTGAATAGACTAGACTAGGGGAGGTTCGGGTAGGCTAGAGTAGGGTAGAATAGAGTAGAATAGAATAAAACAGAACAGAACACAACAAAATAGAACAGAACAACACAGAACGAATACAGAAAAGAGTAGGCTAGAGTAGAAGAGAGGGGAATAGAGTAGAGTAGAATAGATTTGAACAGAGCCAAATCCAGCCGAATCGCGTCGAAATGGGTTGAATCAAATCCAATCAAGTGGATTACAATACCTTAGAGTTGGGTAGCATAGGGTAGGGTAGAATAGAGTAGAATAGTACAGAACAGAGTAGAAACAATACAATAGAGTAGAGAAGAGTAGAATAGAGCTGAATAGAGCCAAATGCAGACAAAATGAGAGGAATCGTGGAGAAGCAAGTAGAGTAAATTAGGGTGGTGTTGGGTAGGGTAGAGCAGAATAGAGTAGAATAGTGTAGAATAGTGTGGAATGAATAGAATGGAGTCGAATGGAGTCAAATAGAAACGAATAGAGTAGAAAAGAGTCGAATAGAGCAGAATAGGGCCGAAGAAGGCCAAATCGAGCAGATTCGAAGCGATTCAAGCCAAAACAAGCTGAATGGAGCCTAACTGAGCCGAATAGAGCCAAATCGAGCCGAATCGAGCCGATTCAAGCTTCATCGCCTCGAATCGCGTTCAACGCGTCAAATCCAATCGAGACGTATAGATTAGAGAAGGGGAGGGGAGGGGAGGGGAGAATAGAACAGAGTAGAGTGGAATAGAAGAGATTAGAACAGAATAGAAGGAATAGAATCGAGTAGAATCGAGTGGAAAAGAGTAGAGTCGAATACAGTCGAATAGAGCCGAATAAGCTGAATAGAGACGAATGGAGCTGAAGACAGCCGAAAAGAGCTGTATACTGCCGAATCACACCTAATCGAGTGGAATCAAGCAGAATCGCACTGACTGTCACCGAACAGCGTCGAATCGAATCAGGTCGAATCGAGTCGAGTCACATCGTTTTGAATCAAACAAGGTCAAATCGCTTCATATCGTGTCGAATCCCATCGAATCACGTCGAATAACTTCGAATTGCGTCAAACCTCAGAGAATCCTACTGAATCACGTCGAGTCGCATGGAATCTCATCAAATCCCTTCAGATTTGCCGAATCCAGTCAAGTCCTATCAAATCGCTTTGCACGGAATCGAATTGAATCCAATAGATTAAAGTAGGGTAGGTTCGGGTGGGGTGCCGTTGGGTCGGGTAGGGTAGAATAGAATAGAGTACAACAGAATAGGAGAGAATAGAACAGAACAGAAAGAATACAACAGAATAGAATAGAGTCAAAGAGAGAGAACATAGCCGAATTGAGCCGAGTGGAGACAAAACGAGACGAATCACGTCCGGTTGCTTCGAATCGCGTCAAATCAAATCGAATCGATTAGAAGAGATTAGGGTAGGGAAGGGTAGAATAGAAGAGAGGAAAATAGTGAAAGAATGGAGTTGAACGGAGTCCAATAGAGACGGATAGATATGAACAGAGTACAAAAGAGTCTAATAGAGCAGAATAGGGCCGAATAGGCCCAAATAAGGCCTAATTGAGCAGAATCCAGCAGAATCGATGGAATTCGAGCCTAATCGAGCCGAACGGAGTGAAATGGAGCCAAGTCGAGCCGAATAGAGCCGATTCGAACTGAATCGAGCTGATTCAAGCCTAATCGCGTCAAATCGCGTGGAAATACGTCACATCGAATCTAATCAAATAGATTCGGGAAGGGTAGGGGAGGGGCGGGTGGGTAGAATAGAACAGAATAGTACAGAATAGAATATAGTACAGTAGGCTAGAGTAGAGAGAGTAAAGCAGACAAGAGTAGAGCAGAGTAGAATTGAGTCAAATAGAGTCAAAGAGTGCAGGATATAGCTGAATAGAGCCAATTCTAGCCGAATCGAGTCAAATGGAAACAAAACGAGATGAATCACACCGAATTGCTCCGAATCGCATCCAATCGAATAGATTAGAGTATCGTAGGGTAGAGTAGAATAGCGTAGAATGGAGAAGAGTGGAGTCAAATGGAGTCGAACAGAGACAAATAGAGTAGAAAAGAGTCGAATCGAGCCAAATAGGGCCGAATAAGGCTGAACCGAGTGGAAACGAGCTGAATTGAAGCGATTCGAGCCAAATCGAGCTGAATCGAGCTGATGTTGCGGAATCGAGCCGACTCAAGCGTGATGGTGTCCGGTCGCATCGAAATGCTTTGAATCGAATCAAATGGAATCGATTAGAATAGGTTAGGGTAGGGTAGTTTATGATAGGAAGGCTAGGGTAGATGCAAGTAGACTACATTAGAGTAGACGAGAGAAGGCTAGAGTAGAAGCCTAGACTAGTAAGCTGGACTAGTCAGCTAGACTAGTGGCATAGAGCAGTAGCCTAGACAACTAGTCTTGAAGAGTACCCTAAGTCAGTAATCTGAACGAGTACCCTTGCCTGAACTCTTAGCCTAATGTAGTACCCTTGCCTTAACTAGTAGTCCTAACAAGTACCCTTGCCTTAACCAGTAGTCTTCACTAGTACCCTTGCCTTCACTAGTAGTACGTCCTTAACAAGTAGCCTGAACTGGTACCCTTGCCTTAACCAGTACCCTCAACAAGTACCCATGCCTTAACTAGTAGCCTGGCCTTAACTAGTGCCCTTGCATAACTAGTACCCTGGCCTTGACTAGTAGCCTGAACTAGTACACTTGCCTTAAGGAGTACCCTTGCCCGAACTACTCCCCTTAATTAGGACCCTTATTGAGTAACCCAAAGTAGTAGAGTATGGTACGGTGGGGTAGCATAGGGTAGGGAAGCATACGGTGGAACAGAGAAAATAGAAGGAAATAGAATAGAACAGCATAGGTCAGGGTAGGTTAGCTTAGTGTAGGGTATGGTAGAGTAGCATAGGATGGAATAGAGAAAATAGAAAAGGAGACTAGAAAAGAGCAGACTAGATTAGGATAGGCTAGGGTGGGGGAGGGTTTTGTAGAATACAGTAGTGTAGAATGGAATAGAATGGTGTGGCATGGAGTCAGATGGATTCAAACAGAGATGAATAGGGTAGAAAAGAGTTGAATAGAGCCGAATAACGCTGAATAGGACCACATATGACCAAAATGAGCCCAATCGAGTTGAGTCGACCAGATTCGGGATGAATGGAGCCTAGTGGAGCTGAAATGAGCCAAATAGAGACAATCTGAACCCAGCAAATTCGAGCCAAAACACACTTAATTGCATCCTATTGCATCGGATCTCGTCGAATTCCATCAAATCCCACCAAAACGCATCAAATCTCGCGGAATCTCACCGAATCCCATCGAATTGTCTCAAATCGGGTCGAATGGTGTCAAACTGAATGGAATCGAATTAAATTGAATAGATTAGAGTAGTGTAGGTTAGACTGGGATTCAGTAGGGAAGGGCACAGAAGAATAGAATAGAGTAGAACAGAAGAGAATACCAAGAGTAGAACGGAGTAGAGTTGAGTAGAGTGGAATAGTCAGAGTCGGGTAGTGCAGAATATAGATGAATAGATCCAATTCAAGCCGAATCGATTCGAATGGAGAGGAAAGGAGACAAATCGTGATGAATCGAATCGATTAGAATAGATTAGAGTAGGGTAGGGTAGAACAGAATAGAATAGAGTAGAAAAGAGTAGAATGGTGTGGAAGGGAGTTGAATGGAGCCAAATAGAGACAAATAAAGTAGAAAGGGTTGAGTAGAGCTGAACAGGGCTGAATAAGGTTCACTCGAGCCTAATTATGCTGAATTGAGCAGAATCGAGACGAATTGACCCAATTCGAGCCAAATAGAGCTAAATCGAGCCGATTCAAGCCTAATCACATGGAATCGCGTCGAAATGCGTTGACTCGAATAGATTAGAGTAGAGGAGGGTACGGCAGGAGAGGCTAGACTACAACACAACAGAACACAATAGAAAGAAGAGAATAGAATTAAGTAGAGTCGGGTCCAGTAGAATAGAGTCAAATTGAGTTGAAGAGAGCTGAAAAGAGCCAAACAGAGCTGAATACAGCCGAATTGACCAAATTCAAGGTGAATCGAGATGAATCATGTCGAGTCGTTTGAAACGTGTCGAATCGAATCAAATAGATTAGTGTGGGGAAGGTAAGGTTAGGGTAGGGTAGAGAAGAATAGAATAGAGTAGAATAGAACAGAACAGAAAGAATCGAGTAGACTAGAGTCAAATAGAGTCGAATACTGCCAAAAAGAGCCGAATAGAGTGGAAAAGAGCCGAATAGAACCGAATCGAGTTTAATGGAGCAGAAAGGAGATGAATCGAGCCGATACGACCCGAATCAGGTCGAATTCCATTCAAGTGTGTCGAATAGCATAGAACAGATTACAGTAGGCTAAGTTAGGGTAGGGTAGGGTAGGGTAGAATAGAGTGCAGTAGAACAGAACAGAAGAGAACTGAACTGAAAGAATAGGGTCGAGACGAGCAGAGTATAGAAGAGTAGAGTAGAGCAGAGTCGAACATTGCCGAATAGAGCCAAATAGAGCCCAAAAGAGCTAAATGGATAGAAACCAAGACGAATCACGCCGAATCCCGTGGAATCGTGCCGTATCGCGTCGAATCCCGTCGAATTGCATTGAATCTGATCAATTCCAATCCAATCAAATAGAATAGACTACAGTAGGGTAGAGTACAATACAATACAGTAGAGAATAGTTTAGGATGGAGTGGAATGGTGTAGCATGGAGTCGAAAAGAGATAATAGAGTTGAGTAGAGTCTAATAGAGCCGAATAGAGCTGAATAGAGCCTATTCGAGCTGACTGGAGCCGAATGGAGCCGATTAGAGCTGAATCGAACCGATTTGAGCCGATTGGGGATGAATGGAGTGGAAAGGAGCCGATTTGAGCCGAATCGCATCGAGATGCGTGGAGTCGAATCCAGTAGAATAGATTAGATTAGGGTAGGATGGAATAGAGTAGACTTGAACACAGTAGAAGAGAATGGAAAGGATACAATAGAATAGAGTAGAAAAGGGTAGAGCAGAGCAGAATAGTGTAGAGTAGAATAGAGTAGAGTAGAACAGAGTCGAATCAAGCTGAATGGAGACGAAACGAGACAAATCGCGTCGAATGGCGTCGAATCCCATCGAATCAATTACAGTAGGGTATTTTTTTTTTATAGTAGAAGAGCGTAGAATGGAGTAGAATGGTGTGCAATGGAATCGAGTAGAGTAGAAAAGAGCTGAAGAGAGCCGAAGAGGGCCAAAGAGGGCCAAATCGAGCTGAATTGAGCGAAATCGAGCCGAATCCAGTGAATCGAGCCTAATGGAGCCAAATCGAGCCTAATCGAGCTGAATCCACACTATTCGAGACAAATGGAGCCGAATGGACATGAATCACACCGATTCGGCCCCTAGTCGCGTCAAAATTTCTCGAATTCAATTGAATAGACTAGACTAGGGGAGGTTCGGGTAGGCTAGAGTAGGGTAGAATAGAGTAGAATAGAATAAAACAGAACAGAACACAACAAAATAGAACAGAACAACACAGAACGAATACAGAAAAGAGTAGGCTAGAGTAGAAGAGAGGGGAATAGAGTAGAGTAGAATAGATTTGAACAGAGCCAAATCCAGCCGAATCGCGTCGAAATGGGTTGAATCAAATCCAATCAAGTGGATTACAATACCTTAGAGTTGGGTAGCATAGGGTAGGGTAGAATAGAGTAGAATAGTACAGAACAGAGTAGAAACAATACAATAGAGTAGAGAAGAGTAGAATAGAGCTGAATAGAGCCAAATGCAGACAAAATGAGAGGAATCGTGGAGAAGCAAGTAGAGTAAATTAGAGTGGTGTTGGGTAGGGTAGAGCAGAATAGAGTAGAATAGTGTAGAATAGTGTGGAATGAATAGAATGGAGTCGAATGGAGTCAAATAGAAACGAATAGAGTAGAAAAGAGTCGAATAGAGCAGAATAGGGCCGAAGAAGGCCAAATCGAGCAGATTCGAAGCGATTCAAGCCAAAACAAGCTGAATGGAGCCTAACTGAGCCGAATAGAGCCAAATCGAGCCGAATCGAGCCGATTCAAGCTTCATCGCCTCGAATCGCGTTCAATGCGTCAAATCCAATCGAGACGTATAGATTAGAGAAGGGGAGGGGAGGGGAGGGGAGAATAGAACAGAGTAGAGTGGAATAGAAGAGATTAGAACAGAATAGAAGGAATAGAATCGAGTAGAATCGAGTGGAAAAGAGTAGAGTCGAATACAGTCGAATAGAGCCGAATAAGCTGAATAGAGACGAATGGAGCTGAAGACAGCCGAAAAGAGCTGTATACTGCCGAATCACACCTAATCGAGTGGAATCAAGCAGAATCGCACTGACTGTCACCGAACAGCGTCGAATCGAATCAGGTCGAATCGAGTCGAGTCACATCGTTTTGAATCAAACAAGGTCAAATCGCTTCATATCGTGTCGAATCCCATCGAATCACGTCGAATAACTTCGAATTGCGTCAAACCTCAGAGAATCCTACTGAATCACGTCGAGTCGCATGGAATCTCATCAAATCCCTTCAGATTTGCCGAATCCAGTCAAGTCCTATCAAATCGCTTTGCACGGAATCGAATTGAATCCAATAGATTAAAGTAGGGTAGGTTCGGGTGGGGTGCCGTTGGGTCGGGTAGGGTAGAATAGAATAGAGTACAACAGAATAGGAGAGAATAGAACAGAACAGAAAGAATACAACAGAATAGAATAGAGTCAAAGAGAGAGAACATAGCCGAATTGAGCCGAGTGGAGACAAAACGAGACGAATCACGTCCGGTTGCTTCGAATCGCGTCAAATCAAATCGAATCGATTAGAAGAGATTAGGGTAGGGAAGGGTAGAATAGAAGAGAGGAAAATAGTGAAAGAATGGAGTTGAACGGAGTCCAATAGAGACGGATAGATATGAACAGAGTACAAAAGAGTCTAATAGAGCAGAATAGGGCCGAATAGGCCCAAATAAGGCCTAATTGAGCAGAATCCAGCAGAATCGATGGAATTCGAGCCTAATCGAGCCGAACGGAGTGAAATGGAGCCAAGTCGAGCCGAATAGAGCCGATTCGAACTGAATCGAGCTGATTCAAGCCTAATCGCGTCAAATCGCGTGGAAATACGTCACATCGAATCTAATCAAATAGATTCGGGAAGGGTAGGGGAGGGGCGGGTGGGTAGAATAGAACAGAATAGTACAGAATAGAATATAGTACAGTAGGCTAGAGTAGAGAGAGTAAAGCAGACAAGAGTAGAGCAGAGTAGAATTGAGTCAAATAGAGTCAAAGAGTGCAGGATATAGCTGAATAGAGCCAATTCTAGCCGAATCGAGTCAAATGGAAACAAAACGAGATGAATCACACCGAATTGCTCCGAATCGCATCCAATCGAATAGATTAGAGTATCGTAGGGTAGAGTAGAATAGCATAGAATGGAGAAGAGTGGAGTCAAATGGAGTCGAACAGAGACAAATAGAGTAGAAAAGAGTCGAATCGAGCCAAATAGGGCCGAATAAGGCTGAACCGAGTGGAAACGAGCTGAATTGAAGCAATTCGAGCCAAATCGAGCTGAATCGAGCTGATGTTGCGGAACCGAGCCGACTCAAGCGTGATGGTGTCCGGTCGCATCGAAATGCTTTGAATCGAATCAAATGGAATCGATTAGAATAGGTTAGGGTAGGGTAGTTTATGATAGGAAGGCTAGGGTAGATGCAAGTAGACTACATTAGAGTAGACGAGAGAAGGCTAGAGTAGAAGCCTAGACTAGTAAGCTGGACTAGTCAGCTAGACTAGTGGCATAGAGCAGTAGCCTAGACAACTAGTCTTGAAGAGTACCCTAAGTCAGTAATCTGAACGAGTACCCTTGCCTGAACTCTTAGCCTAATGTAGTACCCTTGCCTTAACTAGTAGTCCTAACAAGTACCCTTGCCTTAACCAGTAGTCTTCACTAGTACCCTTGCCTTCACTAGTAGTACGTCCTTAACAAGTAGCCTGAACTGGTACCCTTGCCTTAACCAGTACCCTCAACAAGTACCCATGCCTTAACTAGTAGCCTGGCCTTAACTAGTGCCCTTGCATAACTAGTACCCTGGCCTTGACTAGTAGCCTGAACTAGTACACTTGCCTTAAGGAGTACCCTTGCCCGAACTACTCCCCTTAATTAGGACCCTTATTGAGTAACCCAAAGTAGTAGAGTATGGTACGGTGGGGTAGCATAGGGTAGGGAAGCATACGGTGGAACAGAGAAAATAGAAGGAAATAGAATAGAACAGCATAGGTCAGGGTAGGTTAGCTTAGTGTAGGGTATGGTAGAGTAGCATAGGATGGAATAGAGAAAATAGAAAAGGAGACTAGAAAAGAGCAGACTAGATTAGGATAGGCTAGGGTGGGGGAGGGTTTTGTAGAATACAGTAGTGTAGAATGGAATAGAATGGTGTGGCATGGAGTCAGATGGATTCAAACAGAGATGAATAGGGTAGAAAAGAGTTGAATAGAGCCGAATAACGCTGAATAGGACCACATATGACCAAAATGAGCCCAATCGAGTTGAGTCGACCAGATTCGGGATGAATGGAGCCTAGTGGAGCTGAAATGAGCCAAATAGAGACAATCTGAACCCAGCAAATTCGAGCCAAAACACACTTAATTGCATCCTATTGCATCGGATCTCGTCGAATTCCATCAAATCCCACCAAAACGCATCAAATCTCGCGGAATCTCACCGAATCCCATCGAATTGTCTCAAATCGGGTCGAATGGTGTCAAACTGAATGGAATCGAATTAAATTGAATAGATTAGAGTAGTGTAGGTTAGACTGGGAATTCAGTAGGGAAGGGCACAGAAGAATAGAATAGAGTAGAACAGAAGAGAATACCAAGAGTAGAACGGAGTAGAGTTGAGTAGAGTGGAATAGTCAGAGTCGGGTAGTGCAGAATATAGATGAATAGATCCAATTCAAGCCGAATCGATTCGAATGGAGAGGAAAGGAGACAAATCGTGATGAATCGAATCGATTAGAATAGATTAGAGTAGGGTAGGGTAGAACAGAATAGAATAGAGTAGAAAAGAGTAGAATGGTGTGGAAGGGAGTTGAATGGAGCCAAATAGAGACAAATAAAGTAGAAAGGGTTGAGTAGAGCTGAACAGGGCTGAATAAGGTTCACTCGAGCCTAATTATGCTGAATTGAGCAGAATCGAGACGAATTGACCCAATTCGAGCCAAATAGAGCTAAATCGAGCCGATTCAAGCCTAATCACATGGAATCGCGTCGAAATGCGTTGAATCGAATAGATTAGAGTAGAGGAGGGTACGGCAGGAGAGGCTAGACTACAACACAACAGAACACAATAGAAAGAAGAGAATAGAATTAAGTAGAGTCGGGTCCAGTAGAATAGAGTCAAATTGAGTTGAAGAGAGCTGAAAAGAGCCAAACAGAGCTGAATACAGCCGAATTGACCAAATTCAAGGTGAATCGAGATGAATCATGTCGAGTCGTTTGAAACGTGTCGAATCGAATCAAATAGATTAGTGTGGGGAAGGTAAGGTTAGGGTAGGGTAGAGAAGAATAGAATAGAGTAGAATAGAACAGAACAGAAAGAATCGAGTAGACTAGAGTCAAATAGAGTCGAATACTGCCAAAAAGAGCCGAATAGAGTGGAAAAGAGCCGAATAGAACCGAATCGAGTTTAATGGAGCAGAAAGGAGATGAATCGAGCCGATACGACCCGAATCAGGTCGAATTCCATTCAAGTGTGTCGAATAGCATAGAACAGATTACAGTAGGCTAAGTTAGGGTAGGGTAGGGTAGGGTAGAATAGAGTGCAGTAGAACAGAACAGAAGAGAACTGAACTGAAAGAATAGGGTCGAGACGAGCAGAGTATAGAAGAGTAGAGTAGAGCAGAGTCGAACATTGCCGAATAGAGCCAAATAGAGCCCAAAAGAGCTAAATGGATAGAAACCAAGACGAATCACGCCGAATCCCGTGGAATCGTGCCGTATCGCGTCGAATCCCGTCGAATTGCATTGAATCTGATCAATTCCAATCCAATCAAATAGAATAGACTACAGTAGGGTAGAGTACAATACAATACAGTAGAGAATAGTTTAGGATGGAGTGGAATGGTGTAGCATGGAGTCGAAAAGAGATAATAGAGTTGAGTAGAGTCTAATAGAGCCGAATAGAGCTGAATAGAGCCTATTCGAGCTGACTGGAGCCGAATGGAGCCGATTAGAGCTGAATCGAACCGATTTGAGCCGATTGGGGATGAATGGAGTGGAAAGGAGCCGATTTGAGCCGAATCGCATCGAGATGCGTGGAGTCGAATCCAGTAGAATAGATTAGATTAGGGTAGGATGGAATAGAGTAGACTTGAACACAGTAGAAGAGAATGGAAAGGATACAATAGAATAGAGTAGAAAAGGGTAGAGCAGAGCAGAATAGTGTAGAGTAGAATAGAGTAGAGTAGAACAGAGTCGAATCAAGCTGAATGGAGACGAAACGAGACAAATCGCGTCGAATGGCGTCGAATCCCATCGAATCAATTACAGTAGGGTATTTTTTTTTATAGTAGAAGAGCGTAGAATGGAGTAGAATGGTGTGCAATGGAATCGAGTAGAGTAGAAAAGAGCTGAAGAGAGCCGAAGAGGGCCAAAGAGGGCCAAATCGAGCTGAATTGAGCGAAATCGAGCCGAATCCAGTGAATCGAGCCTAATGGAGCCAAATCGAGCCTAATCGAGCTGAATCCACACTATTCGAGACAAATGGAGCCGAATGGACATGAATCACACCGATTCGGCCCCTAGTCGCGTCAAAATTTCTCGAATTCAATTGAATAGACTAGACTAGGGGAGGTTCGGGTAGGCTAGAGTAGGGTAGAATAGAGTAGAATAGAATAAAACAGAACAGAACACAACAAAATAGAACAGAACAACACAGAACGAATACAGAAAAGAGTAGGCTAGAGTAGAAGAGAGGGGAATAGAGTAGAGTAGAATAGATTTGAACAGAGCCAAATCCAGCCGAATCGCGTCGAAATGGGTTGAATCAAATCCAATCAAGTGGATTACAATACCTTAGAGTTGGGTAGCATAGGGTAGGGTAGAATAGAGTAGAATAGTACAGAACAGAGTAGAAACAATACAATAGAGTAGAGAAGAGTAGAATAGAGCTGAATAGAGCCAAATGCAGACAAAATGAGAGGAATCGTGGAGAAGCAAGTAGAGTAAATTAGAGTGGTGTTGGGTAGGGTAGAGCAGAATAGAGTAGAATAGTGTAGAATAGTGTGGAATGAATAGAATGGAGTAGAATGGAGTCAAATAGAAACGAATAGAGTAGAAAAGAGTCGAATAGAGCAGAATAGGGCCGAAGAAGGCCAAATCGAGCAGATTCGAAGCGATTCAAGCCAAACCAAGCTGAATGGAGCCTAACTGAGCCGAATAGAGCCAAATCGAGCCGAATCGAGCCGATTCAAGCTTCATCGCCTCGAATCGCGTTCAACGCGTCAAATCCAATCGAGACGTATAGATTAGAGAAGGGGAGGGGAGGGGAGGGGAGAATAGAACAGAGTAGAGTGGAATAGAAGAGATTAGAACAGAATAGAAGGAATAGAATCGAGTAGAATCGAGTGGAAAAGAGTAGAGTCGAATACAGTCGAATAGAGCCGAATAAGCTGAATAGAGACGAATGGAGCTGAAGACAGCCGAAAAGAGCTGTATACTGCCGAATCACACCTAATCGAGTGGAATCAAGCAGAATCGCACTGACTGTCACCGAACAGCGTCGAATCGAATCAGGTCGAATCGAGTCGAGTCACATCGTTTTGAATCAAACAAGGTCAAATCGCTTCATATCGTGTCGAATCCCATCGAATCACGTCGAATAACTTCGAATTGCGTCAAACCTCAGAGAATCCTACTGAATCACGTCGAGTCGCATGGAATCTCATCAAATCCCTTCAGATTTGCCGAATCCAGTCAAGTCCTATCAAATCGCTTTGCACGGAATCGAATTGAATCCAATAGATTAAAGTAGGGTAGGTTCGGGTGGGGTGCCGTTGGGTCGGGTAGGGTAGAATAGAATAGAGTACAACAGAATAGGAGAGAATAGAACAGAACAGAAAGAATACAACAGAATAGAATAGAGTCAAAGAGAGAGAACATAGCCGAATTGAGCCGAGTGGAGACAAAACGAGACGAATCACGTCCGGTTGCTTCGAATCGCGTCAAATCAAATCGAATCGATTAGAAGAGATTAGGGTAGGGAAGGGTAGAATAGAAGAGAGGAAAATAGTGAGGAATGGAGTTGAACGGAGTCCAATAGAGAGGGGTAGATATGAATAGAGTACAAAAGAGTCTAATAGAGCAGAATAGGGCCGAATAGGCCCAAATAAGGCCTAATTGAGCAGAATCCAGCAGAATCGATGGAATTCGAGCCTAATCGAGCCGAACGGAGTGAAATGGAGCCAAGTCGAGCCGAATAGAGCCGATTCGAACTGAATCGAGCTGATTCAAGCCTAGTCGCGTCAAATCGCGTGGAAATACGTCATATCGAATCTAATCAAATAGATTCGGGAAGGGTAGGGGAGGGGCGAGTGGGTAGAATAGAACAGAGTAGTACAGAATAGAATATAGTACAGTAGGGTAGAGTAGAGAGAGTAAAGCAGACAAGAGTAGAGCAGAGTAGAATTGAGTCAAATAGAGTCAAAGAGTGCAGGATATAGCTGAATAGAGCCAATTCTGGCCGAATCGAGTCAAATGGAAACAAAACGAGATGAATCACACCGAATTGCTCCGAATCGCATCCAATCGAATAGATTAGAGTATCGTAGGGTAGAGTAGAATAGCGTAGAATGGAGAAGAGTGGAGTCAAATGGAGTCGAACAGAGACAAATAGAGTAGAAAAGAGTCGAATCGAGCCAAATAGGGCCGAATAAGGCTGAACCGAGTGGAAACGAGCTGAATTGAAGCGATTCGAGCCAAATCGAGCTGAATCGAGCTGATGTTGCGGAACCGAGCCGACTCAAGCGTGATGGTGTCCGGTCGCATCGAAATGCTTTGAATCGAATCAAATGGAATCGATTAGAATAGGTTAGGGTAGGGTAGTTTATGATAGGAAGGCTAGGGTAGATGCAAGTAGACTACATTAGAGTAGACGAGAGAAGGCTAGAGTAGAAGCCTAGACTAGTAAGCTGGACTAGTCAGCTAGACTAGTGGCATAGAGCAGTAGCCTAGACAACTAGTCTTGAAGAGTACCCTAAGTCAGTAATCTGAACGAGTACCCTTGCCTGAACTCTTAGCCTAATGTAGTACCCTTGCCTTAACTAGTAGTCCTAACAAGTACCCTTGCCTTAACCAGTAGTCTTCACTAGTACCCTTGCCTTCACTAGTAGTACGTCCTTAACAAGTAGCCTGAACTGGTACCCTTGCCTTAACCAGTACCCTCAACAAGTACCCATGCCTTAACTAGTAGCCTGGCCTTAACTAGTGCCCTTGCATAACTAGTACCCTGGCCTTGACTAGTAGCCTGAACTAGTACACTTGCCTTAAGGAGTACCCTTGCCCGAACTACTCCCCTTAATTAGGACCCTTATTGAGTAACCCAAAGTAGTAGAGTATGGTACGGTGGGGTAGCATAGGGTAGGGAAGCATACGGTGGAACAGAGAAAATAGAAGGAAATAGAATAGAACAGCATAGGTCAGGGTAGGTTAGCTTAGTGTAGGGTATGGTAGAGTAGCATAGGATGGAATAGAGAAAATAGAAAAGGAGACTAGAAAAGAGCAGACTAGATTAGGATAGGCTAGGGTGGGGGAGGGTTTTGTAGAATACAGTAGTGTAGAATGGAATAGAATGGTGTGGCATGGAGTCAGATGGATTCAAACAGAGATGAATAGGGTAGAAAAGAGTTGAATAGAGCCGAATAACGCTGAATAGGACCACATATGACCAAAATGAGCCGAATCGAGTTGAGTCGACCAGATTCGGGATGAATGGAGCCTAGTGGAGCTGAAATGAGCCAAATAGAGACAATCTGAACCCAGCAAATTCGAGCCAAAACACACTTAATTGCATCCTATTGCATCGGATCTCGTCGAATTCCATCAAATCCCACCAAAACGCATCAAATCTCGCGGAATCTCACCGAATCCCATCGAATTGTCTCAAATCGGGTCGAATGGTGTCAAACTGAATGGAATCGAATTAAATTGAATAGATTAGAGTAGTGTAGGTTAGACTGGGATTCAGTAGGGAAGGGCACAGAAGAATAGAATAGAGTAGAACAGAAGAGAATACCAAGAGTAGAACGGAGTAGAGTTGAGTAGAGTGGAATAGTCAGAGTCGGGTAGTGCAGAATATAGATGAATAGATCCAATTCAAGCCGAATCGATTCGAATGGAGAGGAAAGGAGACAAATCGTGATGAATCGAATCGATTAGAATAGATTAGAGTAGGGTAGGGTAGAACAGAATAGAATAGAGTAGAAAAGAGTAGAATGGTGTGGAAGGGAGTTGAATGGAGCCAAATAGAGACAAATAAAGTAGAAAGGGTTGAGTAGAGCTGAACAGGGCTGAATAAGGTTCACTCGAGCCTAATTATGCTAAATTGAGCAGAATCGAGACGAATTGACCCAATTCGAGCCAAATAGAGCTAAATCGAGCCGATTCAAGCCTAATCACATGGAATCGCGTCGAAATGCGTTGAATCGAATAGATTAGAGTAGAGGAGGGTACGGCAGGAGAGGCTAGACTACAACACAACAGAACACAATAGAAAGAAGAGAATAGAATTAAGTAGAGTCGGGTCCAGTAGAATAGAGTCAAATTGAGTTGAAGAGAGCTGAAAAGAGCCAAACAGAGCTGAATACAGCCGAATTGACCAAATTCAAGGTGAATCGAGATGAATCATGTCGAGTCGTTTGAAACGTGTCGAATCGAATCAAATAGATTAGTGTGGGGAAGGTAAGGTTAGGGTAGGGTAGAGAAGAATAGAATAGAGTAGAATAGAACAGAACAGAAAGAATCGAGTAGACTAGAGTCAAATAGAGTCGAATACTGCCAAAAAGAGCCGAATAGAGTGGAAAAGAGCCGAATAGAACCGAATCGAGTTTAATGGAGCAGAAAGGAGATGAATCGAGCCGATACGACCCGAATCAGGTCGAATTCCATTCAAGTGTGTCGAATAGCATAGAACAGATTACAGTAGGCTAAGTTAGGGTAGGGTAGGGTAGGGTAGAATAGAGTGCAGTAGAACAGAACAGAAGAGAACTGAACTGAAAGAATAGGGTCGAGACGAGCAGAGTATAGAAGAGTAGAGTAGAGCAGAGTCGAACATTGCCGAATAGAGCCAAATAGAGCCCAAAAGAGCTAAATGGATAGAAACCAAGACGAATCACGCCGAATCCCGTGGAATCGTGCCGTATCGCGTCGAATCCCGTCGAATTGCATTGAATCTGATCAATTCCAATCCAATCAAATAGAATAGACTACAGTAGGGTAGAGTACAATACAATACAGTAGAGAATAGTTTAGGATGGAGTGGAATGGTGTAGCATGGAGTCGAAAAGAGATAATAGAGTTGAGTAGAGTCTAATAGAGCCGAATAGAGCTGAATAGAGCCTATTCGAGCTGACTGGAGCCGAATGGAGCCGATTAGAGCTGAATCGAACCGATTTGAGCCGATTGGGGATGAATGGAGTGGAAAGGAGCCGATTTGAGCCGAATCGCATCGAGATGCGTGGAGTCGAATCCAGTAGAATAGATTAGATTAGGGTAGGATGGAATAGAGTAGACTTGAACACAGTAGAAGAGAATGGAAAGGATACAATAGAATAGAGTAGAAAAGGGTAGAGCAGAGCAGAATAGTGTAGAGTAGAATAGAGTAGAGTAGAACAGAGTCGAATCAAGCTGAATGGAGACGAAACGAGACAAATCGCGTCGAATGGCGTCGAATCCCATCGAATCAATTACAGTAGGGTATTTTTTTTTTATAGTAGAAGAGCGTAGAATGGAGTAGAATGGTGTGCAATGGAATCGAGTAGAGTAGAAAAGAGCTGAAGAGAGCCGAAGAGGGCCAAAGAGGGCCAAATCGAGCTGAATTGAGCGAAATCGAGCCGAATCCAGTGAATCGAGCCTAATGGAGCCAAATCGAGCCTAATCGAGCTGAATCCACACTATTCGAGACAAATGGAGCCGAATGGACATGAATCACACCGATTCGGCCCCTAGTCGCGTCAAAATTTCTCGAATTCAATTGAATAGACTAGACTAGGGGAGGTTCGGGTAGGCTAGAGTAGGGTAGAATAGAGTAGAATAGAATAAAACAGAACAGAACACAACAAAATAGAACAGAACAACACAGAACGAATACAGAAAAGAGTAGGCTAGAGTAGAAGAGAGGGGAATAGAGTAGAGTAGAATAGATTTGAACAGAGCCAAATCCAGCCGAATCGCGTCGAAATGGGTTGAATCAAATCCAATCAAGTGGATTACAATACCTTAGAGTTGGGTAGCATAGGGTAGGGTAGAATAGAGTAGAATAGTACAGAACAGAGTAGAAACAATACAATAGAGTAGAGAAGAGTAGAATAGAGCTGAATAGAGCCAAATGCAGACAAAATGAGAGGAATCGTGGAGAAGCAAGTAGAGTAAATTAGAGTGGTGTTGGGTAGGGTAGAGCAGAATAGAGTAGAATAGTGTAGAATAGTGTGGAATGAATAGAATGGAGTAGAATGGAGTCAAATAGAAACGAATAGAGTAGAAAAGAGTCGAATAGAGCAGAATAGGGCCGAAGAAGGCCAAATCGAGCAGATTCGAAGCGATTCAAGCCAAACCAAGCTGAATGGAGCCTAACTGAGCCGAATAGAGCCAAATCGAGCCGAATCGAGCCGATTCAAGCTTCATCGCCTCGAATCGCGTTCAACGCGTCAAATCCAATCGAGACGTATAGATTAGAGAAGGGGAGGGGAGGGGAGGGGAGAATAGAACAGAGTAGAGTGGAATAGAAGAGATTAGAACAGAATAGAAGGAATAGAATCGAGTAGAATCGAGTGGAAAAGAGTAGAGTCGAATACAGTCGAATAGAGCCGAATAAGCTGAATAGAGACGAATGGAGCTGAAGACAGCCGAAAAGAGCTGTATACTGCCGAATCACACCTAATCGAGTGGAATCAAGCAGAATCGCACTGACTGTCACCGAACAGCGTCGAATCGAATCAGGTCGAATCGAGTCGAGTCACATCGTTTTGAATCAAACAAGGTCAAATCGCTTCATATCGTGTCGAATCCCATCGGATCACGTCGAATAACTTCGAATTGCGTCAAACCTCAGAGAATCCTACTGAATCACGTCGAGTCGCATGGAATCTCATCAAATCCCTTCAGATTTGCCGAATCCAGTCAAGTCCTATCAAATCGCTTTGCACGGAATCGAATTGAATCCAATAGATTAAAGTAGGGTAGGTTCGGGTGGGGTGCCGTTGGGTCGGGTAGGGTAGAATAGAATAGAGTACAACAGAATAGGAGAGAATAGAACAGAACAGAAAGAATACAACAGAATAGAATAGAGTCAAAGAGAGAGAACATAGCCGAATTGAGCCGAGTGGAGACAAAACGAGACGAATCACGTCCGGTTGCTTCGAATCGCGTCAAATCAAATCGAATCGATTAGAAGAGATTAGGGTAGGGAAGGGTAGAATAGAAGAGAGGAAAATAGTGAGGAATGGAGTTGAACGGAGTCCAATAGAGAGGGGTAGATATGAATAGAGTACAAAAGAGTCTAATAGAGCAGAATAGGGCCGAATAGGCCCAAATAAGGCCTAATTGAGCAGAATCCAGCAGAATCGATGGAATTCGAGCCTAATCGAGCCGAACGGAGTGAAATGGAGCCAAGTCGAGCCGAATAGAGCCGATTCGAACTGAATCGAGCTGATTCAAGCCTAGTCGCGTCAAATCGCGTGGAAATACGTCATATCGAATCTAATCAAATAGATTCGGGAAGGGTAGGGGAGGGGCGAGTGGGTAGAATAGAACAGAGTAGTACAGAATAGAATATAGTACAGTAGGGTAGAGTAGAGAGAGTAAAGCAGACAAGAGTAGAGCAGAGTAGAATTGAGTCAAATAGAGTCAAAGAGTGCAGGATATAGCTGAATAGAGCCAATTCTGGCCGAATCGAGTCAAATGGAAACAAAACGAGATGAATCACACCGAATTGCTCCGAATCGCATCCAATCGAATAGATTAGAGTATCGTAGGGTAGAGTAGAATAGCGTAGAATGGAGAAGAGTGGAGTCAAATGGAGTCGAACAGAGACAAATAGAGTAGAAAAGAGTCGAATCGAGCCAAATAGGGCCGAATAAGGCTGAACCGAGTGGAAACGAGCTGAATTGAAGCGATTCGAGCCAAATCGAGCTGAATCGAGCTGATGTTGCGGAACCGAGCCGACTCAAGCGTGATGGTGTCCGGTCGCATCGAAATGCTTTGAATCGAATCAAATGGAATCGATTAGAATAGGTTAGGGTAGGGTAGTTTATGATAGGAAGGCTAGGGTAGATGCAAGTAGACTACATTAGAGTAGACGAGAGAAGGCTAGAGTAGAAGCCTAGACTAGTAAGCTGGACTAGTCAGCTAGACTAGTGGCATAGAGCAGTAGCCTAGACAACTAGTCTTGAAGAGTACCCTAAGTCAGTAATCTGAACGAGTACCCTTGCCTGAACTCTTAGCCTAATCTAGTACCCTTGCCTTAACTAGTAGTCCTAACAAGTACCCTTGCCTTAACCAGTAGTCTTCACTAGTACCCTTGCCTTCACTAGTAGTACGTCCTTAACAAGTAGCCTGAACTGGTACCCTTGCCTTAACCAGTACCCTCAACAAGTACCCATGCCTTAACTAGTAGCCTGGCCTTAACTAGTGCCCTTGCATAACTAGTACCCTGGCCTTGACTAGTAGCCTGAACTAGTACACTTGCCTTAAGGAGTACCCTTGCCCGAACTACTCCCCTTAATTAGGACCCTTATTGAGTAACCCAAAGTAGTAGAGTATGGTACGGTGGGGTAGCATAGGGTAGGGAAGCATACGGTGGAACAGAGAAAATAGAAGGAAATAGAATAGAACAGCATAGGTCAGGGTAGGTTAGCTTAGTGTAGGGTATGGTAGAGTAGCATAGGATGGAATAGAGAAAATAGAAAAGGAGACTAGAAAAGAGCAGACTAGATTAGGATAGGCTAGGGTGGGGGAGGGTTTTGTAGAATACAGTAGTGTAGAATGGAATAGAATGGTGTGGCATGGAGTCAGATGGATTCAAACAGAGATGAATAGGGTAGAAAAGAGTTGAATAGAGCCGAATAACGCTGAATAGGACCACATATGACCAAAATGAGCCCAATCGAGTTGAGTCGACCAGATTCGGGATGAATGGAGCCTAGTGGAGCTGAAATGAGCCAAATAGAGACAATCTGAACCCAGCAAATTCGAGCCAAAACACACTTAATTGCATCCTATTGCATCGGATCTCGTCGAATTCCATCAAATCCCACCAAAACGCATCAAATCTCGCGGAATCTCACCGAATCCCATCGAATTGTCTCAAATCGGGTCGAATGGTGTCAAACTGAATGGAATCGAATTAAATTGAATAGATTAGAGTAGTGTAGGTTAGACTGGGATTCAGTAGGGAAGGGCACAGAAGAATAGAATAGAGTAGAACAGAAGAGAATACCAAGAGTAGAACGGAGTAGAGTTGAGTAGAGTGGAATAGTCAGAGTCGGGTAGTGCAGAATATAGATGAATAGATCCAATTCAAGCCGAATCGATTCGAATGGAGAGGAAAGGAGACAAATCGTGATGAATCGAATCGATTAGAATAGATTAGAGTAGGGTAGGGTAGAACAGAATAGAATAGAGTAGAAAAGAGTAGAATGGTGTGGAAGGGAGTTGAATGGAGCCAAATAGAGACAAATAAAGTAGAAAGGGTTGAGTAGAGCTGAACAGGGCTGAATAAGGTTCACTCGAGCCTAATTATGCTGAATTGAGCAGAATCGAGACGAATTGACCCAATTCGAGCCAAATAGAGCTAAATCGAGCCGATTCAAGCCTAATCACATGGAATCGCGTCGAAATGCGTTGAATCGAATAGATTAGAGTAGAGGAGGGTACGGCAGGAGAGGCTAGACTACAACACAACAGAACACAATAGAAAGAAGAGAATAGAATTAAGTAGAGTCGGGTCCAGTAGAATAGAGTCAAATTGAGTTGAAGAGAGCTGAAAAGAGCCAAACAGAGCTGAATACAGCCGAATTGACCAAATTCAAGGTGAATCGAGATGAATCATGTCGAGTCGTTTGAAACGTGTCGAATCGAATCAAATAGATTAGTGTGGGGAAGGTAAGGTTAGGGTAGGGTAGAGAAGAATAGAATAGAGTAGAATAGAACAGAACAGAAAGAATCGAGTAGACTAGAGTCAAATAGAGTCGAATACTGCCAAAAAGAGCCGAATAGAGTGGAAAAGAGCCGAATAGAACCGAATCGAGTTTAATGGAGCAGAAAGGAGATGAATCGAGCCGATACGACCCGAATCAGGTCGAATTCCATTCAAGTGTGTCGAATAGCATAGAACAGATTACAGTAGGCTAAGTTAGGGTAGGGTAGGGTAGGGTAGAATAGAGTGCAGTAGAACAGAACAGAAGAGAACTGAACTGAAAGAATAGGGTCGAGACGAGCAGAGTATAGAAGAGTAGAGTAGAGCAGAGTCGAACATTGCCGAATAGAGCCAAATAGAGCCCAAAAGAGCTAAATGGATAGAAACCAAGACGAATCACGCCGAATCCCGTGGAATCGTGCCGTATCGCGTCGAATCCCGTCGAATTGCATTGAATCTGATCAATTCCAATCCAATCAAATAGAATAGACTACAGTAGGGTAGAGTACAATACAATACAGTAGAGAATAGTTTAGGATGGAGTGGAATGGTGTAGCATGGAGTCGAAAAGAGATAATAGAGTTGAGTAGAGTCTAATAGAGCCGAATAGAGCTGAATAGAGCCTATTCGAGCTGACTGGAGCCGAATGGAGCCGATTAGAGCTGAATCGAACCGATTTGAGCCGATTGGGGATGAATGGAGTGGAAAGGAGCCGATTTGAGCCGAATCGCATCGAGATGCGTGGAGTCGAATCCAGTAGAATAGATTAGATTAGGGTAGGATGGAATAGAGTAGACTTGAACACAGTAGAAGAGAATGGAAAGGATACAATAGAATAGAGTAGAAAAGGGTAGAGCAGAGCAGAATAGTGTAGAGTAGAATAGAGTAGAGTAGAACAGAGTCGAATCAAGCTGAATGGAGACGAAACGAGACAAATCGCGTCGAATGGCGTCGAATCCCATCGAATCAATTACAGTAGGGTATTTTTTTTTTATAGTAGAAGAGCGTAGAATGGAGTAGAATGGTGTGCAATGGAATCGAGTAGAGTAGAAAAGAGCTGAAGAGAGCCGAAGAGGGCCAAAGAGGGCCAAATCGAGCTGAATTGAGCGAAATCGAGCCGAATCCAGTGAATCGAGCCTAATGGAGCCAAATCGAGCCTAATCGAGCTGAATCCACACTATTCGAGACAAATGGAGCCGAATGGACATGAATCACACCGATTCGGCCCCTAGTCGCGTCAAAATTTCTCGAATTCAATTGAATAGACTAGACTAGGGGAGGTTCGGGTAGGCTAGAGTAGGGTAGAATAGAGTAGAATAGAATAAAACAGAACAGAACACAACAAAATAGAACAGAACAACACAGAACGAATACAGAAAAGAGTAGGCTAGAGTAGAAGAGAGGGGAATAGAGTAGAGTAGAATAGATTTGAACAGAGCCAAATCCAGCCGAATCGCGTCGAAATGGGTTGAATCAAATCCAATCAAGTGGATTACAATACCTTAGAGTTGGGTAGCATAGGGTAGGGTAGAATAGAGTAGAATAGTACAGAACAGAGTAGAAACAATACAATAGAGTAGAGAAGAGTAGAATAGAGCTGAATAGAGCCAAATGCAGACAAAATGAGAGGAATCGTGGAGAAGCAAGTAGAGTAAATTAGGGTGGTGTTGGGTAGGGTAGAGCAGAATAGAGTAGAATAGTGTAGAATAGTGTGGAATGAATAGAATGGAGTAGAATGGAGTCAAATAGAAACGAATAGAGTAGAAAAGAGTCGAATAGAGCAGAATAGGGCCGAAGAAGGCCAAATCGAGCAGATTCGAAGCGATTCAAGCCAAAACAAGCTGAATGGAGCCTAACTGAGCCGAATAGAGCCAAATCGAGCCGAATCGAGCCGATTCAAGCTTCATCGCCTCGAATCGCGTTCAACGCGTCAAATCCAATCGAGACGTATAGATTAGAGAAGGGGAGGGGAGGGGAGGGGAGAATAGAACAGAGTAGAGTGGAATAGAAGAGATTAGAACAGAATAGAAGGAATAGAATCGAGTAGAATCGAGTGGAAAAGAGTAGAGTCGAATACAGTCGAATAGAGCCGAATAAGCTGAATAGAGACGAATGGAGCTGAAGACAGCCGAAAAGAGCTGTATACTGCCGAATCACACCTAATCGAGTGGAATCAAGCAGAATCGCACTGACTGTCACCGAACAGCGTCGAATCGAATCAGGTCGAATCGAGTCGAGTCACATCGTTTTGAATCAAACAAGGTCAAATCGCTTCATATCGTGTCGAATCCCATCGAATCACGTCGAATAACTTCGAAATGCGTCAAACCTCAGAAAATCCTACTGAATCACGTCGAGTCGCATGGAATCTCATCAAATCCCTTCAGATTTGCCGAATCCAGTCAAGTCCTATCAAATCGCTTTGCACGGAATCGAATTGAATCCAATAGATTAAAGTAGGGTAGGTTCGGGTGGGGTGCCGTTGGGTCGGGTAGGGTAGAATAGAATAGAGTACAACAGAATAGGAGAGAATAGAACAGAACAGAAAGAATACAACAGAATAGAATAGAGTCAAAGAGAGAGAACATAGCCGAATTGAGCCGAGTGGAGACAAAACGAGACGAATCACGTCCGGTTGCTTCGAATCGCGTCAAATCAAATCGAATCGATTAGAAGAGATTAGGGTAGGGAAGGGTAGAATAGAAGAGAGGAAAATAGTGAGGAATGGAGTTGAACGGAGTCCAATAGAGAGGGGTAGATATGAATAGAGTACAAAAGAGTCTAATAGAGCAGAATAGGGCCGAATAGGCCCAAATAAGGCCTAATTGAGCAGAATCCAGCAGAATCGATGGAATTCGAGCCTAATCGAGCCGAACGGAGTGAAATGGAGCCAAGTCGAGCCGAATAGAGCCGATTCGAACTGAATCGAGCTGATTCAAGCCTAGTCGCGTCAAATCGCGTGGAAATACGTCATATCGAATCTAATCAAATAGATTCGGGAAGGGTAGGGGAGGGGCGAGTGGGTAGAATAGAACAGAGTAGTACAGAATAGAATATAGTACAGTAGGGTAGAGTAGAGAGAGTAAAGCAGACAAGAGTAGAGCAGAGTAGAATTGAGTCAAATAGAGTCAAAGAGTGCAGGATATAGCTGAATAGAGCCAATTCTGGCCGAATCGAGTCAAATGGAAACAAAACGAGATGAATCACACCGAATTGCTCCGAATCGCATCCAATCGAATAGATTAGAGTATCGTAGGGTAGAGTAGAATAGCGTAGAATGGAGAAGAGTGGAGTCAAATGGAGTCGAACAGAGACAAATAGAGTAGAAAAGAGTCGAATCGAGCCAAATAGGGCCGAATAAGGCTGAACCGAGTGGAAACGAGCTGAATTGAAGCGATTCGAGCCAAATCGAGCTGAATCGAGCTGATGTTGCGGAACCGAGCCGACTCAAGCGTGATGGTGTCCGGTCGCATCGAAATGCTTTGAATCGAATCAAATGGAATCGATTAGAATAGGTTAGGGTAGGGTAGTTTATGATAGGAAGGCTAGGGTAGATGCAAGTAGACTACATTAGAGTAGACGAGAGAAGGCTAGAGTAGAAGCCTAGACTAGTAAGCTGGACTAGTCAGCTAGACTAGTGGCATAGAGCAGTAGCCTAGACAACTAGTCTTGAAGAGTACCCTAAGTCAGTAATCTGAACGAGTACCCTTGCCTGAACTCTTAGCCTAATCTAGTACCCTTGCCTTAACTAGTAGTCCTAACAAGTACCCTTGCCTTAACCAGTAGTCTTCACTAGTACCCTTGCCTTCACTAGTAGTACGTCCTTAACAAGTAGCCTGAACTGGTACCCTTGCCTTAACCAGTACCCTCAACAAGTACCCATGCCTTAACTAGTAGCCTGGCCTTAACTAGTGCCCTTGCATAACTAGTACCCTGGCCTTGACTAGTAGCCTGAACTAGTACACTTGCCTTAAGGAGTACCCTTGCCCGAACTACTCCCCTTAATTAGGACCCTTATTGAGTAACCCAAAGTAGTAGAGTATGGTACGGTGGGGTAGCATAGGGTAGGGAAGCATACGGTGGAACAGAGAAAATAGAAGGAAATAGAATAGAACAGCATAGGTCAGGGTAGGTTAGCTTAGTGTAGGGTATGGTAGAGTAGCATAGGATGGAATAGAGAAAATAGAAAAGGAGACTAGAAAAGAGCAGACTAGATTAGGATAGGCTAGGGTGGGGGAGGGTTTTGTAGAATACAGTAGTGTAGAATGGAATAGAATGGTGTGGCATGGAGTCAGATGGATTCAAACAGAGATGAATAGGGTAGAAAAGAGTTGAATAGAGCCGAATAACGCTGAATAGGACCACATATGACCAAAATGAGCCGAATCGAGTTGAGTCGACCAGATTCGGGATGAATGGAGCCTAGTGGAGCTGAAATGAGCCAAATAGAGACAATCTGAACCCAGCAAATTCGAGCCAAAACACACTTAATTGCATCCTATTGCATCGGATCTCGTCGAATTCCATCAAATCCCACCAAAACGCATCAAATCTCGCGGAATCTCACCGAATCCCATCGAATTGTCTCAAATCGGGTCGAATGGTGTCAAACTGAATGGAATCGAATTAAATTGAATAGATTAGAGTAGTGTAGGTTAGACTGGGATTCAGTAGGGAAGGGCACAGAAGAATAGAATAGAGTAGAACAGAAGAGAATACCAAGAGTAGAACGGAGTAGAGTTGAGTAGAGTGGAATAGTCAGAGTCGGGTAGTGCAGAATATAGATGAATAGATCCAATTCAAGCCGAATCGATTCGAATGGAGAGGAAAGGAGACAAATCGTGATGAATCGAATCGATTAGAATAGATTAGAGTAGGGTAGGGTAGAACAGAATAGAATAGAGTAGAAAAGAGTAGAATGGTGTGGAAGGGAGTTGAATGGAGCCAAATAGAGACAAATAAAGTAGAAAGGGTTGAGTAGAGCTGAACAGGGCTGAATAAGGTTCACTCGAGCCTAATTATGCTGAATTGAGCAGAATCGAGACGAATTGACCCAATTCGAGCCAAATAGAGCTAAATCGAGCCGATTCAAGCCTAATCACATGGAATCGCGTCGAAATGCGTTGAATCGAATAGATTAGAGTAGAGGAGGGTACGGCAGGAGAGGCTAGACTACAACACAACAGAACACAATAGAAAGAAGAGAATAGAATTAAGTAGAGTCGGGTCCAGTAGAATAGAGTCAAATTGAGTTGAAGAGAGCTGAAAAGAGCCAAACAGAGCTGAATACAGCCGAATTGACCAAATTCAAGGTGAATCGAGATGAATCATGTCGAGTCGTTTGAAACGTGTCGAATCGAATCAAATAGATTAGTGTGGGGAAGGTAAGGTTAGGGTAGGGTAGAGAAGAATAGAATAGAGTAGAATAGAACAGAACAGAAAGAATCGAGTAGACTAGAGTCAAATAGAGTCGAATACTGCCAAAAAGAGCCGAATAGAGTGGAAAAGAGCCGAATAGAACCGAATCGAGTTTAATGGAGCAGAAAGGAGATGAATCGAGCCGATACGACCCGAATCAGGTCGAATTCCATTCAAGTGTGTCGAATAGCATAGAACAGATTACAGTAGGCTAAGTTAGGGTAGGGTAGGGTAGGGTAGAATAGAGTGCAGTAGAACAGAACAGAAGAGAACTGAACTGAAAGAATAGGGTCGAGACGAGCAGAGTATAGAAGAGTAGAGTAGAGCAGAGTCGAACATTGCCGAATAGAGCCAAATAGAGCCCAAAAGAGCTAAATGGATAGAAACCAAGACGAATCACGCCGAATCCCGTGGAATCGTGCCGTATCGCGTCGAATCCCGTCGAATTGCATTGAATCTGATCAATTCCAATCCAATCAAATAGAATAGACTACAGTAGGGTAGAGTACAATACAATACAGTAGAGAATAGTTTAGGATGGAGTGGAATGGTGTAGCATGGAGTCGAAAAGAGATAATAGAGTTGAGTAGAGTCTAATAGAGCCGAATAGAGCTGAATAGAGCCTATTCGAGCTGACTGGAGCCGAATGGAGCCGATTAGAGCTGAATCGAACCGATTTGAGCCGATTGGGGATGAATGGAGTGGAAAGGAGCCGATTTGAGCCGAATCGCATCGAGATGCGTGGAGTCGAATCCAGTAGAATAGATTAGATTAGGGTAGGATGGAATAGAGTAGACTTGAACACAGTAGAAGAGAATGGAAAGGATACAATAGAATAGAGTAGAAAAGGGTAGAGCAGAGCAGAATAGTGTAGAGTAGAATAGAGTAGAGTAGAACAGAGTCGAATCAAGCTGAATGGAGACGAAACGAGACAAATCGCGTCGAATGGCGTCGAATCCCATCGAATCAATTACAGTAGGGTATTTTTTTTTTATAGTAGAAGAGCGTAGAATGGAGTAGAATGGTGTGCAATGGAATCGAGTAGAGTAGAAAAGAGCTGAAGAGAGCCGAAGAGGGCCAAAGAGGGCCAAATCGAGCTGAATTGAGCGAAATCGAGCCGAATCCAGTGAATCGAGCCTAATGGAGCCAAATCGAGCCTAATCGAGCTGAATCCACACTATTCGAGACAAATGGAGCCGAATGGACATGAATCACACCGATTCGGCCCCTAGTCGCGTCAAAATTTCTCGAATTCAATTGAATAGACTAGACTAGGGGAGGTTCGGGTAGGCTAGAGTAGGGTAGAATAGAGTAGAATAGAATAAAACAGAACAGAACACAACAAAATAGAACAGAACAACACAGAACGAATACAGAAAAGAGTAGGCTAGAGTAGAAGAGAGGGGAATAGAGTAGAGTAGAATAGATTTGAACAGAGCCAAATCCAGCCGAATCGCGTCGAAATGGGTTGAATCAAATCCAATCAAGTGGATTACAATACCTTAGAGTTGGGTAGCATAGGGTAGGGTAGAATAGAGTAGAATAGTACAGAACAGAGTAGAAACAATACAATAGAGTAGAGAAGAGTAGAATAGAGCTGAATAGAGCCAAATGCAGACAAAATGAGAGGAATCGTGGAGAAGCAAGTAGAGTAAATTAGAGTGGTGTTGGGTAGGGTAGAGCAGAATAGAGTAGAATAGTGTAGAATAGTGTGGAATGAATAGAATGGAGTAGAATGGAGTCAAATAGAAACGAATAGAGTAGAAAAGAGTCGAATAGAGCAGAATAGGGCCGAAGAAGGCCAAATCGAGCAGATTCGAAGCGATTCAAGCCAAACCAAGCTGAATGGAGCCTAACTGAGCCGAATAGAGCCAAATCGAGCCGAATCGAGCCGATTCAAGCTTCATCGCCTCGAATCGCGTTCAACGCGTCAAATCCAATCGAGACGTATAGATTAGAGAAGGGGAGGGGAGGGGAGGGGAGAATAGAACAGAGTAGAGTGGAATAGAAGAGATTAGAACAGAATAGAAGGAATAGAATCGAGTAGAATCGAGTGGAAAAGAGTAGAGTCGAATACAGTCGAATAGAGCCGAATAAGCTGAATAGAGACGAATGGAGCTGAAGACAGCCGAAAAGAGCTGTATACTGCCGAATCACACCTAATCGAGTGGAATCAAGCAGAATCGCACTGACTGTCACCGAACAGCGTCGAATCGAATCAGGTCGAATCGAGTCGAGTCACATCGTTTTGAATCAAACAAGGTCAAATCGCTTCATATCGTGTCGAATCCCATCGAATCACGTCGAATAACTTCGAAATGCGTCAAACCTCAGAAAATCCTACTGAATCACGTCGAGTCGCATGGAATCTCATCAAATCCCTTCAGATTTGCCGAATCCAGTCAAGTCCTATCAAATCGCTTTGCACGGAATCGAATTGAATCCAATAGATTAAAGTAGGGTAGGTTCGGGTGGGGTGCCGTTGGGTCGGGTAGGGTAGAATAGAATAGAGTACAACAGAATAGGAGAGAATAGAACAGAACAGAAAGAATACAACAGAATAGAATAGAGTCAAAGAGAGAGAACATAGCCGAATTGAGCCGAGTGGAGACAAAACGAGACGAATCACGTCCGGTTGCTTCGAATCGCGTCAAATCAAATCGAATCGATTAGAAGAGATTAGGGTAGGGAAGGGTAGAATAGAAGAGAGGAAAATAGTGAGGAATGGAGTTGAACGGAGTCCAATAGAGAGGGGTAGATATGAATAGAGTACAAAAGAGTCTAATAGAGCAGAATAGGGCCGAATAGGCCCAAATAAGGCCTAATTGAGCAGAATCCAGCAGAATCGATGGAATTCGAGCCTAATCGAGCCGAACGGAGTGAAATGGAGCCAAGTCGAGCCGAATAGAGCCGATTCGAACTGAATCGAGCTGATTCAAGCCTAGTCGCGTCAAATCGCGTGGAAATACGTCATATCGAATCTAATCAAATAGATTCGGGAAGGGTAGGGGAGGGGCGAGTGGGTAGAATAGAACAGAGTAGTACAGAATAGAATATAGTACAGTAGGGTAGAGTAGAGAGAGTAAAGCAGACAAGAGTAGAGCAGAGTAGAATTGAGTCAAATAGAGTCAAAGAGTGCAGGATATAGCTGAATAGAGCCAATTCTGGCCGAATCGAGTCAAATGGAAACAAAACGAGATGAATCACACCGAATTGCTCCGAATCGCATCCAATCGAATAGATTAGAGTATCGTAGGGTAGAGTAGAATAGCGTAGAATGGAGAAGAGTGGTGTCAAATGGAGTCGAACAGAGACAAATAGAGTAGAAAAGAGTCGAATCGAGCCAAATAGGGCCGAATAAGGCTGAACCGAGTGGAAACGAGCTGAATTGAAGCGATTCGAGCCAAATCGAGCTGAATCGAGCTGATGTTGCGGAACCGAGCCGACTCAAGCGTGATGGTGTCCGGTCGCATCGAAATGCTTTGAATCGAATCAAATGGAATCGATTAGAATAGGTTAGGGTAGGGTAGTTTATGATAGGAAGGCTAGGGTAGATGCAAGTAGACTACATTAGAGTAGACGAGAGAAGGCTAGAGTAGAAGCCTAGACTAGTAAGCTGGACTAGTCAGCTAGACTAGTGGCATAGAGCAGTAGCCTAGACAACTAGTCTTGAAGAGTACCCTAAGTCAGTAATCTGAACGAGTACCCTTGCCTGAACTCTTAGCCTAATGTAGTACCCTTGCCTTAACTAGTAGTCCTAACAAGTACCCTTGCCTTAACCAGTAGTCTTCACTAGTACCCTTGCCTTCACTAGTAGTACGTCCTTAACAAGTAGCCTGAACTGGTACCCTTGCCTTAACCAGTACCCTCAACAAGTACCCATGCCTTAACTAGTAGCCTGGCCTTAACTAGTGCCCTTGCATAACTAGTACCCTGGCCTTGACTAGTAGCCTGAACTAGTACACTTGCCTTAAGGAGTACCCTTGCCCGAACTACTCCCCTTAATTAGGACCCTTATTGAGTAACCCAAAGTAGTAGAGTATGGTACGGTGGGGTAGCATAGGGTAGGGAAGCATACGGTGGAACAGAGAAAATAGAAGGAAATAGAATAGAACAGCATAGGTCAGGGTAGGTTAGCTTAGTGTAGGGTATGGTAGAGTAGCATAGGATGGAATAGAGAAAATAGAAAAGGAGACTAGAAAAGAGCAGACTAGATTAGGATAGGCTAGGGTGGGGGAGGGTTTTGTAGAATACAGTAGTGTAGAATGGAATAGAATGGTGTGGCATGGAGTCAGATGGATTCAAACAGAGATGAATAGGGTAGAAAAGAGTTGAATAGAGCCGAATAACGCTGAATAGGACCACATATGACCAAAATGAGCCGAATCGAGTTGAGTCGACCAGATTCGGGATGAATGGAGCCTAGTGGAGCTGAAATGAGCCAAATAGAGACAATCTGAACCCAGCAAATTCGAGCCAAAACACACTTAATTGCATCCTATTGCATCGGATCTCGTCGAATTCCATCAAATCCCACCAAAACGCATCAAATCTCGCGGAATCTCACCGAATCCCATCGAATTGTCTCAAATCGGGTCGAATGGTGTCAAACTGAATGGAATCGAATTAAATTGAGTAGATTAGAGTAGTGTAGGTTAGACTGGGATTCAGTAGGGAAGGGCACAGAAGAATAGAATAGAGTAGAACAGAAGAGAATACCAAGAGTAGAACGGAGTAGAGTTGAGTAGAGTGGAATAGTCAGAGTCGGGTAGTGCAGAATATAGATGAATAGATCCAATTCAAGCCGAATCGATTCGAATGGAGAGGAAAGGAGACAAATCGTGATGAATCGAATCGATTAGAATAGATTAGAGTAGGGTAGGGTAGAACAGAATAGAATAGAGTAGAAAAGAGTAGAATGGTGTGGAAGGGAGTTGAATGGAGCCAAATAGAGACAAATAAAGTAGAAAGGGTTGAGTAGAGCTGAACAGGGCTGAATAAGGTTCACTCGAGCCTAATTATGCTGAATTGAGCAGAATCGAGACGAATTGACCCAATTCGAGCCAAATAGAGCTAAATCGAGCCGATTCAAGCCTAATCACATGGAATCGCGTCGAAATGCGTTGAATCGAATAGATTAGAGTAGAGGAGGGTACGGCAGGAGAGGCTAGACTACAACACAACAGAACACAATAGAAAGAAGAGAATAGAATTAAGTAGAGTCGGGTCCAGTAGAATAGAGTCAAATTGAGTTGAAGAGAGCTGAAAAGAGCCAAACAGAGCTGAATACAGCCGAATTGACCAAATTCAAGGTGAATCGAGATGAATCATGTCGAGTCGTTTGAAACGTGTCGAATCGAATCAAATAGATTAGTGTGGGGAAGGTAAGGTTAGGGTAGGGTAGAGAAGAATAGAATAGAGTAGAATAGAACAGAACAGAAAGAATCGAGTAGACTAGAGTCAAATAGAGTCGAATACTGCCAAAAAGAGCCGAATAGAGTGGAAAAGAGCCGAATAGAACCGAATCGAGTTTAATGGAGCAGAAAGGAGATGAATCGAGCCGATACGACCCGAATCAGGTCGAATTCCATTCAAGTGTGTCGAATAGCATAGAACAGATTACAGTAGGCTAAGTTAGAGTAGGGTAGGGTAGGGTAGAATAGAGTGCAGTAGAACAGAACAGAAGAGAACTGAACTGAAAGAATAGGGTCGAGACGAGCAGAGTATAGAAGAGTAGAGTAGAGCAGAGTCGAACATTGCCGAATAGAGCCAAATAGAGCCCAAAAGAGCTAAATGGATAGAAACCAAGACGAATCACGCCGAATCCCGTGGAATCGTGCCGTATCGCGTCGAATCCCGTCGAATTGCATTGAATCTGATCAATTCCAATCCAATCAAATAGAATAGACTACAGTAGGGTAGAGTACAATACAATACAGTAGAGAATAGTTTAGGATGGAGTAGAATGGTGTAGCATGGAGTCGAAAAGAGATAATAGAGTTGAGTAGAGTCTAATAGAGCCGAATAGAGCTGAATAGAGCCTATTCGAGCTGACTGGAGCCGAATGGAGCCGATTAGAGCTGAATCGAACCGATTTGAGCCGATTGGGGATGAATGGAGTGGAAAGGAGCCGATTTGAGCCGAATCGCATCGAGATGCGTGGAATCGAATCCAGTAGAATAGATTAGATTAGGGTAGGATGGAATAGAGTAGACTTGAACACAGTAGAAGAGAATGGAAAGGATACAATAGAATAGAGTAGAAAAGGGTAGAGCAGAGCAGAATAGTGTAGAGTAGAATAGAGTAGAGTAGAACAGAGTCGAATCAAGCTGAATGGAGACGAAACGAGACAAATCGCGTCGAATGGCGTCGAATCCCATCGAATCAATTACAGTAGGGTATTTTTTTTTTATAGTAGAAGAGCGTAGAATGGAGTAGAATGGTGTGCAATGGAATCGAGTAGAGTAGAAAAGAGCTGAAGAGAGCCGAAGAGGGCCAAAGAGGGCCAAATCGAGCTGAATTGAGCGAAATCGAGCCGAATCCAGTGAATCGAGCCTAATGGAGCCAAATCGAGCCTAATCGAGCTGAATCCACACTATTCGAGACAAATGGAGCCGAATGGACATGAATCACACCGATTCGGCCCCTAGTCGCGTCAAAATTTCTCGAATTCAATTGAATAGACTAGACTAGGGGAGGTTCGGGTAGGCTAGAGTAGGGTAGAATAGAGTAGAATAGAATAAAACAGAACAGAACACAACAAAATAGAACAGAACAACACAGAACGAATACAGAAAAGAGTAGGCTAGAGTAGAATAGAGGGGAATAGAGTAGAGTAGAATAGATTTGAACAGAGCCAAATCCAGCCGAATCGCGTCGAAATGGGTTGAATCAAATCCAATCAAGTGGATTACAATACCTTAGAGTTGGGTAGCATAGGGTAGGGTAGAATAGAGTAGAATAGTACAGAACAGAGTAGAAACAATACAATAGAGTAGAGAAGAGTAGAATAGAGCTGAATAGAGCCAAATGCAGACAAAATGAGAGGAATCGTGGAGAAGCAAGTAGAGTAAATTAGAGTGGTGTTGGGTAGGGTAGAGCAGAATAGAGTAGAATAGTGTAGAATAGTGTGGAATGAATAGAATGGAGTAGAATGGAGTCAAATAGAAACGAATAGAGTAGAAAAGAGTCGAATAGAGCAGAATAGGGCCGAAGAAGGCCAAATCGAGCAGATTCGAAGCGATTCAAGCCAAACCAAGCTGAATGGAGCCTAACTGAGCCGAATAGAGCCAAATCGAGCCGAATCGAGCCGATTCAAGCTTCATCGCCTCGAATCGCGTTCAACGCGTCAAATCCAATCGAGACGTATAGATTAGAGAAGGGGAGGGGAGGGGAGGGGAGAATAGAACAGAGTAGAGTGGAATAGAAGAGATTAGAACAGAATAGAAGGAATAGAATCGAGTAGAATCGAGTGGAAAAGAGTAGAGTCGAATACAGTCGAATAGAGCCGAATAAGCTGAATAGAGACGAATGGAGCTGAAGACAGCCGAAAAGAGCTGTATACTGCCGAATCACACCTAATCGAGTGGAATCAAGCAGAATCGCACTGACTGTCACCGAACAGCGTCGAATCGAATCAGGTCGAATCGAGTCGAGTCACATCGTTTTGAATCAAACAAGGTCAAATCGCTTCATATCGTGTCGAATCCCATCGAATCACGTCGAATAACTTCGAATTGCGTCAAACCTCAGAGAATCCTACTGAATCACGTCGAGTCGCATGGAATCTCATCAAATCCCTTCAGATTTGCCGAATCCAGTCAAGTCCTATCAAATCGCTTTGCACGGAATCGAATTGAATCCAATAGATTAAAGTAGGGTAGGTTCGGGTGGGGTGCCGTTGGGTCGGGTAGGGTAGAATAGAATAGAGTACAACAGAATAGGAGAGAATAGAACAGAACAGAAAGAATACAACAGAATAGAATAGAGTCAAAGAGAGAGAACATAGCCGAATTGAGCCGAGTGGAGACAAAACGAGACGAATCACGTCCGGTTGCTTCGAATCGCGTCAAATCAAATCGAATCGATTAGAAGAGATTAGGGTAGGGAAGGGTAGAATAGAAGAGAGGAAAATAGTGAGGAATGGAGTTGAACGGAGTCCAATAGAGAGGGGTAGATATGAATAGAGTACAAAAGAGTCTAATAGAGCAGAATAGGGCCGAATAGGCCCAAATAAGGCCTAATTGAGCAGAATCCAGCAGAATCGATGGAATTCGAGCCTAATCGAGCCGAACGGAGTGAAATGGAGCCAAGTCGAGCCGAATAGAGCCGATTCGAACTGAATCGAGCTGATTCAAGCCTAGTCGCGTCAAATCGCGTGGAAATACGTCATATCGAATCTAATCAAATAGATTCGGGAAGGGTAGGGGAGGGGCGAGTGGGTAGAATAGAACAGAGTAGTACAGAATAGAATATAGTACAGTAGGGTAGAGTAGAGAGAGTAAAGCAGACAAGAGTAGAGCAGAGTAGAATTGAGTCAAATAGAGTCAAAGAGTGCAGGATATAGCTGAATAGAGCCAATTCTGGCCGAATCGAGTCAAATGGAAACAAAACGAGATGAATCACACCGAATTGCTCCGAATCGCATCCAATCGAATAGATTAGAGTATCGTAGGGTAGAGTAGAATAGCGTAGAATGGAGAAGAGTGGAGTCAAATGGAGTCGAACAGAGACAAATAGAGTAGAAAAGAGTCGAATCGAGCCAAATAGGGCCGAATAAGGCTGAACCGAGTGGAAACGAGCTGAATTGAAGCGATTCGAGCCAAATCGAGCTGAATCGAGCTGATGTTGCGGAACCGAGCCGACTCAAGCGTGATGGTGTCCGGTCGCATCGAAATGCTTTGAATCGAATCAAATGGAATCGATTAGAATAGGTTAGGGTAGGGTAGTTTATGATAGGAAGGCTAGGGTAGATGCAAGTAGACTACATTAGAGTAGACGAGAGAAGGCTAGAGTAGAAGCCTAGACTAGTAAGCTGGACTAGTCAGCTAGACTAGTGGCATAGAGCAGTAGCCTAGACAACTAGTCTTGAAGAGTACCCTAAGTCAGTAATCTGAACGAGTACCCTTGCCTGAACTCTTAGCCTAATGTAGTACCCTTGCCTTAACTAGTAGTCCTAACAAGTACCCTTGCCTTAACCAGTAGTCTTCACTAGTACCCTTGCCTTCACTAGTAGTACGTCCTTAACAAGTAGCCTGAACTGGTACCCTTGCCTTAACCAGTACCCTCAACAAGTACCCATGCCTTAACTAGTAGCCTGGCCTTAACTAGTGCCCTTGCATAACTAGTACCCTGGCCTTGACTAGTAGCCTGAACTAGTACACTTGCCTTAAGGAGTACCCTTGCCCGAACTACTCCCCTTAATTAGGACCCTTATTGAGTAACCCAAAGTAGTAGAGTATGGTACGGTGGGGTAGCATAGGGTAGGGAAGCATACGGTGGAACAGAGAAAATAGAAGGAAATAGAATAGAACAGCATAGGTCAGGGTAGGTTAGCTTAGTGTAGGGTATGGTAGAGTAGCATAGGATGGAATAGAGAAAATAGAAAAGGAGACTAGAAAAGAGCAGACTAGATTAGGATAGGCTAGGGTGGGGGAGGGTTTTGTAGAATACAGTAGTGTAGAATGGAATAGAATGGTGTGGCATGGAGTCAGATGGATTCAAACAGAGATGAATAGGGTAGAAAAGAGTTGAATAGAGCCGAATAACGCTGAATAGGACCACATATGACCAAAATGAGCCGAATCGAGTTGAGTCGACCAGATTCGGGATGAATGGAGCCTAGTGGAGCTGAAATGAGCCAAATAGAGACAATCTGAACCCAGCAAAATCGAGCCAAAACACACTTAATTGCATCCTATTGCATCGGATCTCGTCGAATTCCATCAAATCCCACCAAAACGCATCAAATCTCGCGGAATCTCACCGAATCCCATCGAATTGTCTCAAATCGGGTCGAATGGTGTCAAACTGAATGGAATCGAATTAAATTGAATAGATTAGAGTAGTGTAGGTTAGACTGGGATTCAGTAGGGAAGGGCACAGAAGAATAGAATAGAGTAGAACAGAAGAGAATACCAAGAGTAGAACGGAGTAGAGTTGAGTAGAGTGGAATAGTCAGAGTCGGGTAGTGCAGAATATAGATGAATAGATCCAATTCAAGCCGAATCGATTCGAATGGAGAGGAAAGGAGACAAATCGTGATGAATCGAATCGATTAGAATAGATTAGAGTAGGGTAGGGTAGAACAGAATAGAATAGAGTAGAAAAGAGTAGAATGGTGTGGAAGGGAGTTGAATGGAGCCAAATAGAGACAAATAAAGTAGAAAGGGTTGAGTAGAGCTGAACAGGGCTGAATAAGGTTCACTCGAGCCTAATTATGCTGAATTGAGCAGAATCGAGACGAATTGACCCAATTCGAGCCAAATAGAGCTAAATCGAGCCGATTCAAGCCTAATCACATGGAATCGCGTCGAAATGCGTTGAATCGAATAGATTAGAGTAGAGGAGGGTACGGCAGGAGAGGCTAGACTACAACACAACAGAACACAATAGAAAGAAGAGAATAGAATTAAGTAGAGTCGGGTCCAGTAGAATAGAGTCAAATTGAGTTGAAGAGAGCTGAAAAGAGCCAAACAGAGCTGAATACAGCCGAATTGACCAAATTCAAGGTGAATCGAGATGAATCATGTCGAGTCGTTTGAAACGTGTCGAATCGAATCAAATAGATTAGTGTGGGGAAGGTAAGGTTAGGGTAGGGTAGAGAAGAATAGAATAGAGTAGAATAGAACAGAACAGAAAGAATCGAGTAGACTAGAGTCAAATAGAGTCGAATACTGCCAAAAAGAGCCGAATAGAGTGGAAAAGAGCCGAATAGAACCGAATCGAGTTTAATGGAGCAGAAAGGAGATGAATCGAGCCGATACGACCCGAATCAGGTCGAATTCCATTCAAGTGTGTCGAATAGCATAGAACAGATTACAGTAGGCTAAGTTAGAGTAGGGTAGGGTAGGGTAGAATAGAGTGCAGTAGAACAGAACAGAAGAGAACTGAACTGAAAGAATAGGGTCGAGACGAGCAGAGTATAGAAGAGTAGAGTAGAGCAGAGTCGAACATTGCCGAATAGAGCCAAATAGAGCCCAAAAGAGCTAAATGGATAGAAACCAAGACGAATCACGCCGAATCCCGTGGAATCGTGCCGTATCGCGTCGAATCCCGTCGAATTGCATTGAATCTGATCAATTCCAATCCAATCAAATAGAATAGACTACAGTAGGGTAGAGTACAATACAATACAGTAGAGAATAGTTTAGGATGGAGTAGAATGGTGTAGCATGGAGTCGAAAAGAGATAATAGAGTTGAGTAGAGTCTAATAGAGCCGAATAGAGCTGAATAGAGCCTATTCGAGCTGACTGGAGCCGAATGGAGCCGATTAGAGCTGAATCGAACCGATTTGAGCCGATTGGGGATGAATGGAGTGGAAAGGAGCCGATTTGAGCCGAATCGCATCGAGATGCGTGGAATCGAATCCAGTAGAATAGATTAGATTAGGGTAGGATGGAATAGAGTAGACTTGAACACAGTAGAAGAGAATGGAAAGGATACAATAGAATAGAGTAGAAAAGGGTAGAGCAGAGCAGAATAGTGTAGAGTAGAATAGAGTAGAGTAGAACAGAGTCGAATCAAGCTGAATGGAGACGAAACGAGACAAATCGCGTCGAATGGCGTCGAATCCCATCGAATCAATTACAGTAGGGTATTTTTTTTTTATAGTAGAAGAGCGTAGAATGGAGTAGAATGGTGTGCAATGGAATCGAGTAGAGTAGAAAAGAGCTGAAGAGAGCCGAAGAGGGCCAAAGAGGGCCAAATCGAGCTGAATTGAGCGAAATCGAGCCGAATCCAGTGAATCGAGCCTAATGGAGCCAAATCGAGCCTAATCGAGCTGAATCCACACTATTCGAGACAAATGGAGCCGAATGGACATGAATCACACCGATTCGGCCCCTAGTCGCGTCAAAATTTCTCGAATTCAATTGAATAGACTAGACTAGGGGAGGTTCGGGTAGGCTAGAGTAGGGTAGAATAGAGTAGAATAGAATAAAACAGAACAGAACACAACAAAATAGAACAGAACAACACAGAACGAATACAGAAAAGAGTAGGCTAGAGTAGAATAGAGGGGAATAGAGTAGAGTAGAATAGATTTGAACAGAGCCAAATCCAGCCGAATCGCGTCGAAATGGGTTGAATCAAATGCAATCAAGTGGATTACAATACCTTAGAGTTGGGTAGCATAGGGTAGGGTAGAATAGAGTAGAATAGTACAGAACAGAGTAGAAACAATACAATAGAGTAGAGAAGAGTAGAATAGAGCTGAATAGAGCCAAATGCAGACAAAATGAGAGGAATCGTGGAGAAGCAAGTAGAGTAAATTAGAGTGGTGTTGGGTAGGGTAGAGCAGAATAGAGTAGAATAGTGTAGAATAGTGTGGAATGAATAGAATGGAGTAGAATGGAGTCAAATAGAAACGAATAGAGTAGAAAAGAGTCGAATAGAGCAGAATAGGGCCGAAGAAGGCCAAATCGAGCAGATTCGAAGCGATTCAAGCCAAAACAAGCTGAATGGAGCCTAACTGAGCCGAATAGAGCCAAATCGAGCCGAATCGAGCCGATTCAAGCTTCATCGCCTCGAATCGCGTTCAACGCGTCAAATCCAATCGAGACGTATAGATTAGAGAAGGGGAGGGGAGGGGAGGGGAGAATAGAACAGAGTAGAGTGGAATAGAAGAGATTAGAACAGAATAGAAGGAATAGAATCGAGTAGAATCGAGTGGAAAAGAGTAGAGTCGAATACAGTCGAATAGAGCCGAATAAGCTGAATAGAGACGAATGGAGCTGAAGACAGCCGAAAAGAGCTGTATACTGCCGAATCACACCTAATCGAGTGGAATCAAGCAGAATCGCACTGACTGTCACCGAACAGCGTCGAATCGAATCAGGTCGAATCGAGTCGAGTCACATCGTTTGAATCAAACAAGGTCAAATCGCTTCATATCGTGTCGAATCCCATCGAATCACGTCGAATAACTTCGAATTGCGTCAAACCTCAGAGAATCCTACTGAATCACGTCGAGTCGCATGGAATCTCATCAAATCCCTTCAGATTTGCCGAATCCAGTCAAGTCCTATCAAATCGCTTTGCACGGAATCGAATTGAATCCAATAGATTAAAGTAGGGTAGGTTCGGGTGGGGTGCCGTTGGGTCGGGTAGGGTAGAATAGAATAGAGTACAACAGAATAGGAGAGAATAGAACAGAACAGAAAGAATACAAACAGAATAGAATAGAGTCAAAGAGAGAGAACATAGCCGAATTGAGCCGAGTGGAGACAAAACGAGACGAATCACGTCCGGTTGCTTCGAATCGCGTCAAATCAAATCGAATCGATTAGAAGAGATTAGGGTAGGGAAGGGTAGAATAGAAGAGAGGAAAATAGTGAGGAATGGAGTTGAACGGAGTCCAATAGAGAGGGGTAGATATGAATAGAGTACAAAAGAGTCTAATAGAGCAGAATAGGGCCGAATAGGCCCAAATAAGGCCTAATTGAGCAGAATCCAGCAGAATCGATGGAATTCGAGCCTAATCGAGCCGAACGGAGTGAAATGGAGCCAAGTCGAGCCGAATAGAGCCGATTCAATACTATCTCTCTAT